>NW_020838024.1:7863286-7947347 GCF_003676395.1 Aethalodelphis obliquidens | reverse complement strand
CAAAAGACCTGTATGCAGAAAATTGTAAGACACTGATGAAAGAAATTAAAGATGATACAAATAGATGGAGAGAGATACCATGTTCTTGGGTTGGAAGAATCAACATTGTGAAAATGACTCTACTACTGAAAGCAATCTACAGATTCAATGCAATCCCTATCAAACTACCACTACCATTTTTCACAGACCTAGAAAAAAGACTTTCACAATTTGTATGGAAACACAAAAGACCCCGAATAGCCAAAGCAATCTTGAGAACGAAAAATGGAGCTGGAGGAATCAGGCTCCCTGACTTCAGACTATACTACAAAGCTACAGTAATCAAGACAGTATGGTACTGGCACAAAAACAGCAATATAGATCAATGGAACAGGATAGAAAGCCCAGAGATAAACCCACACACATATGGTCACCTCATAAACCCACACACATATGGTCACCTCATCTTTAATAAATGAGGCAGGAATATACAGTGGACAAAGGACAACCTCTTCAATAAGTGGTGCTGGGAAAACTGGACAGGTACATGTAAAAGTATAAGATTAGATCACTCCCTAACACCATACACAAAAATAAGCTCAAAACGGATTAAAGACCTAAATGTAAGGCCAGACACTATCAAACTCTTAGAGGAAAACATAGGCAGAACACTCTATGACATAAATCACAGCAAGATCCTTTTTGACCCATATCCTAGAGAAATGGAAATAAAAACAAAAGTAAACAAATGGGACCTAATGAAACTCAAAGCTTTTGCACATTAAAGGAAACCATAAACAAGACCAAAAGACAACCCTCAGAATGGGAGAAAATATTTGCAAATGAAGCAACTGACAAAGGATTAATCTCCAAAATTTATAAGTAGCTCATGCAGCTCAATAACAAAACACCAAACAACACAATCCAAAAATGGGCAGAAGACCTAAATGGACATTTCTCCAATGAAGATATACAGACTTCCAACAAATACATGAAAGAATGCTCAACATTATTAATCATTAGAGAAATGCAAATCAAAACTACAATGAGATATCATCTCACACCAGTCAGAATGGCCATCATCAAAAAATCTAGAAACAATAAATGCTGGAAAGGGTGTGGAGAAAAGGGAACCCTGTTGCACTGTTGGTGGGAATGTAAATTGATATAGCCAATGTGGAGAACAGTATGGAGCTTCCTTTAAAAACTACAAATAGAACTACCATATGACCCAGCAATCCCACTACTGGGCATATACCCTGAGAAAACCAAAATTCAAAAAGAGTCATGTACCAAAATGTTCACTGCAGCTCTATTTACAATAGCCCGGAGATGGAAACAACCCTAGTGCCCATCATTGGATGAATGGATAAAGAAGATGTGGCACGTATATACAATGGAATATTACTCGGCCATAAAAAGAAACAAAATTGAGCTATTTGTAATGAGGTGGATGGACCTAGAGTCTGTCATACAGAGTGAAGTAAGTCAGAAAGAGAAAGCCAAATACCGTATGCTAACACATATATATGGAATTTAAGAAAAAAATGTCATGAAGAACCTAGGGGTAAGACAGGAATAAAGACACAGACCTACTAGAGAATGGACTTTAGGATATGGGGAGGGGGAAGGGTGAGCTGTGACAAAGTGAGAGAGAGGCATGGACATATATACACTACCAAACGTAAAGTAGATAGCTAGTCGGAAGCAGCTGCATAGCACAGGGAGATCAGCTCGGTACTTTGTGACCACCTGGAGGGGTGGGATAGGGAGGGTGGGAGGGAGGGAGACACAAGAGGGAAGAGATATGGGAACATATGTATATGTATAGCTGATTCACTTTGTTATAAAGCAGAAGCTAACACACCATTGTAAAGCAATTATACTCCAATAAAGATGTAAAAAAAAAAAAAAGAAAAAAAAGGAAACATTGTCCTTAAACAACATATTAGACCAGACAGATTTAACAAATACATACAGAACTTTCCATCCAGAAGGAACAGAATATACATTCCTCTCAAGTGCTCATGGAATGCTTTCTGAGATACATTATATTTTAGGCCACAAAAGAAATCTTAATAAATTTAAGAGAACTGAAATCATATCAGTCACCTTTTCTGACCATAATAATACAAAGTTAGAAATTATTTACATAAGGAAAACTGGAAAATTCACGAATATGTGGAGATTGTTTAACAACATGCTACTGAACAAAAAATGTGTCAAAGAAGAAATCAAAAGAAAAACGCTTAAATACTTTGAGACCAAAAATAAATGGACATATATCAAAATTTGTGGGATGCAGCAAAAGGATTTCTAAGAGGGAAGTTCATAATTGTAAATGTCTACCTCAAGAAACAAGAAATGTTTCATATAAACAGCCTAACTTTACGCGCTAAAGAGCTAGAAAAAGTATGAAGCCCAAAGTTAGTGAAAGGAAGGAATAACAGATTAGAGAAGGAGTAAATGAAATAGAGTGAAAAGACAATAGAGAAGATCAATGAATCCAAGAGCTGTTCCTTTGAAAAGCTAAACAAAATTGACAAGCCTTTAGCTAGACTCACCAAGAAAAAAGAGAGGTCTCAAATAAATAGTCAGAAATGAAACAGGAGAGATTACAAATAATATCCCAGAAATACAATTAATCATAAGAGATTGCTATTAACAATTATATATCAACAAATTGGGCAATCTAAAATAAATGGATAAATTCCTAGAAATATACAACCTATGAAGATTGAATTATGATGGACTAGAAAATATGAATAGATTGATTACTCATTAAGGAGATTGAATCACTAGGGAAGAAGCTCCCTACAAAGAAAAATCGAGGTCAAGACAGCTTCACTGGTGAATTCTACCAAAAATTCAACTAAGAATTAATACAATCAAACTTTTCCAAAAAATAGAAGATGGAACTCTTCCAAATTCATTTTATAAGGCCACCATTACCCTGATAACAAAACCAGACAAGGATGCCATAGAAAAATAAAATTACAAGTCAATATCCCTAATGAACAAACAGAGGTGTAAAAATCCTCAAAATATTAGCAAACCAAATCCAAAAATACAGTAAAATGATCATACAACATGATTAAGTAGGATTTATTCCAGAGACGTATGATGTTCAACATCCACAAATCAGTCAGTGTAATACACCACATTAACAAAATGAAGGATAAAATTCATATGATCACCTCAATATTTGCAGAGAAAACATTTGATAAAATTCAACATCCATTTATGGTAAAAACTCTCAACACAGCATATAGCTCAAAACAATAAAGGCCATATATTCCAAACCCATAGCTAACATCATACTCAACAGTAAAAAGCTGAAAGCTTTTCCTCTAAGATCAGAAACAGAATAAGAATGTCGACTGTTGTCACTTCTCTTCAAGATAGTATTGGAAGGCCAGAGCAATTAGGCAAGAAAAATAAATAAAATACATCTAAATTGGAAAAGAATAAATAAAACTGTCACTATTTACAGATGACATATTATATATAGAAAAATCCTAAAGACTCCTTAAAAAAAATTTAGAGCTAATAAGTGAATTCAGTAAAGTTACAGGATATAAAATCAATACACAAATATCTGTTGCATTTCTATACACTAATAATAAACTATCAGAAAGAAAAATGAAGAAAACAATCCATTTACAATTGCATCAAAAAAGTAGAATACCTGTGAATAAATTTAACCAAGGAGGTAAAAGACCTGTATATTGAAAAGTATGACATTAATGATATAAATTGAAGAAGATACAAATAAATGGAAAGATATTCCATGGTCATGGATTGGAAGAATCAATACTGTTAAAATGTCCACACTACCCAAAGCAATCTACAGATTCAATGCAATCCCTATCAAATTTTCAATGGCATTTTTCTCACAGAAATATAACAGGTAATCCTAAAATTTTTTATGGAAATCACAAAAGACCCCAAGTAACCAACACAATACTGAGAAAGAACAACAAAGCTGGCAACATCATGTGCTCTGATTTCAAATTATATTACAAATCTATGGTAATTAAAACAGTATGGTATTGGCATAAAAACAGACACATAGATCAATGGAACAGAATACAGAGCTCAGAATAAACCCATGCATATGTGGTGAATTAATTTATGACAAAGGAGGAAGAATATACAATAGGTAAAGGACAATCTCTTCAATAAACGGTGTTGGAAAACTTGACAGCCACATGCAAAAGAATAAAACTTGACCACTATCTCATACTATACACAGAAATTAACTCAAATGAATTAAAAACTTGAACATAAGACCTGAAACCTTAAAGCTTCTAGAAGAAAACATGGGTAGTAAGCTCTCTGGCCTAGGTCTTGGCAAGGATTTTTGGATTTGACACCAAAAAAAAATGACAACAAAAGCAAAACTAAACAAGTGAGACTATATCATACTAAAAAGCTTCTGCACAGCAAAGGAAACAATTAACAAAATGAAAAGGCAACCCACTGAATGGGAGAAAATATTTGCAAATCATATATCTGATAAGAGGCTAATATCCAAAATATAGAAAGAACTCATACAATTCAATATCAAAAAAAAAAAAACCACAAACAATTTGGCTGAAAAAATGGGCAAAAGATCTGAATAGATATTTTTACAAAGAAGATATAGGGATGGTCAGGAGGTATATGAAAAGATGCTCAACATCACTAATGACCAGGGAAATGCAAATCAAAATGACAATGAGATATCGCTTCATACTTGTTAGATGGCTCTTATTAGAAAGGCAAGAAATAACAAGTGTTGGTGAGATGTGCACAGATGGATGAGTGGATAAAGAAGACATGGTGTGTGTGTGTGTGTGTGTATGTATACACACACACACACGTATATGTATATAGTGGAATATTATTTAGCCATAAAAAAGAATGAAGTCTTGCCATTTGCGAGCATACAGATGGACCTCAAGGCCATTATACAAGGTGAAATAAATCAGAGAAAGACAAATACCATATTACCTCTCTTATATGAGGAATCTTTAAAAAAATAATAAAAGCCCATAGATACAGAGAACAGATTGGCAGTTACCAGAGGCAGGGGGTAAGAGTGGATAAGATGGTATAAAGATAAGAAAAAGAGTATATATCATTATTGTTCCAGGCATATAACAATGAAAACAGGTAAAACTAACCTATGTCATTAAAGTCAGATTACTGTTTAATGACATAGGAGACTTCCAGGATGCTGTACTATTCAGTTTCTTGACCTAGGGGCTGTATATATGAGTGTATTAACTGAATATACCTCAAGCTCTATGATTATGGTATGTTAACTGAAACATATATTTCAATAAAAATAGGATAATTGTGAAAAATGAAAGCTTAAGACATTTTAAGTGGTGAATTATAGATAAATTTAAAACAAATACTGAAACCACAAAAAAAGTATGAACAAGAGGGAATTATCTATAAATGAATAGTTAAATACATCTGTATGTAAATGATAGATGGACTCATAGGAAAATGGATAGATAGATAAATAGAGGCAAAGATTGATGTATAGAGAGACAGAAAGATACATATACACTGGATCATGAGTTAAGATGTATTTCTTAGTGTGACTATGTGGGGTTTAGCCAAAAAAAATTCCATATAATCTTCATTTAAATTATTCCTCTTTAACCTTTATTATTTTCTTCCACTTACTTGCTCTGGGTTTAGTTTGCACTTGTTTTTCTTACAATTTATTAAGGTGGTATGTTAGATTATTGATATGAGATATTTTATTTGTTCTTAACATAGGCATTTATGGCTATAAATTTTACACTGAGCAAAGGCTTTATCATCACCCTGTAAATTTTTGTACATTTAAGCTGCAATGTTTACCACTATGTTACGAAGTGATAGAAAGTGAATGAAAAGAATATGCATTAACTAAAATATTAATCATATTTAAATTATTGAATCATTATTATAAATACAAAAAAAGAAAAAAAAGCACACCATATGATAACAAACAAGAAAGATAAAGGAATAAATAAAAAAGATATAGCAGTCAGATATTATTCATGAGGTTTCTGGATATATAAAAAGAGAGGAACAACAAAAGTGAATTCACACACACAAATACACACACACATAATCAATATCACACCAGTTCTAACATTTTTAAAAAGAGTATATATAGCTTGGCTAAAATATAAGTTGGTAACTTACGAGTTAAGTCTTGACATATGACCAAAAAATACTATATCTCTGTATTTTACCTAAAAGAAACAATCTGATATAGTTTATTCTGACTTTAAAACTTTTAAAATGTGCCCAATCTTCTGAGATTTTAGAGTAAATCAAACGAATTCTCAGGACATTAGTTCTGTGATTGAAATTCTTATATCTCCACAGGCAGTGGATTTTCCCACTAAAAGTTCAAGAGGTAAATAATTTTTAATAACTGGTGGCTTAGTGTTTTTGACCCTTGATGTTTCTAATAGTTTTTCATTCTCCCTGAAGGAAGCATCATATTGTTGCTTTTTTTCCCTCAAAATACAGTACTGCTTTCTCTTTTCAATATTATATAAGTGTCTAGAGAGGTTTATGAGCTATTTTAGAAACAAATGAGTACATATTTACTTCCATAATTTCTTGTATCAATAATGGATATATAATTATAATATACTTCAGAATGTGTTATTTCAAGCCACAGGTTGAAAACAAGATTATTATTCATTCAATAAAGTGAATTAAGCACATAACATGTCGAAGAGATAGGAAAACAATTTTCCTCTGGCTTTTTGGGGGCTCTCAATCCTCCTTTATTCAGTTCATCTTGGTTGAAGAAGAGTTTTCTCTTTAGTAAATTTGAGGTTAGGAACTTTGAACTTCTCTCTCCCTCCCTTTTGAATAAGTCAAGATGCAGAGAATAAGATCCAGTGCATCTGATCTCTCCTAAGCTTGATGGTAAAGGCAATTGCTTTCTCCAGTGAGTGAAGCAGGAAGTGTTCCAGTGTGGCCTACCAATGAGGGGTGTGTCTAATACAGGAGTTCCACATTAGACACCTCATTCTTGTCCTGCATCTAAGCCATAGTCTCTTCCACCTTTTCTGTGATAAAACTGATATTTTGGCTCCCATTGACTGACTCTTTTGGCTATACTCCAATTGATGTAGAACTGGGTTGAGAAAGAGAACTATAATTTGCTGAGAATATTTGCACAGCATCATCTGCTAAATTGACTGGGAATCTTGAGAAACAGGCAATAAACTGAAGATGCAAATATAATTAACAGAACAAGTCTCTGGCACAACCAAGGTAGGTGACTTTATTTATTTATTTATTTTTGAGCAGAATAAGAGGCTATTTTTAAAAACTTGTGTTTTTTGTTTTGTTTTGTTTTGTTTTGTTTGCAGTATGCGGGCCTCTCACTGTTGTGGCCTCTCCCGTTGCAGAGCACAGGCTCCGGACGCGCAGGCTCAGCTGCCATGGCTCACGGGCCCAGCCACTCCACCGCAGGTGGGATCTTCCCAGACCGAGGCACGAACCCGTGTCCCCTGCAGGCGGACTCTCAACCACTGCGCCACCAAGGAAGCCCAAAAAACTTGTTTTTTTAATTGAAATATAGTTGATGTATAATATTATAAAATTACAAGTGTACAAAACAGTGATTCACATTTTACAAAGTTTATACTCCATTTATAGTTATAAAATATTTGCTATGTGACTTTAAATTTTAGTGCTGTTGTACTAAATCCAGCAGATTTGTTAGTTTATTGGTTTTAGTTTTGTTTCTTTTTACCTCCACAGCTTACAATGACTGAAACCATATATATCATTATGTGCCAAGTAGCACTACTTTGTACAGTTGTTGTCAGGTTTTTAGATAATGTATATAAAGCACTTCATGTTTTCAAGCCCACAGACATTTATTTACCTGTTTTATTCTTTTTTTATTAATTAATTTTTTTAACATTTTATTGGAGTATAATTGCTTTACAATGGTGTGTTAGTTTCTGCTGTATAACAAAGTGAAACAGCTGTACATATACATATATCCCCTTACCTCCTCCCTCTTGCGTCTCCCTCCCACCCTCCCTATCCCACCCCTCTAGGTGGACACAAAGCACTGAGCTGATCTCCCTGTGCTATGTGGCTGCTTCCCACTAGCTATCTATTTTACATTTGGTAGTGTATACATGTCAATGCCACTGTCTCACTTCGTTCCAGCTTACCCTTCCCCCCTCCCCGTGTCCTCAAGTCCATTCTCTACATTTTCGTCTTTGTTCCTGTCCTGCCCCTACGTTCTTCAGAACGAATTTGTTTTTTGATTCCATATATATGTGTTAACATATGGTATTTGTTTTTCGCTTTCTGACTTACTTCACTCTGTATGACAGTCTCTTGGTCCATCCACCTCATGACAAATAACAATTTCATTTCTTTTTATGGCTGAGTAATATTCCATTGTATATATGTGCCACATTTTCTTTAGCCATTGATCTGTTGATGGACACTTAGATTGCTTCCATGTCCTTGCTATTGTAAATAGAGCTGCAATGAAGATTTTGGTACATGAATCTTTGAATTATGGTTTTCTCAGGGTATATGTCCAGGAGTGGGATGCTGGGTTGTATGGTAGTTCTATTTTTAGGTTTTTAAGGAACCTCCATACTGTTCTCCATAGTGGCTGTATCAATTTACATTCCCACCAAAGGTGCAAGAGGGTTTCCTTTTCTACACACCCTCTCCAGCATTTATTGTTTGTAGGTCTTTTGATGATGGCCATTCTGACTGGTGTGAGGTGATACCTCAATGTAGCTTTGATTTGCATTTCTCTAATGATTAGTGATGTTGAGCATCCTTTCATGTGTTTGTTGGCAATCTATATCTTCTTTGAAGAAATGTCTATTTAGGTCTTCTGCACATTTATGGATTGGGTTTGTTTTTTTTTGATACTGAGCTGCATGAGCTGCTTGTAAATTTTGGAGATTAATCCTTTGTCAGTTACTTCATTTGCAAATATTTTCTCCCATTCTGAGGGTTGTCTTTTCGTCTTCTTTATGGTTTCCTTTGCTCTGCAAAAGCTTTTAAGTTTCATCAGGTCCCATTGGTTTATTTTTGCTTTTATTTCCATTTCTCTAGGAGGTGGGTCAAAAAGGATCTTGCTGTGATTTATGTAATAGAGTGTTCTGCCTATGTTTTTTTCTAAGAGTTTTATAGTGCTTGGCCTTACACTTAGGTCTTTAATCCATTTTGAGTTTATTTTTGTGTATGGTGTTAGGGAGTTTTCTAATTTCATTCTTTTACATGTAGCTGTCCAGTTTAACCAGCACCACTTATTGAAGATGCTGTCTTTTCTCCATTGTATATTCTTGCCTCCTTTATCAAAGATAAGGTGACCATCTGTGTGTGGGTTTACCCCTGGGCTTTCTATCCTGTTCCATTGATCTGTATTCGTTTTTGTGCCAGTACCATACTGTCTTGATTACTGTAGCTTTGTAGTATAGTCTGAAGTCAGAGATTCTGAATCCTACAGCTCCCTTTTTGTTTCTCAAAATTGCATTGGCTATTTGGGGTCTTTTGTGTTTCCATACAAACTTTGCAATTTTTTTTCTAGTTCTGTGAAAAATACCTTTGGTAGTTTGATAGGGACTGCAATGAATCTGTAGATTTCTTTGGGTAGTATAGTCATTTTCATAATGTTGATTCTTCCAATCCAAGAACATGGTATATCTCTCCATCTGTTTGTATATTTAATTTCTTTCATCAGTGTCTTATAGTTTTCTGCATTCTTATCATTACTTTCTCATTGTCTTTGAAAGAAGCAAATACATAACAAAAAATACACATAAATGAATAAGTAAAAAATGAACTTGGGTTCTTTGACACTGAAGTCCCATGTGAGTTTATAAAATCTTTACAAAAGAAGCACAAAAGATATTCACTGAAGAGAAGGGCGCAACAACATGGAGATATGACTATTATCTAATGTGACTCTGTACACATGAAAGCAAATGAAAGAAACAAAAATATCTCACTCTCTCTTATAGATTTGGCCCATAAATTTAGCATCAATTTATTTCTGACAATTTAAGTATTTAATTTCTTTCTTTTCTTCTATTTTCTATTCAAAATGTACTGTAAGCATAACAGACATAAAATGAATAAAGGAGAGTGCTGTGGCAGAAAGAGTTAATTTTGTACATCTAATTTTACATGCTGGCTCTTTCATTTCTTGCTTATATCAGGAGTTCCCAACCCCCAGGCTGTGGACAGGTACCAATCCATGGCCTGTTAGGAACTGGGCCACACAGCAGAAGGTGAGAAGCGGGAAAGTGAAGCTTCATCTGCTGCTCCCCAGCCCTCACATTACCACCTGAACCATCCCCCCTATCACTCACCTTACTGCCTGAACCTTCTCCCCTGCCCCCCACCATCCGTGGAAAAACCATCTTCCACAAAACCGGTCCCTGGTGTGAAAAAGTTGGGGACTGCTGGCCTATATGACATAGCAAGCCATATCAAATCTCATATATATTATATACTCTGAATGTATCTCTCTATTTGAGTATACAATATATGTATATTATTTATATTCTGAATTAATACTCTAATGGCTACTGTGTCTTTCACAAAAGAAAAAAGATAAAGAAGATGTGTGTGTGTGTGTGTGTGTGTGTGTGTGTGTTTCTGGCTAAGAGTGTTAATCACTTTTGGGCCAGTAATCCTTTTTAATGTATCAAGTTAGTTTTTCTAGAGCTATATGATTAGTACACATATTTATTATATAATTACTACTCATGTAATTTATGCAATATTGTATTGATCAGAATTTAAAATTTTTTGTTTGTTTATAGTATTGCACTCCCCAACATTTTGATATATATTCATTATTATTATACAGTTGAAATTTCGTTTTAGGGCCTGTATAGAGTCCAATATTGGGTTATGTGTAGAAGGACATTCCAGGCAGAAGTACACCAAGGACCAATGAAGATTATGAAATAGGGACAAGAATTGGAAAATATGGGTTAGAAAAGCTAGACTGGGGTTAAAATCATGTAAATTTTATAGATAAGTTTTATCTTATTCTAGATCTAGCAGGAAGTCTTGAAAATAGTGCAAAATGGACTTTAGGGAAACAAAAGGGGAAGAAATGGCCATTTTGGAAGCTGTTAAGAGGTAAAGGCAAAAGGTAGAAATGGAAGTAGGTTGAAAAAATATTCAAAACTATGGCCAAGGTTTTAGCAACTGGGAGGATGGTACTAACATTGAAAATCTAAGCCAAACCTATTTCAAAAATAAAGAGCTGAATTTTATTGGAATTGTCCTCCTGTGGAAATCACCTTCAAGGACTAAGAATATTAAATAATACTTTCCCATACTTTGGACAACAGGCAACACAAGATTGTGACCAGTGAGAGAAGAAAAAAAGTGAGGAGAGCACAGGAATTATCTCCAGTGCACTGCCTTAAGGCAGTTTCCAGACCACAGTACAGAGAGACCAAAACAGAGACTCACTGAGTTAAGGAAAGAGGCTGGAGTTCAGACTGGTGAAGGCACTTCCAGAAAAGAAAATGTTGCACATGAGTAGGACAAAGTGTCCTAAGATTTACTGCTGAGGAACTAACTACCTGAAAGCAGTAGACAAACAATCAGAATTCACAGAAGGCTTTGTATAGTTGTGTTGCACAATGGACCAAGTGAAGAGATGTTAATTCTAATTAGAGTCTTCAGAATGGCTTAAGACAAAGAGAAATTAAATAAAAACTGTTTGGAACCTGCCAAAACAAAGCTTAATTCAAGCCACAAAGGTGTGAAAATTAACTTCCAGGCATAAAAAAATAATAATACAAATGGATGGCAGAGTAGAAGGACATGCTCTCACTCCCTCTTCCGAGAGCACCAGAATCACAGCTAAGTACTCAACAATCATCGACAGGAAGACACTGGAACTCACCAAATAATATACCCCACATCCAAAGACAAAGGAGAAGCCACAATGAGATGGTAGGAGGGGGACAATCACAATAAAATCAAAGCCCGTAAGTGCTGGGTGGGTGACTCACAAACTGGAAAACACTTACACCACATAAGTCCACTCACTGGAGTGAAGGTTCTGAGCCCCAGGTCAGGTTTGTCAAACTGGGGGTCTGGCAACGGGAGGAGGAATTCCTAGAGAATCAGACTTTGAAGGCTAGGAAAACTTATTTGCAGGACTTTGACAGGACTGGGGGAAACACAGACTCCACTCTTGGAGGACACACACAAAGTAGTGTGTGCTTCAGGACCCAGGAGAAGGAGCAATGACCCATAGGAGACTGAACCAGACCTACCTGCTACTGTTGGAGGGTCTCCTGCAGAGATGGAGGTTGGCTGTGGATCACCATGAGGATGAGGACAATGGCAGCAGAAGTTCTGGAAAATACTCCTTGGTGTGAGCCTTCCTGGAGTCCGCCATTAGCCCCACCAAAGAGCCTGGTAGACTCCAGTGTTGGGTCACCTCAGGACAACCAAACAACAGGGAGGGAACCCGGCCCCACCCATCAGCAGACAAGCAGATTAAAGTTTTACTGAGCTCTGCCAACAAGAGCAACACCCAGCTCAACCCACCACCAGTTCCTCCCATCAGGATACTGGCACAAGCCTCTTAGATAGCCTCATCCACCAGAGGGCAGACAGCAGAAGCAAGCAGAACTACAATCCTGCAGCCTGTGGAACAAAAGCCACATTCACAGAAAGATAGACAAGATGAAAAGGCACAGGGCTATGTACCAGATGAAGGAACAAGATAAAACCCCAGAAAAACAACTAAATGTAGTGGAGATAGGAAACCTTCCAGAAAAAGAATTCAGAATAATGATAGTGAAGATGATCCAGGATCTCAGAAAAAGAATGGAGGCAAAGAACAAGAAGATGCAAGAAATGTTTAACAAAGACCTAGAAGAATGAAAGAACAAAAACCTAGAAGAATTAAAGAACAAGCAAACAGAGATGAACAATACAATAATTGAAATGAAAAATACGGTAGAAGGAAACGATACCAGAATAACTGAGTCAGAAGAACAGATAAGTGACCTGGAAGACAGAATGGGGGAATTCACTGCCACAGAAGAATAAAGAAAAAAGAATGAAAAGAAATGAAGACAGCCTAAGAGACCTCTGGGACAACATTAAATGCAACAACATTCATGTAATAGGGGTAACAGAAGGAGAAGAGAGAAAGGACCTGAGGAAATGTTTGAAGAGATTATAGTTGAAAACTTCCCTAACATGGGAAAGGAAATAGCCACCCAATTCCAGGAAGCACAGAGAGTCCCAGGCAGGATAAACACAAGGAGAAACATGCTGAGACACATAGCAATCAAACTGACAAAAATTAAAGACAAAGAAAGATTACTGAAAGCAACAAGGGAAAAACGAAAAATAACATGCAAGGAAACTGCCATAAGGTTAACAGCTGATTTCTCAGCAGAAATTCTACAAGGCAGAAAGGAGCGGAGTGATATATTTAAAGTGATGAAAGGGAAGAAACTACAGCCAAGATTACTCTACTTGGCAAGGATCTGATTCAGATTTGATGGAGAAATCAAAACCTTTACAGACAAGCAAAAGCTAAGAGAACTCAGCACCATCAAACCAGCTCTACAACAAATGCTAAAGGAATTTCTCTAAGTGGGAAACACAAGAGAAGAAAAGGACCTATAAAAACATACACATAGCAATTAAGAATATGGTAATAGGAACATACATATCGATAATTACCTTAAATGTGAATGAATTAAATGCTCCAACAAAAAGACACAGGCTCAATGAATGGATACCAAAACAAGACCCATATATATGCTGACTACAAGAGATCCACTTCAGACCTAGGGACACATACAGGCTGAAAGTAAGAGGATGGAAAAAGATATTCCATGCAAATGGGAATCAGAAGAAAGCTGAAGTAACAAGATAAAATAGATTTTAAAATAAAGACTATTACAAGAGACAAAAAAGGACAATACATAATGATCAAGGGATCAATCCAAGAAGATATAACAACTGTAAATATTTATGCATCCAACATAGGAGCATCTCAATACATAAGGCACCTGCTAACAGATATAAAAGAGGAAATTGACAGTAACAATAATAGTGGGGGACTTTAATACCTCACTTACACCAATGGACACACCATCCAAACAGAAAAGTAATAAGGAAACAGAAGCTTTAAATGACACAATAGAACAGATAGATTTAATTGATATTCATAGGACATTCCATCGAAAAACAGCAGATTACCCTTTCTTCTCAAGTGCACGCAGAACATTCTCCAGGTTAGATCACATCTTGGGTCACAAATCAAGCCTCAGTAAATTTAAGGAAACTGAAATCATATCAAGCATCTTTTCTGACCACAATGCTATGAGATTAGAAATCAATTAAAGGGGAAAAAACGTAAAAAACACAAACACATGGAGGCTAAACAATACACTGCTAAATAACCAAGAGGTCACTGAAGAAATCAAAGAGGAAATCAAAAAATACCTGGAGACAAATGACAATGAAAACACGATGATCCAAAACCTATGGGATGCAGCAAAAGCAGTTCTAAGAGGGAAGTTTATAGCTATACAAGCCTACCTCAAGAAACAAGAAAAATCACAAAAAAACAATCTAACCTTACACCTAAAGGAACTAGAGAAAGAAGAACAAACAAAATCGAAAGTTAGTAGAAGGAAAGAAATCATAAAGATCAGAGCAGAAATAAATGAAATAGAAACAAAGAAAACAATAGCAAAGATCAATAAAACTAAAAGCTGGTTCTTTGAGAAGACAAACAAAATTGATAAACCATTAGCCAGACTCATCAAGAAAAAGAGGGAGAGGACTCAATAAAATTCAAATGAAAAAGGAGAAGTTACAACAGACACCGTAGAAATACAAAGCATCCTAAGAGACTATTATAAGCAATTCTATGCCAATAAAATTGACAGGCTGGAAGAAATGGACAAACTCTTAGAAAGGTATAACCTTCCAAGACTGAACCATGAAGAAACAGAAAATGTGAACAGACCAATTACAAGTAATGAAATTGAAACTGTGATTAAAATCTTCCAATAAACAAAAGTCCAGGACCAGACAGCTTCACAGGTAAATTCTATCAAACATTTAAATAAGAGCTAACACCCATCCTACTCAAACTCTTCCAAAAAACTGCAGAGGAAGGAACACTCCCAAACTCATCCTATGAGGCTACCATCACCCTGATACCAAAACCAGAAAAAGATACTACAAAAAAAGAGAGAAAATTACAGACCAATATCACTGATGAATATACATGCAAAAATCCTCAACAAAATCCTAGCGAACAGAATCAAACAACACAATAAAAGGATCATAAACCATGATCAAGTGGGATTTATCCCAGGGGTGCAAGGATTCTTCAACACACACAAATCAATCAATGGGATACACCATATTAATAAACTGAAGAATAAAAACCATATGATAATCTCAATAGATGTAGAAAAAGCTTTTGACAAAATTCAATACCAGTTTATTTTAAAAACTCTCCAGAAAGTGGGCATAGAAGAAACCTACCTCAACATAATAAAGGCCATATACAACAAACCCACAGCAAACACTATTCTCAATGGTGAAAAACTGAAAGCATTTCCTCAAAGATCAGGAACAAGACAAGAATGTCCACTCTTGCCACTATTATTCAACATAGTTTTGGAAGTCCTAGCCACAGCAATCAGAGAAGAAAAAGAAATAAAAGGAATACAAATTGGAAAAGAAGTAAAACTGTCACTGTTTGCAGATGACATGATAGTATCCATAGAGAATGCTAAAGATGCCACCAGAAAACTACTAGAGCTCATCAATGAATCTGGTCAAGTTGCAGGATACAAAATTAATGCACAGAGGTCTCTTGCATTCCTATACACTAACAATGAAATATCAGAAAGAGAAATTAAGAAAAGTCCCATTTACCTTTGCAACATAAAGAATAAAATACCTAGGAATAAACCTACCTAAGGAGACAAAGGACCTACATGCAGAAAACTATAAGACACTGATGAAAGAATTTAAATATGATACAAACAGATGGAGAGATATACCATGTTCTTGGGTTGGAAGAATCAATACTGTGAGAATGATTATACAACCCAAAGCAATCTACAGATTCAATGCCATCCCTATCAAATTACCAGTGGCATTTTTTACAGAACTAGAACAAAAAATCTTAAAATTTGTATGGAGACAAAAAACCCTGAACAGCCAAAGTAGTCTTGAGGGCAAAAAACGGAGCTGGAGGAATCAGACTCCCTGACTTCAGACTATACTACAAAGCTACAGTCATCAAGACAATATGGTACTGGCACAAAAACAGAAATATAGATCAACAGAACAGGATAGAAAGCCCAGAGATAAACCCACACACCTATGGTCAACCAATCTATGACAAAGGAGGCAAGGATATACAATGGAGAAAAGACAGTCTCTTCAATAAGTGGTGCTGGGGAAACTGGACAACTGCATGTAAAAGAATGAAATTAGAACACTCCCTAACACCATACACAAAAATAAACTCAAAGTGGATTAGACACCTAAATGTAAGACTGGACACTATAAAACTCTTAGAGGAAAACATGGGAAGAACACTGTTTGACATAAATCACAACAAGATCTTTTTTGATCTGCCTCCTAGAGTAATGGAAATAAAACAAAAATAAACAAATGGGACCTAATGGAACTTAAAAGCTTTTGCACAGCAAAGGAAACCATAAACAAGAAGAAAAGACAACCTCAGTATGGGAGAAAATATTTGCCAACGAATCAGTGGACAAAGGATTAATCTCCAAAATATATAAATAACTCAAGTAGCTCTATGTTAAAAAAACAACCAATCCAATCCCAAAATGGGCAGAAGACCTAAATAGACATTTCTCCAAAGAAGACATACAGATGGCTGAGAAGCCCATGAAAAGCTGATCAACATCACTAATTATTAGAGAGATGCAAATCAAAACTACAATGAGGTATCACCTCACACTGCTCAGAATAGCCATCATCAAAAAATCTACAAAGAAAAAATGCTGGAGAAGGTGTGGAGAAAAGGGAACCCTCTTGCACTGTTGGTGGGAATGTAAGTTGATACAGCCACTATGGAGAACAGTATGGAGGTTCCTTAAAAAATCTAAAAATAGAACTACCATATGACCCAGCAGTCCCACTAATGGGCATATACCCAGAGAAAACCATAATTCAAAAACATGCAGCTCAACGTTCATTGTAGCACTATTTACAATATCCAGGTCATGGAAGCAACCTAAATGTCCATCAACAGATGAATGGATAAAGAAGTTGTGGTACATATATACAATGGAATATTACTCAGCCATAAAAAGGAATGAAATTGGGTCATTTGTAGAGACTTGGATGGATCTAGAGACTGTCATACAGAGTGAAGTAAGTCAGAAAGTGAAAAACAAAAAACATATATTAATACATATATGTGGAACCTAGAAAAATGGTACAGATGAACCAGTTTGCAGGGTAGAAATACAGACACAGATGTAGAGAAAAAACGTATGGACACCAAGGGGTGAAAGTGGTGGGGGGGCGTGGTGGTGTGATGCATTGGGAGATTGGGATTGATATATATACACTAATATGTATAAAATGGACAACTAATAAGAACTTGCTGTATAAAAAATAAAATAAAATTCAAAAAATATACATAATACAATTTGAAGAAATAAAGCAAAATCAAACACTAAGAATGTAAAACTTAGAATTTCTAGTGTCCAGTCAAAATTTATTCAGCATGTAAAAAAGCAGGAAAATGGGATTAGTAAGCAAGAAAATTAAGACAATGGAAAGAGAAAGAAATAAGAATCATTATGGAACTAGAACAGAAAGGAACCTTAAAACAATGATCTTTTAAACATGTTCTAAGATGCAGAGGAAATGATACACGTAATGAGAAAAAATAGAAGATATATAAATAAACTAAATAAAAATTCTAGAGATTAAAAATACAATATCTGAAATTTTGAAATGTAGATAAATCTGATTAGATAAAAGAAGATTAGATACTGTGGAAAAAATGAATGAAAAATAGAAAAATAATGAAAATAATAAAAAAAATCCTTAGAGCACCCTTGGACAAAAGAGGGAGGTGGACAGAAAAGTATCTAAAGAAATCTTGGCAGAAATTTTTTCAAATTAAATAAAATTTATAAAGGCACAGATTCAAGAAACTTGATGAATCCCAAATGAAAGAAACATAAGGAAAATAGCATTATCCAATTACTGATATCCAGTCATAAACATAAAATTCATAAAGGCAGCCAGAGCAAAAATGATATACAGGGAGCATAGATAGTCATAACATATTTCTCATAAAAATCAAACTGATGAGAAAAAAATGAAATACCATCTTAAATTAATGAAAGAAAAAAAATTGTTAACCCAGAACACAATACTTACCAAAAATATTATTGAAAAATAAAGTTGAAGTAAGACCATTTGAGAGTAACAAAATCTGGGATAATTAATCATTACAGACATGCATTAAGAGAAGTTAAAGCAAATTCTTTAAAAAAGGAGACAAAATATCCCATATAAAATTTGTATTTCAATAAGTGAGAGCATAAAAAATGGAAACATGTAGGTGTATGTGGGCAAATATAAAAATTTTTTCTCATTTTTAATCTCTTTAAAATATGATTGTTTAAAGGCAAACAATTATCATGTGTTTTTGAACTTATGACATACATAGTATTACCATCTATTACTGTGATAAGTAAACCATAGAGTAATAAAAATTAAAACAAGGAATAATAGCAAATAATGGAATAGCAGAAAAACAAATGGAGAAATAGACAATAGCAAGCAAGAATCTAGATTTAGGCTAATATCTAATATTTATATTAAATATAAATTGTCTAAAGTCTCTAGTTAAAAATGTTTGTGAGACTGAATGAAAAAGTCAGATACAACTATATGCTATTTATATAAACCCATTTTAAATAAGGAAGACATTCTATTAAAAGTCATAGGATATAATAAGATAATCATAGATACAATCCAAGGAATGATGGAGAAGCTAAACTAACATCAGGCAAATAAAATTTCAGGACAGTAAATATTACCAGAAATACAGAGTGATATATCATAATGACAAAGGGTTTAGTTCAGCCAGAACAGGCAAAATCTTAAAATATACATGCACCTAAAATTTCAAAGTAAATGAAAAAAAAAAGTGGACTGAAAAGAGAAATAAAGACATAATTATAATTAGAGACATTTAATACTCCTCTCACAATAATTGATAAAAACAAGTAGACAAAAAGATTTAAGGGCAAATGATGATTTGATCAATACCAACTAACTTTAATGGCATTTATACAACACTCCAGCAAACAACAGCTGATTACACATTTCTTTTATGTGTACATAGATCACAAAATAGACCATATTCTGAGCCATAACTATATTTCAGTAAATAAGAATGCATGAAAAAGAATATTCTTTTTACCACAGTGAAAATAAACCAGTAATCAACAAAAGATATTGAAAAGTCCCCAAAGTTTTGGATATTAAATAGCATGCTTCTAAATAACAAATTGATGAATGATAGGATATTGGAATGCATTTTTAATAAAATCAAAAATGAGAACATAACATCAAAATGTGTGGGAAGAAGTTAATGTTCTCTTTAGAAGAAAACATATAGCATTAAATACTTACTACTATATATAAAATAGATAACCAATTACTGTATAGCACAGAGAACTATACTCAATATTTTGTAATAAGTCATAAGGCAAAAGAATCTGAAAAAGAATATATATATATATATATACACACACACACATATATATATATATATACACACACATCTCTCCTATCCAAGAGCATGGTATATCTTTCCATCTGTTTGTCTCATCTTCAATTTCTTTCATCAGTGTCAGACTATACTACATTAAGGCAATCTACAGATTCATTGCAATTTCCATCAAATTACCGATGGCATTTTTTGCAGATCTAGAACAAAAAAAATCTTAAAATTTGCACGAAAACACTAAAGACACTGAATAGCCAAAGCAATCATGAGAAGCAAAAATGGAGCTGGAGGACACAGGCTTCCTGACTTCAGACAATACTATAAATCTACAGTAATCAAAAGAGTAATGTACTGGCACAAAGACAGACTAATATATCAATGGAATAGGATAGAAATCCCAGAAATAAACCCACACACCTAGGGTCAATTAATTTTCAACAAAGGAGGCAAGAATATACAGTGGAGAAAAGACAGTCTCTTCAATAAGTGATGCTGGGAAAACTCGAGAGCCACAAGTAAAAGATGAAATTAGAACATTCTGTAACACCATACACAAAAATGAACTTAAAATGTATTAAAGACCTAAATATGTTTGGATATTATAAAACTCTTAGAGGAAAATATACACAGAACACTGTTTGACATAAATTGTAGCAATATCTTTTTGGATCCACCTCCTAGAGTAATGAAAATAAAAACGAAAATAAGCAAATGGGACCTAGTTAAATTTTAAAGCTTCTGCACAGCAAAGGAAACCATGAACAAAGCAAAAAGACCACCCACAGAATGGGAGAAAACACTTGCAAATGAAACAATGAACAAGGGATTAATCTCCAAAATGTAAAAAAGCTCATGTGACTCAATATCAAAAAAAAAAAAAAAAACCCAATCGAAAAATGGGCAGAAGATCTAAATAGACATTTCTCCAAAGACACATACAGATGGACAAAAAGCACATGAAAAGATGCTCAACATCACTAATTATAAGAGAAATGCAAATCAAATCTACAATGAGGTATCACTTCACACCAGTCAGAATAGCCATCATCAAAAAATCTGCAAATAATAAATGATGGAGAGGGTGTAGAGGAAAAGGTTCTACACTGTTGGTGGGAATGTAAATTGGTATAACCACTCTGGAGAACACTATGGAGGTTCCTTAAAAACTAAAAATACAGCCACCATATGATCAAGCAATCCCACTCCTGCGCATATATCTGGAGAAAACCATACTTTGAAAAGATACATGCACCCCCATGTTCACAGCAGCACTATTTACAATAGCCAAGACATGGAAGCAACCTAAATGCACATCAATAGATGAATGGATAAAGAAGTTGTGGTACATATATAAAATGGAATATTACTCAACCATAAAAAGAATGAAATAATGACATTTGCAGCAACATGGATGGACCTAGAGCGTCTCATACTAAGTGAAGTAGGTCAGACAGACAAAGACAAATATTATATGATATCATGTATATGTGGAATCTAAAAAAATGATACAAATGAACTTATTTACAGAACAGAAATAGACCCACAGGCTCAGAAAACAAACTTATGGTTACCAAAGAGGAAAGGTGGGGGGGGAGGGATAAATTAGGAGGTTAGGATTAACATATGCACAACACTATATATAAAATAGATAATCAACAAGGACCTACTGTATACCACAGGGAACTCTACTCAATACTCTGTAAGAACCTATATGGGAAAAGAATCTGAAAAAGAATAGATATATGTATAACTGAATCACTTTGCTGTACACCTGAAACTAACACAACATTGTAAATCAACTATACTTCAATTAAATAAGGAAAAGATACGGCTTACCTGGTGGCGCAGTGGTTGAGAGTCCGCCTGCCAATGCAGGGGACACGGGTTCATGCCCCATTCTGGGAGGATCCCACATGCCGTGGAGCAGCTGGGCCTGTAACCCATGACCACTGAGCCTGTGCGTCCAGAGCCTGTGCTCTGCAACAGGAGAGGCCACAACAGTGAGAGGCCTGCGTACCACAAAAAAAAAAAAAAAAAAAAAAGGAAAAGATATATAAGATCAGTGTCTTAATCATCTACTTCAAGACACTAAAATATAATAATCTAAACAAAAATGTAGGAAAATAAAATGAAAACCAAAATATCAATGAAAGGTAAATAGAGAAAAGCTTTTGACAACAAATTAATACCCATTTGTGATAAAAATATTCAGCAAGGTAAGAATAAAAGGGAATATTCTCAACTTGGTTTACCTATAGTTAAAACCGTTTCCATTGGTGAAAGGTGAACTATCTCTCCACTAAGATCAGTAACAAGCAAAGGATGTTTTTTTAACATTTATATTTAATATTGTATATAATTTTCTAACCAGTGCAATAAGAGAAGAAAAAGAAATAAAAAGTTTATAGCTGGAAGAAAGAAATTAAACTCTCTTCATTTGCAGAGGGTGTTATCTTTTATGGAGAATGACATCAAGAATCCTCAAAAATGTTATCTAAACTAATAAATAAATGCTGCAAGGTAGAAGTTTACTAAGGCAACAAAAAATACATTTTTATATACCCATAACAAAATATGTGAAATTGAAAAAAATACCATTTGTAATTGCATCAAAAACATGAAATACTCAGAGATAAATTTAAAATGTGGCAAAGTTTTGTATATAAAAATTATATAACATTGTTGAGGATGTTAAAGAGAACCTGAATGTGAAAATATATAATACATATCAGAAGATCCAATATTATTAAAATAACAATTATCAACAAATAATTCTATAGCTTCATTATAATTTCAATCAAAATTTCAGGAAATTCTTTTGTAAGGATTAGTAAGCTGATTCTACAATGTATATGGGTTATGCAAAGAACTTATTATAGCCAAACTCTTTTGAAAATAAAGATCAAATTTAGAGGTCTAATATCTAATTTCAAGACTTATAAAACTATAAAGATATAATTATACATCAAAATTGACAGAGTAGAGAGCTCAGAAATAGGCACACACATATGTGTTTAACTGGTTTTTTAACAAAACATATAATGTGGTTGAATCATGAAACATTTATTTTTTGCTTTGGAACTGTTGGATACCCATGTGGAAAAATGAACCTGAGCCAATCCTTTCTTCATATAACTACAAAGTTTACCCTTAAAAGGATCATAGAATCAATAAAATTTAAACTTCTAAAATATAGGAAATTATTTTTTAATTCAATGGTTTGGCAGAATTTTCTTAGGATACATAAAATTTTAACCATGAAAAGACAAAGTTTAAAGAGTTTTACTCTTCAGAAGATACCAGTAAGAAAATGAAAAGAGAAGCCAGAAGCTGGAGAAAATATTCATAAAACATAAATCTGATGAAGGACTTGTAAATATTTTAAACATATGTTTAGAAAAATGAATACCACTCTGATGCTTTTGTCTTCTCTATCAAAAAAAATTTTTTTTCATTTCAATCGTAGAAATATCAGGATTTACATGCAAACTACTTCTCTCATATTTCCAAGCATACATAGACATGTACCTACATGAAATATAGTTTAGAAACTTGTATTTCTGTGGCATTTCTTCATAAAGTGATTTGAACTCTAACCTTGTAAACAATGGCTATTGTGGTTTGGTTATAAATAAGTATAAATAATAGTTACTCCAATTAAAGTTTCCGGATATATGAATGCCAATGACACTTCAATAGAAATCTCCCTTTATTCTGAGGAATGCATTCAGAAGACTAGCAACACTTTTACTTGTACACATTACATAACATTTTATTGTGTTTGTCTTGCATATTTTCAGTTTTAAAATTCTTACTGTTGTGGTTTTATTTGGCAATTATCTATGTCTTCTAACTAACATAGTAATTCAACTATCAATACCTTTCCATGTATGTAATGGTGTAATGGGTACTGAAATCCTTCCATTTAAAGAACAAGAATGTGAATATTACATTGTCACTCATCAATATCAGAAGAATGACTTAAAAAAAAGATTTTAGACAATTATGCAACATTTCCTTTGCTTGACAACAAATGAAATGTAAAAGTTATACTATATATACAAATATATATGTAGGAATTGATACATTTCAACTCTCAAGAAAGAAACATTTTGACAAGAGATAAAGGTATGCCTATAAAACTGTAGTAAGATCAGAATGCAATAAGAAGTATAAAATGTTTAAATGCTATGAGATACAAAAGAAACAAATTAACTTCTGATTAAAAAGAAAATTTCTTTTCCAGGGAAAGAACAATGAGAGGTATTTTCTGCCAGAGTTAATAAGCATGGACAAAAGCAGAGAACGGAATGAATAAAAAAATAAAGATGTTGACTTGGCTGAATAACACAATTTACATGAAGACACAATAAGAGCAAAAGGTGGAGAGGAAAGTTCAGTTAGATTTTAGAGAATCTTGAATTCCATGGCTACTTGCTGTTAATATATTCTATATACCAAGAGAAAAATTTCAGGTTTCTTATTACAGAGGAGTGCTTTTAGAAACGAATTTTATGAAAATATATTTGCCAGTATTCAATGAAGGAGATTGAAAGTTAGAAACAATGATTTAAAAAAAAAATGCACTAGAACAGATGGAATGAGTAAAGACAAAACTAGAGCAATGCATTGGATATAGAAATGAGAAGCCAATAGTAAACTGATGATAAATTTTGACTATGCATATGTGGAAGAAAGAGAGTGAATGTATAAGATTCTTTAAGATTTGCAACATAAGTGATCAACAATAGAAGATGAATTTACACAATTATAGAAACCAGTTTGACAATTTTATTTGGGATTTAGAAAGATTATGAATGAATTTTCAATGTGTTTAGCTTGTGAAAATAGAGTAAAAGTTATTTTAGCCAATTAAGTATAAGAGTATAAGATCTCTCAGCATTCCCTTTTGCGAGAGCACTGGAATCAAAACTAACTGCTGAACAATCATCAACAGGAAAACATTGAAACTCACCAAAAAAGATACCCCACATCCAAAGACAAAGGAGAAGCTGCAATGAGACAGTAGGAGGGGGGCAATCACAATCAAATCAAATCCCATAACTGCTGTGTGGGTGACTCACAAACTGGAGAACAATGATATCACAGAAGCCCACCCACTGGAGTGAAGGTTCTGAGCCCCACAACAGCTTCCCCAACCTGGGGGTCCACCAATGGGAGGAGGAATTCCCAGAGAATCAGATTTTGCAGGCTAGCGAGATTTGACCACAGGACTTCGACATGACTGGGGGAAAGAGACTCCACTCTTGGAGGGCACACGCAAAGCAGTGTGTGCATCAGGACCCAAGGAGAAGGAGCAGTGACCACATAGGAGATTGAGCCAGACATATCTGCTAGTGTTGGAGGGTCTCCTGCAGAGGCAGGAGGCAGCTGAGGCTCACTGTGGGGACAAGGACACTGGCAGAAGAAGTTCTGAGAAGAAGTCCTTGGCATGAGCCCTCCTGGAGTCTGCCATTAGCCCCACCAAGAGCTTGTAGCCTCCAGTGCTGGGTCACTTCAGGCCAAAAAACCAACAGGCTGAAGGAACTCAGCCCCACCGATTAGCAGAGAAGCATATTAAAGGTTTACTGAGCTCTGCCAACAAGAGCAAAACACAGCTCTACCCACCACCAGTCCCTACCATCAGGAAGCTTACACAAGCCTCTTAGATAGCCTCATCCACCAGAGGGCAGACAGCAGAAGCAAAAAGAACTACAGTCCTGCAGCCTGTGGAATGAAAACCACATTGACGGAAAAATGAAAAGCAGAGGGCTATAAACCAGATGAAGGAACAAGAAAAAACCCCAGAAAGACAATTAAATGAAAAAGAATTCAGAATAATGATAGTGAAGATGACCCAGGACCTCAGAAAATAAATGAAGGCAAAGATCAAGAAGATGCAAGAAATGTTTAACAAAGACCTAGAAGAATTAAAGAACAAATACCTAGAAGAATTAAAAAACAAACAAACAGAGATGAACAATTCAATAACTGAAATGAAAAATACAATAGAAGGAATCATTAGCAGAATAACTGAGGCAGAAGAACAGATAAGTGATCTGGAAGACAGAATGTTTTAATTGACTGCCACAGAAGAAAAAAGAAAAATGAATGAAAAGAAATGAAGACAGCCTAAGAGACCTCTGGGACAACATGAAACGCACCAACATTTGCATTACAGGGATCCCAGAAGGAGGACAGAGAGAGAGAGAGAGGATGCAAGAAAATATTTGAGGAGATTATAGTCAAAAACTTCCCTAATATGGGAAAGGATATAGCCACCCAGGTCCAGGAATTGCGGAGAATCCCAGGCAGGATAAATCCAAGGAGAAACACACCAAGCCATATATTAATCAAATTGACAAAAATTAAGGACAAAGAAAAATTATTAAAAGCAACAAGGGAAAAATGAAAAATAACATACAAGGGAGCTCCCATAAGGTTAACAGATGATTTCTCATTAGAAACTCTACAAGCCAGGAGGAAGTGGCATGATATATTTAAAGCGATGAAAGGGAAGAACCTACAACCAAGATTGCTCTACCCGGCTAGGATATCATTCAGATTAGATGGAGAAGTTAAAAGCTTTACAGACAAGCAAAAGCCCAGAGAATTCAGCACCACCATACCAGCTCTACAACAAATGCTAAAGGAACTTTGCTAAGTGGGAAACACAAGAGAAGAAAAGGACCTACAAAACCAAACCCAAAACAATTAAGAAAATGGTAATAGGAACATGCATATCAATAATTACCTTAAATGTGAATGGATTAAACGCTCCAACCAAAAGACACAGGCCCGTTGAATGGATAGAAGAACAAGACCTATATATATATATACTGTCCGCAAGAGACCCACTTCAGACCTAGGGATATATACAGACTGAAAGTGAGGGGATGGAAAAAGATATTCCATGCAAATGGAAATCAAAGGAAAGCTGGAGTAGCAGTACTCATATCACATAAAATAGACTTTAAAATAAAGAATGTTACAAGAGACAAGGAAGGACACTACATAATGACCAAGGGATCAATCCAAGAAGAAGATAAACAATTATAAATATATATGCACCCAACATAGGAGCACCTCAGTACATTAGGCAAATGCTAACAGCTAAAAAAGAGGAAATTGACAGTAGCACAGTAATAGTGGGGAACTTTAAAACCTCACTTACACCAATGGACAGATCATCCAAACAGAAAATTAATAAGGAAACACAAGCTTTAAATGATACATTAGACCAGACAGATTGAATTGATATTTATAGGACATTGCATCTGAAAAAAGCAGATTACACTTTCTTCTCAAGTGTGCATCGAATATTCTCCAGGATAGATCACATCTTGGGTCACAAATCAAGCCTCAGTATATTTAAGAAAACTGAAATCATATCAAGCATTTTTTTCTGACCACAATGCTGAGATTAGAAATAAATTACAGGGAAAAATATGTAAAAAACACAAACACATGGAGACTACACAATACACTACTAAATAACCAAGAGATCACTGATGAAATCAAAGAGGAAATCAAAAAATACCTAGAGACAAATGACAACCAAAACACAATGATCCAAAATGTATGGGATGCAGCAAAAGCAGTTCTAAGAGGGAAGTTTATAGCAACACAATCCTACCTCAAGAAACAAGAAAAATCTCAAATAAACAATCTAACCTTACACCTAAAGCAATTAGAAAAGAACAAACAAAACCCAAAGTTAGTAGAAGGAAAGAAATCATAAAG
This sequence comes from Aethalodelphis obliquidens, assembly GCF_003676395.1. Classification (NCBI taxonomy): domain Eukaryota; kingdom Metazoa; phylum Chordata; class Mammalia; order Artiodactyla; family Delphinidae; genus Aethalodelphis; species Aethalodelphis obliquidens. The sequence continues at coordinate 7,919,809 of NW_020838024.1, read as the reverse complement.
ATCAGAGCAGAAATAAATGAAATGAAACAAAGAAAACAATAGCAAAGATCAATAAAACTAAAAGCTGGTTCTTTGAGAAGATAAACAAAATTGATAAAACTTTAGCCAGACTCATCAAGATAAAGGAAGGAGAGGACTCAAATCAATAAAATTAGCAATGAAAAAGGAGAAGTTACAATAGACACTGCAGAAATACAAAGCATCCTAAGAGACTACTACAGTCAACTCTATGCCAATAAAATGGACAACCTGGAAGAAATGGACAAATTCTTAGAAAGGTATAACCTACCCAGACTGAATCAGACAGAAATAGAAAATATGAGTGGACCAATCACAAGTAATGAAATTGAAACTGTGATTAAAAATCTTGTAACAAATAAAAGTCCAGGAACACCTGGCTTCACAGGTGAATTCTATCAAACATTTAGAGAAGCACTAACAGCCATCCTTCTCAAACTCTTCCAAAGTACAGCAGAGTAAGGAACACTTGTAAACTCATTCTTCAAGGTGATCATCACTCTGATACCAAAACCAAACAAAGATACTACAAAAAAAAAAAAAAAAAATCATAGACCACTATCATTGATGAATATAGATGCAAAAATCCTTAACAAAATACTAGCTAACAGAACACAACAACACATTAAAAGGATCATACACCATGATCAATTGGGATTTATCCCAGGGCTGCAAGGATCCTTCAATATGTGTAAATCAATCAATGGGATACACCATATTAAAAAACTGAAGAATAAAAACCATATGATCATCTCAATAGATGAAGAAAAAGGTTTTGACAAAATTCAACACTAATTTTTGGTAAAAACTCTCCAGACACTGGGCATAGAAGGAACCTACCTCAACATAATAAAGGCCATATACGACAAACCCACAGTGAACATCATTCTCAATGGTGAAAACCTGAAAGCATTTCCTCTAAGATCAGGAACAAGACAAGGATGTCCACTCTTGCCACTATTATTCAACATAGTTTTGGAAGTCCTAGCTATGGCAATCAGAGAAGAAAAAGAAATCAAAGGAATACAAATTGGAAAAGAAGAAGTAAAACTGTCACTGTTTGCAGATGACATGATACTAGATATATAGAGAATCCTAAAGATGCCACCAGAAAACTACTAGAGCTCATCAATGAGTTTGGTAAAGTTGCAGGATTAATGCACAGAAATCTCTTGCATTCCTATACCCTAACAACGAAAGATCAGAAAGAGAAATTAAGGAAACAATCCCATTCACCTTTGTAACAAAAAGAATAAAATACCTAGGAACAAAGCTGCCTAAGGAGTTAAAAGACCTGTACTCAGAAAACTATAAGACACAGATGAAAGAAATCAAAGATGACACAAACAGATGGAGAGATATATCATGTTCTTGGATTGGAAGATTCAATATTATCCAAATGACTCCACTACTCAAAGCAATCTACAGATTCAATGCAATCCCTATCAAATTACCAGTGGCATTTTTTACAGAACTAGAACAAAAAATCTTAAAATTTGTATGGAGACACAAAAGACCCTGAATAGCCAAAGCAATCTTGAGGGGAAAAAAACAGAGCTGGAGGAATCAAACTCCCCGATGTCAGACTATAGTACAAAGCTACAGTTATCAAGACAATATGGTACTGGCACAAAAACAGAAATATAGATCAATGGAACAGGATAGAAATCCCACAGATAAAATCACACACACATGGTCACCTAATCTATGACAGAGGAGGCAAAGATATACAATGGAGAAGATACAGTCTCTTCAATAAGTGGTGCTGGGAAAACTGGACAGCTACATGTAAAAGAACGAAATTAGAACACTCCCTAACACCATACACAAAAATATACTCAGAATGGATTAAAGACCTAAATGTAAGACCAGACACTATAAAACCCTTAGAGGAAAACATAGGAACAACACTCTTTGACAAAAATCACAGCAAGAGCTTTTTTGACCCACCTCCTAGAGTAATGGAAATAAAACAAAAATAAACAAATGGGACCTAATGAAACTTAAAAGCTTTTGCACAGCAAAGGAAACTGTAAACAAGGAGATATACAGTTTTAGAAATTGACTGAGTCCCATGACAGTTGGCCAAAGCCTAGTGAAATTATTCATTAACACTGTGGCACCACATAGGTCTTTATCACCTGGAACTGTTTCATCAATGATAACCTAAGTATCCTTATATCTGAAAACAGCATCTCAACTAAGGAATCTAGTTTTTGCATTTGTGGGGAAATCTAAATCTCAGTCCCCTCCTATATTCTCAGACATCATTCAGATTCTAATTTCACGCCTTCCTCTAAGGAGTCAGGATTGTATGAATGTTCCTTTCTTTCTTTTTTTCACTTTCATTGAAGCATAATTGACACACATCACTGTATAAGTTTATCATTTACAGCATAATGACTTGAATACACATATTGCAAAGTGATTACCACAATAAGTTGATATCACTTTATATATTCACAAATGTTTTTTTTCCTTGTGATGAGAACTTTTAGGTATACTCTCTTAACTTTCAAATATACCATACAGCAGTGCTAATTATAGCCATCATGTTGTGCATTATATCTCCAGTACTTCTTTATCTTATAACTGGAAGTTCGTACCTTTTGACAACTTTCACCCAATTCTTCCACCCCATGCCCCATCTCTGGCAACCACAAATCTGATGTCTTTTTCTATAAGTTTAGTTATTTATAGATTTCATATACAAATGAGATACTACAGTACTTGTCTTGCTCTGTCTGACTTATTTCACTTAGCCTAATGCCCTCAAGTTCCATTGATGTTGTTGCAAATGTCAGGATTTCCTTGCTTTTTTATGACTAAATAATATTTCATTCTCTATGTGTGTATGTATATATCTCACATTTACTTCATCCATTTATCTCTCAATGAACACTTAGGTTGTTTATGTGTTTTGGATATTGTATATAATGGAACATGGGAGTGCAGGTATCTCCTTGACATAGTGATATTGTTTCTATCAGATATATACCCAGAAGTGGAATTGGTGAGTTATATGGTAGTTCTATTTTTAGTTTTTTGAGAAACCACCATACTGTTTTCTATAGTGGCTGCACCAATTTACATTCCTACCAACAGTGCACAAGGGCTCCTTTTTCTCCACATTCTTGCCAGCATTTGCTGTCTCGTCTATTTGGTGATAGCAGGAGCTAAGAATACTCAATGGAGAAAAGACAGTATATTCAATAAATGATGCTGGGAAAATCAGGAACTCACATGTAAAAGAATAAAACTAGACCTCTGTCTTACATACTCACAAAAATTAACTCTAATGGATTAAAGACTTAAATGTAAGACCTGACACCTTAAAAATCCTAGAAGAAAACACTGGGAAAAATCTCCTTGACAGGGTCTTGACAATGATTTTTTGTTTTATATGACACGTAAAGCACAATCAATTAAATAAAAAATAAACCAGTGTAGGGGCTTCCCTGGTGGCACAGTGGTTGAGAGTCCGCCTGCCGATGCAGGGGACACGGGTTCATGCCCCAGTCTGGGAAGATCCCACATGCCACAGAGCGGCTAGGCCTGTGAGCCATGGCCACTGAGCTGCATGTCCAGAGCCTGTGCTCCACAACGGGAGAGGCCACAACAGTGACAGGCCCACGTACTGCAAAAAAATAAATAAATAAAAATAAACCAGTGTAATACATCAGACTAAAAAGCTTCCGCATAGCAAAGGAAATGATCAACAAAATGAAAAGGCAAAGTACAGGATGGGAGAAAATACTTGCAAATGATGTATCTGATAAGGGGTGAGTATCCAAAATATATAAATAGCTCATACAACCTCAATAGCAAAATAATCCAATTTAAAAATTGTTGTTATTTTCAATGCTAATAGCACAACAGAATCACAAGCTCTCTGGAGAACCCAAGCAAAGCCAGTAAAAAAAGAAATACACCTGATTATGTGTCATCCATTCTGTTTGCTTTCAACATTCATGCTTTTAGGCTGTAGATTTTTTTTTTGGCCACACTGCATGGTCTGTGGGATCTTAGTTCCCCAACCGGGATCAAACCCATGCAGAGTCTTAAACACTGGACTGCCAGTGAAGTCCCTGCAGAACATTTTCTGAGAAACTAGTTTAAGTAAATCAAATACTTCATCTTTTCTTGTTTCACTGGTATCTTCCTCTTTCCTTTAATTTATATCTTGTAAAAATTGCATTGCATTTCACAGGAGTCCTTAATCCTCACTCTTGTTCATTCTCTCTCAATGACCTAATCTAATCTTTCTTAAAGGCTGAAGCCTTTTTTTTTTTTTAGCGGTACACGGGCCTCTCACTGATGTGGCCTCTCCCATTGCAGAGCACAGGCTCCGGATGCACAGGCTCAGTGGCCACGGCTCACGGGCCCAGCCTCTGTGGCACATGGGATCCTCCGGGACCGGGGCACGAACCTACGTCCCCTGCATCAGCAGGTGGACTCTCAACCACTGCACCACCAGGGAAGCCCAAGGCTGAAGCTTTGATCATTATATTTTCTGAGCTTTTCATGTCAAATGCTTTGAAGATACACTATCTTTTTGAAAACATCAATATATCCTCAGAATTAACATTAAATGTATTGGTTCTCAAAATTAAAGAAAAAATAGAGACACCTGGAAGGGCTTGTAAAAACACAGATTTCCAGGTACCCACTCCTCCACTTCTAGAGGTAAGTAGGAAAGCAGCCCTCTCTTAACCAGGTAAAAGGCTTACACCAAGAACTTGCTCATGCTAGCACCCTGATCTTGAACTTGTAGCCTCCAAAACTGTAAGAAAAAATATTTTTGGTCTAAGCCCTCTAGTCTATGGAAATTTGTTATTGCAAACCAAGCTAAGACAGAGCCTTAAGAGTTTGCATTTCAAACAAGTCCCCAGGTGACAGCTGCTGAGCAAGTGGTCATAGGTGAGAACCTCTGAGTTAGTGCCTTTCTGCCTCATAGAAAGCAACATCCCATACCCTTTCCAAAGATAGGCACCTTCGAGGTCCTTGATCTACAAATTATTCCCTTTCTCTTTTACATGTATTATTGTCTTTTTCTCCACCTCCTTGATACTTATTACTAAATATAATACAAATTTTATTACAATATTTTCTCCACTTTATTACTCTGTTTTGAGATGCCTTATTCATTTATTGTTCCTTGAATCTATATTCAACATTTCATTTCCTCACTGTCCACTGACATTTATCTCAATGACAGCAAAAATAATATGTTCTTACACAGAAGCCTTCTTCTAATCAAGTAACATTTTTTTCACCGTCTGAGTTTTTCATTACAAAATAGCTGAAATGTCTATACTCTTCCTTCCAATTAGATGAATTTAACCATTTTCACAACTTCTTCAACCTCTGCCTTGAAGTCTTCTTATATCATCCCAGTCTTCCTCTAACTGCAATGCATGTACTGGTGAAACTCTAATTCCTTGAGATTTAAAAAATGTGAGGAGGGAAACAGTGATTCTATAACAATTTGAATTGGAGGTATGGTGAATATTATATTAACTTCTAAGTAACATACATTTATGAGTTTGCATATTAAATGCTCTGAAAATTCCTGCAAGAGTTTTAAATGTGTTTAATTCAGTGTTTCCCAAATTTACTTAGATGTAGAATGCCTCTTTAAGGATATGTTGATAGCCTTAATGAATATTATCTTGGTGCAATGTGAAAATACCTTCTATGTAATTGGTTTGTTTTTAGCAAAAAGATAACTTTTATTTTTAATTTTCTGCAGAGTGCCCAGTACCTTCATTTTTTTGCCACATCTATTATGGGTATAGTCATTCTTTGTTTATCTAATGACAGTAAAAAGAATCAGTATAGATGCGCAGTGAATTTGTGCTGATGGAAATCACCTTCATTGACAGATGCATATCTAAATCATTTTGGATACACAATCATTATGTCATCTGGCAATGTTTATTGCAGGGAACTAAGTTATATTACACAGGGATTATAATAACATAGCTAGAATATGAGTTTGAATCTGTACACTAATCCTTGTATGATTTAAAGCAAATTATAAAAGTTCCAAGTCTCCTGAAAAGCATCAAAACACCAATTGTATGCTAACCCTTAGCACAGAGCATGGTAGATAATACATTCTCGACATATCACAGTTTAGCAATCAATTTTGTAATAGCTTCCAAAAGCATAAATAAGAAAAAAAAGCTATTGTAACAATTATGAAGCCCATCCATTAATCTACAATCTACTTCTGTTAAAAAAAATAACCATCAGAATGCAGCTAAGATATTGCATTAACTTCTATTTAGGAGTGTTATAAGAAACTGTGTTTGGAATCCTTCCATCTGTTTGCATAAAAATACCATTTAGTTCATGATTAAGTACATTATACCATTTTATTTTTAGAATTTGCAAAAACTTTAAGTACAAGGACTTTTTGTGTTTCTTTTAAGTAATTGTTCTGTTTTTCATGCTATATTTTTGTGACTCTCATACATTGTAATATATCCCTTTTGAAATACCTATTAGCAAGGAACATATGACCCAGCAATCCTACTACTGGGCATATACCCTGAGAAAACTATAATTCAAAAAGAGTCATGTACCACAATGTTCATTGTAGCACTATTTACAATAGCCAAGACATGGAAGCAATCTAAGTGTCCACTGACAGATGAATGGATAAAGAAGATGTGGCACATATATACAATGGAATAAAAATAAATGAAACTCAGCCATAAAAATAAATGAAATTGAGTTTTTGTAGTGAGGTGGATGGACCTAGAGTCTGTCATACAGAGTGAAGTCAGAAAGAGATAAACAAATACCATATGCTAACACATATATATGGAATCTAAAAAAAAGGTTCTCATGAACCTAGGGACAGGATAGGAATAAAGATGCAGATGTAGAGAATGGACTTGAGGACAAGGGGAGGGGGAAGGGTAAGCTGGGCCAAAATGAGACAGTAGCATTGACATATATGCACTACCAAATGTAAAATAGACAGCTAGTGGGAAGCAGCTGCATCACACAGGGAGATCAGCTCAGTGCTTTGTGACCACCTAGAGGGTTGGGATATGTAAGGTGGGAGGGAGATATAATTGGGAGGGGATATGGGGATATATGTATACATATATCTCATTCACTTTGTTGTACAGCAGAAAGTAGCACAACACTGTAAAGCAATTATACTCCAATAAAGATATTAAAAAATGTTAATATATTAAATGAACAAGTGATATTTTGTTGCTGATAAAATTTATTAACTTTAAAATATCAATATTCTCAGTATTGAATGGATATGGATACCTTAATAAAACAAAAGTAGTTTATAATCTTTAAAAAGTTTCAGCAAAAATCTTTATTAAAAACAAAAATCTCTGTTGCTACAGGCAAAATTTAACCTTCATCAATCACAATCACCTATTTTTGCTTACTTTATGAAAAGTTTTTTGTGAATGGTGCTGTAGGAAGTCAGTTTTATGTCGGTTTTTGAAAGGAAAGGAACTTTTAAAGCAGGTAAATGAAAAAAGATACTAATCTAGAACAAAGATTCTAATCTATTCAAAGATTCAGGGGTAGGTTCTTTGTTCTGCTTCTATCTAGATATATTATGTATATTATATATATATAATATATATATATATTATATATTATTCATTCCAGGAGTTATTTTAAAATATGCTCCAAAAAGGCATTTAAGAAAAACTTAATCTGCTTCTATATTTACTTTTCCCTTTTTTAGCCTCATTTAAGTTTTTTTAAAAACTATCATCCCTGAAAAGTGTTTGAGCTGATAATCTGACAACGTAAATACCACTGTTTTGTCCGGTTAAATTCTCCTGCAGCATAGTACAAATAGCAGTATCCAAAAATGAGACAATCAATTCACTCACACACAATGCATCTTGGAATAGTATTTTCTTGTTAAAAGTCCAAATTCTGTAAAGGGTCTTAGTCCCAACATAAATTTTACAGCAAAATCTGTGATATAACAACTTCAAAGTAGAACAATGGGGCTCGAAGGAATCTTTGTTTCAATTCCTCTAAATTTCTTTAAGCTGTCAAGGAATGAGGCCTGTAGAAATTGCAATGTGTGTGATCTTTGACATCCAAAATAATCATTGTCTCTCATTTTCAGTTAAGATGAATTTATCCTTCCTGACTCTCTGAAAAGGCCCTATTTAAATCAAACTTGTTTTTATGCTGATTGTATTATCATTGTTACTCAGTACAGCAATAATTATGTACCAGTTTTTAAAGGGGAATTTTTCTTCCCTGTTATTGATACTTTTATATTGTGAACAGAGATACGTTAGTAACCCTAAGCCTCTTACTAACTTTTTCCTCACTCCACTACTGAGGAGGTGTATCTTCTTGTCTGATTCCTAAATTTGGACAGAATGACTAGGTTTGTGTGTGTGTGACGGAGGAGGTGGGTTATTATCCTCAGTTTTCTACTCTCTCCCTGTATTGGAATTATATGTTCACACTTTGCCATGTGAGGTTTTAATGCTCCACATGCTTTATTTTATGTACTTTTCAGTCCCACTGATTTGTCTGTATTCACATGACTTGCTTTGGGCAAGAAAATATGGGCAGACTTACAGGCCAGTTTTGAGCCAGGGCTTTAAGAAGCATTGTTTGTTTCCAGTCTGTGCTTTAATGATCTGTCATGAAAAAAGCATGCTTAGCTAGCTGCTGGTACAAAGAGAATGTAGAGACCCAGGAACAGACCTGAAACCTACTGCAGCACAAAGCCAAACCAAGTTGGCCAGTACTCTGAAGCAGAGCCACTCTACTAATACATAGACCTGTAATAGAGAAAAACGTGTTATTTGAGACTACTGAGCTTGGGAGTGTTTGTTACAAAGCATTGCTGGAGCATTGGTGAAGCAATTGAAGCAATACAACATGATTGTCTAAGCTTTACCCTGGAATGATAAATAACAATGTTCCAGTTACAGGCATATTCACCTGGTAAGTAAACTGTGATCTCTGAATTAAGATATATCCTGCTGGATTCAGAAAGCATATTTTTGTTGACTTTCATTTCTTACTTTTCTATTTTCTGATTTGAATAATAGAGCACCTAGTAAACAAATGGAGCTGGCCTGACATCAAGCTTAAATGTTAGGTACAGTTTACACCCAAACATATTTTGAAAATATTTTTACATTTATGCACTGCATTATTGAAGTACATATTATAATATGTAGTAAATCATTCTATTTTAATATATTTAATAAACCATTGCATTCAACCCATTTATTTGATTTTTAAAAATTTTTTATTTTACACTGGAATATAGTTGACTAACAATGTTGTGTTAGTTTCACATGTACAGCAAAGTGATTCAGGTATACATATATCATGTTTCAGATTCTTTCCTCATTTAGCTTATTACAAAATACTGAGTACAGTTCCCTGTGCTATATACAGTCAGTCCTTTTTATTTTGTATATAGTAGTGTGTATATGTTAATCACAAACTCCTAATTTATCCTTCCCCCACCTTTTCCATTTGGTAACCATAAGTTTGTTTTCTATGTCTGTGAGTCTGTTTCTGTTTTGTAAACAAATTCATTTGTATCATTTTTGTAAGATTCGACATACAAGTGATATCATATGATATTTGTCTTTCTCTGACTTACTTCATTTAGTATGATAATCTTTAGGTCCATCCATGTTGCTGCAAATGGCATTACTTCATTCTTTTCTATGGCTGAGTAGTATTCCATTGTGTATATGTATCACATCTTTTTTTTTTGATGCTTACAAAAAATTTTTTTAATTAATTTTTTAATGAACTATAGTTGATTTTGTAGATTAATCCACTGTCAGTTGTATCATTTGCAAATATTTTCTCCTGTTCTGTGGGTTGTATTTTTGTTTTGTTGATGGTTTTCTTTGCTGTGTAAAAGCTTTTAAGTTTAATTAGGTCCCATTTGTTTGTTTTGGTTTTTATTCTCCTACTCTAGAAAGTGGATCCAAGTGGATCCAAGTGGATCCATATGTTCTGCCTATGTTCTCTTCTGAAAGTTTTATAGTCTCTAGTCTTACATTTAGGTCTTTGATACATTTTGAGTTTATTTTTGTATATGGTGTTAGAGAATGTTCTAATTTCATTCTTTCACATGTAGGTGTCCAGTTTTCCCAGTACCACTTGTTGAAGAGACTGTCTTTTCTCCATTGTATATCCTTGCCTCCTTTGTCATAGATTAACTGACCATAGGTGCCTGGGTTTATCTCTGGGCTTTCTATCCTGTTCCATTGATCTATATTTCTGTTTTTGTGCCAGTACCTTACTGTCTTGATTACTGTAGCTTTGTAGTATAGTCTGAAGTCAGGGAGTGTGATTCCTCCAGCTCCATTTTTCTTTCTCAAGATTGCTTCAGCTATTCAGGGTCTTTAACTTATTTCAATCTTCTATAACATTAAACACAATTTAGAGCAATTATATGATCATAAACATATGCCTCTCTTTAGAAGAAATTAAAAACTGATTGACATGAATTTTAAAACACATTGAGAATGACCATTATAGCTAAACAAGTATATATCACACATTATAGAATTAATATTAAGAAAATTATTCAAAGTGGCTCATAACTCTAAAATAGTATAAAATTAAGGTGCTATGTGTTGTATGTGATGAATAATGTAAAATATGATTCACTTAAAAATAAACTGTGGGCTTGATAATTTAACAAAGTTTAGGTAAACTTTCATTGACAATACAGTTTATTGCAATTTAAAAAGGAAAAGTTTCTGTTCTACTGTCTAAAACTAAATTCCATGTTTCATTTTTTTAAACGTCATTCTTATGAAGTGTCCTTGAATCATGACGTAGGTAAATTAGGTAAATTTTGTATTTTTAAAACCCTAATGAGGAGACATAGTGATCTCATTCTGAACTTCTAGAATTTACCCAGTGAAAAACACTTCGTATAAAATTTGTTGGGTTCTGACATATTCATGTAGTACTTAGTTTCATAACACAATTGTGAGAAAATTCCTCATTAAAAATGGCGTTTATCAGGGCTTCCCTGGTGGCGCAGTGGTTGAGAGTCCACCTGCCGATGCAGGGGATGCAGGTTCATGCCCCAGTCCAGGAAGATCCCACATGCCGTGGAGCGGCTGGGCCCGTGAGCCATGGCCGCTGAGCCTGTGCGTCTGGAGCCCGTGCTCCACAATGGGAGAGGCCACAACAGTGAGAGGCCCACGTACCAAAAAAAAAAAAAAAAAATTGGTGTTTATCTTCCTAAACTTGTTTACAATACCAGTAAGCATTTAAGTTGGTTGCATAAAACTATGTTTCCATAATTTATTATAATAAAATATATCTCATTTTATGTGATATTTTTCTTTTTTCCATGAATTAACATAAAACATTGTATCAAATGACAGATGTTTCTAGAACTGGGAGCAAATTATATTAGAAGCATTGAATGATGTTTGCAAAACTATTGATTTGCCTATAAATCTCTTCTAAATACTTGAAAGTGTTTTAAAACAATAAAAAAATTGGAAAAAAACTAGGGAATGTAAAATAAGTAACAATTTTAGTAACTTACAAAATCTATCAAACTGACATACCATAAGACTGCTTAATCATACTGGTGTATGAGTGAATAATTCCAAGTCACAGCCTGAATTGAGTATCATGTCATGATACCTACTGTGAGGTAGCTCAGGAAGAATTCAAATAAATTAGATGAATATATTCATAATCTGTATGAAGTAAATATGTGTACACACACACAAATATTGTGTCTTATACTTGTGTTATGTGTGTCTATGTGTGTGTGCTTTCATAATCACCCTTCAACCAGTCATGTACATACAGCTTGCAGACACACACAGTGGGAAACATGAATTGGGTTTACAGTGAGGGTGAGGTGAGGTACATGCGAATAAAAGGAAGATATTGCAAAAACAATATTTTGATGGTTATATTTAAACAGTAGTTGATATTGACTTGTTTTCTTTACTAGTCCCTGTACTAAGCCCTTTGCATGAATTAAATCATTAAAACCTCAAAACAATCCTTGGGAAATGAAATAAATATTTCCTTTTTAAATATAAACACACAAATTTATAGTGCAATTAGCCCATAAGAAATTAGTAAGCGGTAGAGCTGAGCTTTAGACCCCCGTTCACCCCAAATCTTGTTGTGCTAGTCAATCCTCTTTTCTAGATGTGTTTTCGTACCATGAACTTTTCAGAGTATGTGTGACTTCATGTATGCTAACTCGTTTAGTCTTCACAGTAATTCTATGAAAGATGGCCATTTATTATCATAATAGCTCCTATAATATAAATAAGAATACCCAGATTTAGAAACTTAAGACATCTGCTTCAGTTCACATGGAGAATAAGTGGCAAAGCAAAAATTTAATCAGACATTTTGACTTGGAAACCTGTATCTTTAACCACTGGACCATACAAATGTCCATGTTGTAGATAATACTTGCATAGTCATAAATATAAAATTTGCTACATTAGGGAAATCAGTCAGAAAATGTGACCTCAAATTAAGTATAATTTTTGATGTGGCTCACAGATGGATGACAGTAAGAATGAAAGACATCTGAGAGTTTTCTATTTTCACCGATTATTCTAAGCTCTTTTTAATTTCAATACTGTGAAGTATGTTTAAAAAAAACCCACAATCTTAATTGCAGAATTTAGGATTAGTTGAGGTCAGTTAAATTTCAATGTCTTGGGGTCAATCCTAAGCTTTCTGTCATAAAATATACTTTTTTTTTGGTTTTATATTTCTGTTTGGTTTTGATTTGGTTTTATGATCATTATACATTACAGATTCCATCCAGGTTTGCTTCTGCTTCACACAATTTTTTAAAATTTATATTTTCTTGTCAAATCATCTACTTGATATTTTAGAATGTGCTTATATCAAATTAAATATACTATTTTGTAATGTTTACATCTGCATTCATTTCTCCTTTATTATTTAATTTTATTTATATTTTTGGCTGCACTGCGTGGCATGCAGGATCTTAGTCCCCCAACCAGGGATCGAACCTGTGATCCCTGCAGTGGAAGCGTGGAGACCTAACCACTGGACGGCCAGGGAAGTCCATCCCCTTTATTACTCTAAGTGAATATATTATTTTCTAATTCATTTTCATTATTTTTTCTGTTATCATGGTGATATTTTCAAAGATGCTATTCTTTGGTGTAAGGATCAATGTAATTTTTACTTTCAAATTCATGAATTTATGCTTTCATTTATATTAATTTAACCTATTAGTAATCCAATATTTTAGTACTTGAATATGTTTGTAGTGTTTAATCACAATATATTTGAAGGGGAAAAAAATGCAAGATAAAAGAAAATGAGTATATTACATTTCTTAGTGGCCCCTGAGTTTTGACCAAAAAGTTTTTTTATTGCAGAATACGTTTAGTACTTCTTTACAAAAAATGAATTAAATTGGTAACTGAGGAAAATATTTTCAGTTATATTTCATATTTATTTCATATTTCAGAAAATATGTATTCTCTTATATACCATTTACTATTTTCTTTGGAAAATTTAGTATTCCATTGTATTATAATAACCTTCGTGCAATTTAAATGTAGCTACATCATCTTATCATATTCTATTATTATATTAAAACACTATCCTCTCTCTATATATATAACATAGATGTATATACACACATGTATATTGTATTCTACAAGAACCTTTTTGAAATGAAAACCAAGAGGATTGCCTATAACTGAATGACAAAAAATAAACGACCTGATTCAAAAATGGGCAAAACATTTCAATAAATTTCTATAAAGAAGATATACAAATGGCTAACAAACACATGGGAAGATGCTCAATATCATTAATCATTAGGGAATGCAAATAAAAACCACAATGAGATATTACCTCAAACCCTATAAAACAAAACAAAACAGCAAATAAGTACTGGTGAGGATGTGGAGAAACTGGAATCCTGTATAATGTTGATGGGAATGTTAAATAGTGTAGCTGCTGTGGGAAACTGTATGGCACTTCCGTAAAAACTTAAAAATAGAATTGCCATATGATTAAGCAATATCACCGCTGGGTACATACATCAAAAAATTGAAGGCAGGGTCTCAGAGATATCTGTACACCCATGGTCATAGCAGCATTATTTCCAGTATCCAAGAGGTAGAAGCAAGCCAAGTGTTCATCAACAGAGATGTGTATAAAGAAAATATGGTGTACAAATACAATGGAATATTATTCACTTTTAAAAAGGAAGAAAATTCCAACACACAGTTACTACATGAATGAACCTTGAGGACATTAAGCTAAATGAAATAAGCCACTCCCATAAAGACAAATACTACATGGTTCAACTTATATGAGGTATCTTGAGTAGTTAAATTCAGTCAGAAAGTTGAGTGGTGGTTTTCAGGGGCAGGGGTAAGGGGAGAATGGCAGGTATTTAGTATTTAATGGATACAGAGCTTCAGCTTTGCAAAACAAAAGAGTTTGGACATGGTTGGTAGTAATGGTTACACAAAAAAGTGAGTATAGTTAATACCCCTGAACTGTACAATTAAAACAGTTAAAGATGGTAAATTTTGTTATATTTCACCAAAATTTTAAAAAATTGTTAAAAAAAGGACCTGTCAATCACTTATAACTATAGACATAAAATACTTTATGCAATAGATAAGCTGTCCACAAATTTAGTATAGATAAATCAGTAATGACCTCTATGTATTTGAAAATTCTGACTTTTTTTTTCTGAAGTAATAATTCGTTATATAAATAAAACTCTAAACATCTCCCCATAGGAAACCCAGAATGTTGAGCCTTAGAAAAAAGAAAAAAAGAAACAGAAATGCAGAATTAGATACATGGCACAATGACAAAGAACTTGGTTGCTACATTGCTTAGCTAAATAAGTATTAACTTTAAACAAATAAATAATATCAATATGTATATCTATATTTATCTATGTACCTGGCAAATATTTCCAACTCTCAAAAAAGTTTGTATATCACTATCAACTGCAACACAACATAACTGAGATAAAAATAAGTGAGAGTAAGAGTGAATATTTAACTAATGATTAAATGAATAAAACCCATAAAGATAAAATAACCACAAATTTTGTATGCACCAAATATACCTTAAATTGAAATACAAAAAGGAAATTCTGAGACAATTCAGTAGAGATGTGAAAAATTCACAAAACTATAAATTTTAAAATTCCTTGCTTTGAAACAGTAAGAAAATGTAGAATATGTTTGAAGAGCACAATTAAAAGCTTGCACACAAATAAATGTAGACAGAACATTATTTTCAAAAAACATTTACAAACCTAAATCACCTTAGTCCTACCTCCTCAAATATATTTGTCTGAAATTTAAAATAAAATGTCTAAATTTGATTGAATCAAAGAAAAAAATGAAATGGAAACACTACATCTAGTAAAAATAATATTCTAGGGAGGAAGGGAATAAAAGGGGAGGAGGGGTAGAGAGAGGACAAAGGACAATAAGGACCAAAGGGGTATTAACATGTTAGAGATTAAAAATACTCTGTATTCCTCCACCTCTTTAATATTTTAGTTTAACTCCTAAGTCCTTATTAAATATAATAAGGTTTAAAAAATAAGGCAGAAAGAGGAGGATAAGGAGAAGAATGGAGGAGAGAGGATGAGAGGACAACTAAAAAGCATGGAGAGTAGAAAGTAAAGACTAAAAAGTTGCAGTGATTTACAGATGATAAAGTTTTCAGCACAGTAAATTCAAGAGAATCCAACGACAGAATATTTGAATTAATAAGTAAGTTTATCAGTTGTGGCAGAAGTCAGACAAACATACAAAAATCCATAACATTTCTACTTGCCAGCAATTAAAATCAGAAAATTTAATTTAAAAGGGATTATGTTAATGAAAGCACCAAAATAAATGATGCTTAGGAATATATCTAACAAAATATAAGATATTAACACACAGCACAAATTAAGAGAAAGATAAAAAATTTGTGTGAGATTGAAAGGTACAAGTTGTTTAGATGTCAATTTCTACCAAACTCATTTATAAACAACACAATTTTAATAAAATTTAACAAAAATGTATTTAATTAGGAATTTTAAATTTCATAAGGAATTATTATGTTGCATGACTACTCAAAATAACTCTAAAAGAACAAATTAACACATAGACATGCCCTAATATCAAGACATATAAAGTGTGGTAATTTAGAAGAATGTATAATTAATAAAAATAGACACTGTCACCAGAAAAGAATAAAAATCTTCACAGACTTAAACATATGCAATCTGTTCATATTTATACCAACAGACATACTAGGGAAATTAGATATTATTCTTTACATTTTATGTATTGGCTTTTATTGTGAAAAGCATAATTGGAATCACAAAATACATACAAGACACATTAAAAGCCTAAAAGTGAAAAAAATAATCAGAAATAACATAGAATAGGGCAGAAGACTTATATAGCTATTTCTCCAAAGAAGACATACAGATGGCCAACAGGCACATGAAAAGCTGCTCAACATTGCTAATTAGCAGAGAAATGAAAATCAAAACCACAATGCAGTACCACCTCACACTGGTCAGAATGGCCATCATTAAAAAGTCTACAAATAACAAATGCTGGAGAGGGTATGGAGAAAAGGGAACCCTCCTACACTGTTGGTGGGAATGTAAGTTGGTGTAGCCACTATGGAAAACAGTATGGAGGTTCCCCCCAAAATAAAAATATAGTTGCCATATGATCCAGCAATCCCCCTCCTGGGCATATATCCAAGCAAAACTATAATTTTAAAAGATATATGCATCCCTATATTCATAGCAGCACTATTTACAATAGCCAAGACATGGAAACAACCTAAACATTCAACTGATGAATGGATAAAGAAGATGTGGTACATATATGCAATGGAATACTACCCAGCCATAAAAAAAGAATGAAATAATGCCATTTGCAGCAATATGGATGGAACTAGAGATTATCATACTAAGTGAAGTAAGTCAGAAAGACAAATACCATATATCACTTATATGTGGAATCTAAACTATGATACAAATGAACTTATCTATGAAACAGAAACAGACTCACAGGCATAGAGAACAGACTTTTGTAATTGCCAATGGGGAGGAGGGGTGGGGGAGGGATGTATTGGGAGTTTGGGGTTAGCAGGTGTAAAATATTATATACAGAAAGGATAAACAACAAGGTCCTACTGTATAGCACAGGGAACTATATTCAATATCCTCCTATAAAGCTTAATGGAAAAGAATATTAAAAAAGAATGTATATAGGTTTAACTGAATCACTTTGCTGTACACCCGAAACTAACACAATATTGTAAATCAACTACACTTCAATTTAAAAACAGATGAAAAAATAAATAACATGGAATATTAAATTTATGCCTAGTATAAGGATGAATTAAACAACACTCAATAATAACAGCATATACAAATATAAGTAGATTTTTCAAATTAAACAAAATTATGGGTTTAGTGATAAAACATACCCTACATGTTTAAATATATGATAGAAAATACATAAAACAGTAAAACATTGTCATCCAGTAATTATTTTAAAGTATGAATGTCAATATAAATGATAAACTGCAGATAAAAATTAACAAATGATTTTAAAAAATACATAAGAGAAACCAGAATGATAAAAAGATATGAACATTTAATCTAAGAATTTTTTTAAAAAAGTAAATTTGAAACATAATACAATAGCACCATCTGAAGATGAATTGAATATTCATCAGAAGAGCAAACACTTATATATGACTATATAAATCTGCACTGGTTTTGTAGATAGACATTTAGATATATAGATTATATATACAGAGATACAGATAGATGATACAAAAATTCATATACAGATAAATATATTTATATAAGATATAGTTATAGACACAGAGGTAGATAATAGGGAGGATAGGTAGGTAGGTAAGTAGATAGATAGATACATAGGGATAGAGCAAGAGATGAAAAAGACTCAAGTCCAAGGCATATAAATGGTTGCCTATGGAAGTTAAGAAAATGATTGGGATAGGGGAATTCCTTGATTATCAGTAATGTGTTATACATTTTATGGAAACAACTGAAATATATATGAAATATATAAACTTTTAAAACATTTATTGACTTTGAATATCCAAAGTACTATTAACTTACTATACCTTTAAACATTTAATTATAATAACAATTGCATTAATAAATAATACTACCATCGGTCAAGGAGCAGAGAAATCAGTAGTAAAAACAAAATAAAACTTCCTAATAAGATTAGTCAGTGGGGACAATCTTGAAATTTGGAAAAACCTTAACAAAACTAAAGAATGGGAGAATAACAATGGAGTCTAAATAAAACAAAACCTGGTAGAACTGAATTGGTAGCTTTACAAGTTGGCCTTCCTCTCTAGCTACATTTTTTCCTTATTAATTCATGTAAATTACTCATTTATACTTCAAAATTGAAAATATGTTTCCACACTCTATATAAGATATATCTGGTAACTAGTTTTCTATTTAGAGAACTGAAAATATTCCGTAAAGTTTAAGAAAAAACTCAACCTAATGTTTTATTCTAATATTTACACATAGCCAGTAAATGTATCTTGGTTTAGAAAGGCATGCAATTATAATTCAATTATTATTCTCTTCAGTTCAGTAAGATTTTCCTGAGCAAAGTATTTAAAACATTTTATGAAAATACACTTACAGTTTTAGTTACTTTCTTCACATGAACATTTTGAAAATATACTTAGTTCCAGGCTTCTTAAAGCATTTTGATACAATACCTCTCCTTTCTTCAGTACATTACATAGCATCAGATTCACAAAGTATACACAAACAGTACTTTTAGAAAATATAACCAGTAGTCATTACAGAATATGAAATCAAATATTTTAATTTGCAATATTTGCTTAAAAGTTTGGTATTTTTTCCCAACATGGACTTAATGAGAAATCTAGAGCTGTATTCTAATTCTACTCATTCAAAATATTTTAGCATTTTCATTTCATGTGTTTCCTCCTCCAAAGCAGTGAGTCCAAGTTAAAATGAACTATAATAAATTTTATGTATTTGATTCTTGTACTAAATACTAATAAGTGGAATTCATTAGTTGCAATGCTTGTACAGTCTTCAGGAAATAGACAAAATATACATATGTATTAAGATTAGGTTTTTTAGAGAGAATGATGTTTGTGGATGACATCTGTATTCATCAGAGTTCTCCAGAGAAACAGGATATATTGATATATAAGAGGAGATTTATTATGGGAATTGGCTCATGTAATTTGGGAGGTTGAGATATCTGACTACATGGGGTTTGCAAGTTGGAGATCTAGGAAAGTTGGTGGTATAATTCAGTCAAAGTCAAAAGGCATGAAAAACAGGAGTTCTGATGTCCAAGGGCAGAAAAATGGATATTGCATCTTAAGAGAGTGAGAATTGCCCCTTCTCTGCCTTTTAGTTCTATTTGGGCCCTCAATGGATTGGATGATGTCCCCATCCACCAACACATTGGTAAAGCAGATTTTCCTTATTCAATCTACTGATTTAAATGTTTATTTCTTCATGAGACTTCTTCATAGACACACGTAGAAAAAATGTTTTACCAGCTATCTGGGCATCCCTTAGACCATTCAAGTTGATACATTGATACATTCAAGTTGATAACCATCACAGTACCTCATAACATGTGTGTACCACAGTATATTACACAAAGTTGGTGTAACTGGCAATCACTGGAACAATAATTTGCTTCTTATATCCATTGTTTTTAAACTGATAATTGATCATTACTTATATGCAAGCATTATGATAAAGTCAAGAGACACAGGTACAGATATTTTGAAAGACATGGCTCCATAAAACAAAGGCACCACAGGGTAAAGATCTTGGCACAGAAAACAAACATTTGACATGTTTTGTTAAGATGAAAATCATTCTTATGCATGTGACATCAGTGTAGCATGAGGATTTTAAATTCTAACACATTTTAAAATTATTTTTGAGGAAAATATTTCTAAAATGAGTACATCTTTCCTTTTTTCTTTTTTCATTATTATCAAAGTCATACACATCCATGTAAAATATCTAGAAAATACAGATCAATGAATTTTATAAATTTTATTAAAATGTTATTATAATAATTTGATAAACACAAGTAAATAATGTATAACATTTTACTTCTGAACCTGTCATTTATGGTCTATGATGTGAATCCAATCTGGCTATAACTTTAATCACACGTTGACCTCCAATTATGCATATTCTGTACTCAATATTGTTGATATATGTGATTTTTCATCCAACCTTGAGAGTGTCAGATAGAAAAATTCCAATGCAGCTATGTAAAGATGACAAATTGATGTGTGTGCACAACTATTTCTCTCATGCTTCATTAGTCCTAGGATGAAGTGAGCACAGTAATTGTGTCCCATACTGCCCTTCTTGCGCTACATCTATAGATTTACTTTGGAGATTCAAGAATCTCCAAGTATGTTCTTATGTATTTGACCAGTTTAGGATTGTTTATTAAAGAAAAAGAAGAGACTTCTTCTCTACCAATGTATATTATTTTGTTTGGGATGATGAATTCCTGAAAGGGGTCCTTAACTTTTACTTAAAATAAATGTCTTCATAAGGCTTGTGATATAGCTCAGTATTTCACAAAGTGCATTCCTCAGACCACGAATTATCTTTGATATTAATAAATATTAAAGGGACTCCATATAGTCAGGATGTGCAAAACACTTAGAGTATTGTCTGCAGAACTCTTCATAGTTTTGGATATGATTCATAAATTTTGTCTTGTGAATCCGAGGGAGAGCTACATTTAAGATTTAATTTATTAATTTATACAGGTAAATTATGCAAATTGCATGTGAGAGTTAAAATGTTGAAAAAAAAAAAGCACAAAAACTCTTGTGAAATCCTGGCACCAGGAGACTGTACAGAGGTTCTTCAATTTACTCTCTCTCATAATAGTAACCTGTTTTGTCTGCATGATATCAGTTATATATTGTTTAATGTTGAATATAAAAACACATATGTGAGACAATGTATTCAAAGTAAATTTCCAAAAACAGAATTAATAGGGAAAGGGTATGTGTTCCAAAAGTACTGTACCAGTTTAAATTCTCAACGCGAATATTTGGAAGAGCCTGAACTAACACTAGGTTTGGCTTGTTTTAATTTTTGTTAATCTCATCAGAGAAAACTATCTTTTCTTATTTTATGTCTTTAATAATATCTGAGAATTAAGTTCTTTGGATAGAATAGAGTGTTTCTTTCAATTCAGGGTGTTTGTTTCTTTTTTTAATTCACTATTCTTGTCTCTGCCAGTGTTCTTTGAATGTGTCCACAGTCAGATGCAAAGCAAACAGACTTCCCTATATTTTTGTACTTTTTTAGTGTTTTTTTCTTTTTTTAATCCATTATCATTTCCATGCATTCCTTAAAGAATAAATATTGTTGACAGGAAGCCACTCTGGGCTTTAAGTTGCTTTTATTATAAATCTGTTACATTTATCTTTAGAGTTAGTAATCAGAATGATATCTCTTTAAACATATTCAAATGTTTTATTCTATCTTTCTATTTAAAAAAATATTATTGACAGAGATAATACTCTTAACACTGAAAGTTGTCAAAGTGCTGTCACTATTAATAATTTTTGTTTAGAGACTTATAAATGCTCACATTGTATATCATGCATTTTGTGTCTGCATTATGGACATGGACATTTTCCCTCTTTTATGTGAATCTACTTACTCCTAGATAATTAATTCTATATTTTTATTCTCATGGTAAACTGTAATCATGTTCTAAATTCACGTTAGATGTCTCCACCAAAAAGGGATTTCTGACTTTTATCAAATACCAATAATTAGCCTTTTTTTTTTTTTTTTTTGCGGTATGCGGGCCTCTCACTGCTGCGGCCTCTCCCGTGTGGAGCACAGGCTCCGGACACGCAGGCTCAGCGTCCATGTCTCACGGGCCCAGCCGCTCAGCGGCACGCGGGATCCTCCCGGACCGGGGCACGAACCCACGTCCCCTGCATCGGCAGGCGGACTCTCAACCACTGCGCCACCAGGGAAGCCCTAGCCTCTTTTTTCTTAATATTACTGTTGCACCTTCCATAATTATTCTGCATGGCAAATAACACACTGTTTTCTTATCCATTTATCTGTCTGACTCTCCAATTATATAGAGAGCTCCCAGAGGAGAGGAGCTATATTTTATTCATTGCTGAATTGAAAATTGCATTAAAAATACAAAATACATTTAAAATATTACAATAAAAATGTAAAACTAATAAAAATTAGAAAATTCTTGAGAATTTTAAAATGTGCTAAAATTTAATTGGTTGAATTAATTATATTTTGATAAAATTTCATACTTTTATGCTTTGATAATACATTATGTTTTACAAAGGTGAAATTTGTACGAAGAAAATTTGCAGATGTTAAAGTTGGTATAAGAATATTAAAGTTGGACTTCCCTGGTGGCACAGTGGTTAAGAATCTGCCTGCCAATGCAGGGGACATGGGTTCGATCCCTGGTCTGGGAAGATCTCATATACCTTGGAGCAACTAAGCCCATGTGCCACAACTACTGAGTCTGTGCTCTACAGCCCATGAGCCACAACTACTGAGCCCATGTGCCACAACTACTGAGCCCATGTGCCACAACTACTGAAGCCCGTGCACCTAGAGCCTGTGCTCTGCAACAAGAGAAGCCACCACAGTGAGAAGCCCACACACTGCAATAAAGAGTAGCCCTGCTCACTGCAACTAGAGAAAGCTGCATGCAGCAATGGAGACCCAATGCAGCCAAAAATAAATAAAAAAAAATTTTAAGAAAAGAAAATTAAAGTTGATCCATTGTCTTAAAAGCACAGGTAAATATGATATTTGATGAGTCTTGACTTCTTTCTAAATCATCATTTAAATGTTTAAAAAGTGACATTTCCAGGTAATGGAACTACCTAGAAAAAAATTATATTTTAGCTTTAAGTATTATACTATATTCTATAAAATGAAACATTTTAATGAAAAATAAAGAATTCTATTTTAGGTCTTCCAAATGTCACATGATTTTTGATAGTTACTGATAGATCCCAATCCAAATTCCTACTGATTTTAGAAATAGAAGATTTTTTAAATGGGACAAATTTCTATTGATACTGGAAAGTAGTAGATAAAGCATGTTAACCATGAATTCAGGGAGCCTAGATTCAATTTTCAGATTAAGCAAGTATGAGAATGGAAATTTATAAATGTACATGATACACCAGTTGTTCAATTTCTTCTTCCATAAATGGAAATAAATGAAAGTACTCAACACAAATTAGTTATTTGATTATTAAATGTCTGAATCTCTTAAGTGATTAATCATACAAATAAAGATACCAAAACAATGGTTAATTTTGATAATGATAGAGATATTAGTGTTGCCTAGTGAAAAGTAATTAGAATTATTCAAATGACAGCAATATTAATACATGAATATTTGAAGTAGGAAATTCGAGATAATCAGTTCATGGAGCAGACTCATCAGAATTTTACTAGCACCCCTGTGAGGACTGATGATGGATGTAATATCATATTTCCTTCTTCTCAGCACTTACATTTGGTTGGGCTGCTAAAATAGGAAAACAGCAGAAGGTCTGTCCATCCCCTAGTAACCCTTATTAATACCAAAAAAAAAAAAAAAAAAAAAGCAGGTCATGATGGCAGAGTAGAAGGATGTAGAGCTCACCTCCCCCTATTAACACGTCAAAAATACAATACATGTAGGGCAACTCTCACTGAAAATAAACTGGAGAATGGCAGAAAGAATCTCTACAACCAAGGCTGTAGAGAAAGATCTACATGGAGTCAGGTAGGAAAAGAGAAGCAATCACGTCAGGACTTGTGCACCTAGGATAGGACACAGAAGGGATGCAGTGTATCACAAGCTTGGAGAACTTTTCAGAGGAGTGAGGGATTCCAACCACATGTGTACTTCAGCCATAGGGTCTGACTCCAGAAAGATGAGTCCCCTTAGCTGGTTTAAAGCCAGTGGGACTTATAGAAAGGCTGTAAGAAACCAAGACTTCACTTGTGAAGAACATGCAAATGCTTACTTACTACTTATTCCCAGCAACAAGGTAGATGAAACAGACTGAAACTGTCTGGAAGTCTCACTGATGTGCCAGGATCATCCCAGCATGTGCTCTATCCATGCTGAGTGCCAGCTCTGCCCCCTTTAGCTCCAGCACAGCTCCCCACTAGGGCAAATGCTGCCATTATGGAGGAGTGCCCACTTGGGGGCACAGAGCCTCCTTGGACATGGCACTGCATCTGAAAGGGCAAGGGCAGCCATTGGTGACACTCGCAGAGATGGTGGATTGGGAGCTATCTGGAGCTCTGAATGGTGAGCTGGAACTAGCCCAGTATGTGCCCAGGCTTGCACCAGGCACCCACTCCAGCCCCTCTTGCTTCAGTGCTGCTTTTGGGCAAAGGTGCTGTTGCCAGGGAGAGTACACACTTTGAGGGAACGGAGCCAGCTTGGACCTGACCCTCAGGGCTTCTGCTCCAGCAACTTGGGATCTGCACCCATCCCTGATAGGTGACTGATGGCCACTAAGTATAGGAGAAATCCAGGCTCACATCTGGCTCTGGGTCTAGACCATTCATCTCCAGCTCTACCTCCCACCCACCCATGATAAAAACTCTCATCAAAGTTTCTATAGAGGAAACATATCTCAACAGAATAAAGGCCATTTATGACAAACCCACAGCTAATATCATACTCAATGGGCAAAAGCTGAAAGTGTTTTTCTAAAATCAGGAGTAAGACAAGGATGCCCACTCTTGACACTTCTATTTAATACAGTATTGGAAGTCCCAGCCACAGCAATCAAAAAAGAAAAGGAAATAAAAAGCATCCATACTAGAAGGAAAGAAGTAAAACTCACTAATTGCAGATGACATGATACTGTATATAGAAAACCATAAAGTCTCTACTCAAAAATTATTAGAATAAATGAATTCAGTAAAGTTACAGAATATAAGATTAATACATAAGAATCTTTTGCTCTCCCATACATTAATAATGAACAATCAGGAGGATACAGCAAGAAAACAATCTCATTTAAAATCACATCAAAAAAAAATAAAATACATGGGAATAAACTTAACCAAGGAGAGAAAAGACCTATACTCTGTAAACTAATAAATACTGATAAAGGAAATGACAGATGATGTAAAGAAATGGAAAGAGATACCTTGTTCATGGACTGCATGAATTAATATTGTTAAAATGTCCATATTACCCAACACAGTCTACAGATTTAATGCTATCCCTATCAAAATACCCATGACATTTTTCACCAAACTAGACCAAATAATCCTAAAACTTATATGGAACCACAAAAGACCCCAAATCGCCAAACGAATTTTGAGAAAAATGTACAAAGCTCAAGTGGCCATGCTCCCTGACTTCAGACTATATTACAAAGCTACAGTAATCAAAGCAGCATGATACTAGCACAAAAATAGGCAAGTAAATCAAGGGAACAGAATAGAGAGCCAAGAAATAAACCCATGCACTTCTGGTCAGTTAATTTATGACAAAGGAGGCAAAAATATACAATGGGGAAAGACAGTCTCTTCAATAAGTGGTGCTGGGAAAATCGGACAGCTACATGGAAAAGAAAGAAATTAGAATATTTTTTCACACCATGTACAAAAATAAACTCAAAATGGATTAAAAACGTAAATCTAAGACCAGACACCATAAAACTCCGAGAAGAAAACGTAGGCAGAACACTTTTGACATAAATTGTAGCAATATGTTTCTGAATCTGTCTTCTGGAACAAAGGAAACTAAAGTAAAAATAATCAATTGGGAACTAATTAAACTTAAAAGCATAGGAAAACATCAACAAAACAAAAAGACAAACTACTGAATAGGAGAAAGTATTTGCAAGTAATATGACTGATAACGAGTTAATATCAAAAATATATAAATACTACACACAAGTCAATAACAACAACAACAAAAAAAGCCAACTAAGAAATGGGCAGAAGACCTGAATAGATATTTTTCCAAAGACTACATACAGGTGGCAGCAGGTACATGAAAAGATGCTCAACATTGCTAATCAGCAGAGAAATGCAATTGTAAACCACAATAAGATATCACCTCACACCTGTCAGAATGGCTATCATCAAAAAGTCTAGAAATAGCAAATATTGGTGAGGATGTGGAGAAAAGGGTACCCTTGTACCCTTTTGGTGGGCATGTAAATTGGTACAGCCACTATGAAAACAGTTTGGAGTTTCCTCGAAACACTAACAATAGAACTACCATGTGACCAGAAATTCCACTTCTAGGTATATATCCAAAGATAACAAAAACACTAATTTGAAAAGTTACATTCACCCTAATGTTCACAGCAGCAGTATTTACAATAGCCAAGATATGGAAGCAACTTAAGTGTCCATTAACAGATGATTGGATAAATAAGAAGTGATAGACACACACACACACACACACACACACACACAGTATGGAATAATAACCATAAATAAAATTTGCTGTTTGCAACAACATGCATGGACTTGGAGGGTGTTATGCTTAGTGAATTAAGACAGCAGAGAAAGACAAATACTGTTATCACTTGTATGTAGAATCTACAAAATGAAACCAATGAATGAGTATAAACAAACAGAAATAAATTTACAGGTATAGAGAATAAATTAGTGGTTACCAGTGGGCAGAGGGAAGGTTGGAGGGGACAAGATAGGGGTAGGAGATTAAGAGGTACAAACTATTAAGTATAAAATAAATAAGATACAAGGATATATTGTATAGCAAAGGGAAAATAGCCAATATTTTATGATAACACTAAAAGGAGTATAATCTATAAAAATATTGGATCACTGTGCTGTACATCTAAAGCTATATATAATAAAGTAGATCAACTATATTTCAATAAAAAAGGAGGTGTGTTTATGTTATATAGTAGATTTTTTAGCAGTTAGTTCCAGGTACGTGTTATAACTTTTTTGAGTTCAATAAATTTTATAAAGGACTTTATGTGCCCTGCTTTAAGATTTGGTTCTGCATATATTTCTCTCAGATATATAAATCTATAAACCCATGAAAGAAAACTATAGTTAATTTAAATCCTTCTTTTCCTTTCTAATTATCTGAGTCAAGGGATGTTTTATATCAATTTCCACCAAAGAAAAATTAAACTTGGATCTGTAAAAGTGCAGACAACTGGATAAGCATATAATTAAAAAATACTACAATTAAAGGGTGAATGAGAATAAGTCCTTAAAGATAGTTTACAATGAGATGGGACAATTATTGAAAAAAAAATGTGGGTTCTCAACATGATTTAAGACACTACAGCCATGAAATTAGAGCAAGAAGCATAAAGATGGAATATATCCAAAGGGTTTATGAAGATGGTAACATTATACAAAATTAATAAATTTCACCATAGCAGTAAAAAGAGAAGTATGAAGTGGGAGAAGATAACATCTGAAAGTAATGGAATGAAATCAGGTTTGACTTGACCTAGAACTACCTGGGACAATAACATCTGGGTCTGTTTTTCACAATAATCTTTTCAAAATAATGTTTGTTTGGAAATTTAAAAATTAAGATAAATATGAAATATCAAAACTGCCTTGCTTGCTGTAAAATCCCTGATCTATAGAAATACATCTGGCCATGGGTTACTGTGAGCAAGCATGAGGCCATACAATGTGTGCATGTTAGAACCTCATAAAAAATAATCTGTTGGAAACTTAGACTGTGGTTTTTGTGTGTCAAGGTGATTTGCATACACCTTAACTCTCATGTCAGCAGAGGCATGTGCCCCATTTTAATGAAGAGTAAAGAAACCTATACACACAGGTAGCTCCAGGGTCAAGTGATGAGATGAAGATGATGAGCATGCTGTATTTTCTGTCAGTTTCTTTTTACAAGCCACATAAACAAAGTATTATATTAAAAACCTATTGCTTCTTTTAAGTTTGATTGCCTGTTCAACAATTGTGATACTTGAATATGGTGAAGTATATATGAGATCCCACTTAGATATAATCAGAACTACACTTGGAATAAACAGACCTGACAGAGGACAAAAACAATGATAAAAGAAAAAATTAACTCTCATGATTAGCTGTAGACAAGAATTTGGTGAAAAGTTATTAAAACCTAGATATATTCTAGTTTTAAAAATGTTTAAGGGCTCAGGCCTCGGTTGGATCGCAGGGAGAGGACTGGCGGCGTGAACACAGCCTAAAGGGGTTAGTGCACCAAGGCTAGCCGGGAGGGAGTCTGGGGAAAAGTCTGGACTTGCCGAAGAGGCAAGAGACTTTTTCTTCCCTCTTTGTTTCCTGGTGGGCGAGGAGAGGGGATTAAGAGCACTGCTTAAAGGAGCTCCAGAGATGGGCGTGAACCGTGGCTAACAGCGCAGACCCAAGAGGGGGCATGAGACACTAAGGTTGCTGCTGCCGCCACCAAGAAGCCTGTGTGTGAGCACAGGTCACTCTCCACACCTCCCTTCCAGGGAGCCTGTACAGCAAGCCACTGCCAGGGTCCCGGGATCCAAGGACAATTTCCCCAGGAGAAGTCATGGCATGCCTCAGGCTGGCGCAACATCCCACTGGCCTCTGCCACCACAGACTCGCCCCACATCCTGTGCCCCTCCCTCCCCCTGGCCTGAGTGAGCCAGAGCCCCTGAATCAGCTGCTCCTTTAACCCCGTCCTGTCTGAGCAAAGAACAGACGCCCTCCTCCGACCTACAGGCGGGGCGGGCCCAAATCAAAAGCTGAGCCCCGGGAGCTGTGCAAACAAAGAAGAGAAAGGGAAATATCTCCCAGCAGCCTCAGAAGCAGTGGATTAAATTTCCACAATCAACTTGATGTACCCTGCATTGGTAGAATACCTAAATAGACTATGAATCATCCCAAATTGAGGAGGTGGACTTGGAGAGCAAGATTTATTATTTTTTCCCCTTTTCTCCTTTTTGTGAGTGTGTATGTGTATGCTTCTGTGTGAGATTTTGTCTGTAGAGCTTTGCTTTCACCATTTGCCCTAGGGTTCTGCTGTCCATTTTTGTTTGTTTTTGTTTTACTAAAAAAATTTTATTTCTTAATAATTAGTTTTTATTTTAATAACTTTATTTTATTTTATCTTACGTTATTTTACTTTATCCTCTTTGTTTCTTTTTTCTTTCTACTTTTTCTCCCTTTTATTCTGAGCTGTGTGGATGAAACGCTCTTGGTGCTGCAGCCAGGAGTCAATGCTGTGCCTCTGATATGGGAGAGCCAACTTCAAGACACTGGTCCACAAGAGACCTCCCAGCTCCACGTAATATCAAATGGCGAAAATCTCCCAGAGATTTCCATCTCACCACCAACATCCAGCTTCACTCAACGACCAGCAAGCTACAGTGCTGGACACCCTATGCCAAACAACTAGCAAGACAGGAACCTAACACCACCCATTAGCAGAGAGGCTTCCTAAAATCATAATAAATCCACAGACACCCCAAAACACACCACCAGACGTGCCCCTGCCCACCAGAGAGACAAGATCCAGCCTCAGCCACCAGAACAAAGGCACTAGTCCCCTCCACCAGGAAGCCTACACATCCCACTGAACCAATTTTAGCCACCAGGGACAGACACCAAAAACAATGGGAACTATGAACCTGCAGCCTGTGAAAAGGAGACCCCAAACACAGTAAGATAAGCAAAATGAGAAGACAGAAAAACACACAGCAGATGAAGGAACAAGATAAAACCCCACCAGACCTAACAAATGAAGAGGAAATAGGCAGTCTACCTGAAAAATAATTCAGAATAATGATAGTAAAGATGATCCAAAATATTGGAAATAGACAAAATGCAAGAAACATTTAACAAGGACCCAGAAAAAATAAAGAGGAAACAAGCAACGATGAACAACACAATAAATGAAATTAAAAATACGCTAGAAAGGATCAATATTAGAATAACTAAGGCAGATAAGTGGCAGATAACTAAGGCAGATAAGTGACCTGGAAGATAAAATAGTGGAAATAACTACTGCAGAGCACAATAAAGAAAAAAGAATGAAAAGAATTGAGGACAGTCTCAGAGACCTCTGGGACAACATTAAATGCACCAACATTCGAATTATAGAGGTCGCAGAGGAAGAAGAGAAAAAGAAAGGGACTGAGAAAATATTGGAAGAGATTATAGTGGAAAACTTCCCTAATATGGGAAAGGAAATAGTTAACCAAGCCCAGGAAGCACAGAGAATCCCATACAGGATAAATCCAAGGAGAAACATGCCAAGACACATATTAATCAAACTGTCAAAAATTAAATACAAAGAAAACATATTAAAAGCAGCAAGGGAAAAACAACAAATAACACACAAGGGAATCCCCATAAGGTTAACAGCTGATCTTTCAGCAGAAACTCTGCAAGCCAGAAGGGACAGGCAGGACATATTTAAAGTGATGAAGGAGAAAAACCTACAACCAAGATTACTCTACCCAGCAAGGCTCTCATTCAGATTTGATGGAGAAATTAAAAGCTTTACAGACAAGCAAAAGCTGAGAGAGTTCAGCAGGACCAAACCAGCTTTACAACAAACACTAAAGGAACTTCTCTAGGCAAGAAACACAAGAGAAGGAAAACACCTGCAATAACAAGCCCAAAACAATTAAGAAAATAGGAATAGGAACATAGATATCGATAATTATCTTAAATGTAAATGGATTAAATGCTCCCACCAAAAGACACAGACTGGCTGAATGGATACAAAAACAAGACCCATATATATGCTGTCTACAAGAGACCCACTGCAGACCTAGGGACACATACAGACTGAAAGTGAGGGGATGGAAAAAGATATTCCATGAAAATGGAAACCAAAAGAAAGATGGAGTAGCAATTCTCATATCAGACAGAATAGACTTTAAAATAAAGACTACTAAAAGAGACAAAGAAGAACACTACATAATGATCAAGGGATCAATCCAAGAAGAAGATATATCAATTGTAAATATTTATGCACCCAACATAGGAGCACCTCAATACATAAGGCAAATACTAACAGCCATAAAAGGGGAAATCGACAGTAACACATTCATAGTAGGGGAATTAACACCCCACTTTCACCAATGGACAGATCATCCAAAATGAAAATAAATAAGGAAACACAAGCTTTAAATAATACATTAAACAAGATGGACTTAATTGATATTTGTAGGACATTCCATCCAAAAACAACAGATTACACATTTTTCTCAAGTGCTCATGGAATATTCTCCAGGATAGATCATATCTTGGGTCACAAATCAAGCCTTGGTAAATTTAAGAAAATTGAAATTGTATCAAGTATCTTTTCTGACCACAACGCTATGAGACTAGATATCAATTACAGGAAAAGATCTGTAAAAAATACAAACACATGGAGGCTAAACAATACACTACTTAATAATGAATTGATCACTGAAGAAATCAAAGAGGAAATCAAAAAATACCTAGAAACAAATGACAATGGAGACACTACGACCCAAAACCTATGGGAGGCAGCAGAAGCAGTTCTAAGAGGGAAGTTTATAGCAATACAATACTACCTTAAGAAAAGGAAACATCTCGAAGAAACTACCAAACCTTGCACCTAAAGCAATAAGAGAAAGAAGAAAAAAACAGCCAACGTTAGCAGAAGGAAAGAAATCATGAAGATCAGAGCAGATATAAATGAAATAGAAACAAAGAAAACAATAGCAAAGATCAATAAAACAAAAGCTGGTTCTTTGAAAGATAAACAAAATTGATAAACCATTAGCCACACTCATCAAGAAAAAAGGGAGAAGACTCAAATCAATAGAATTAGAAATGAAAAAGGAGAAGTAACAACTGACACTGCAGAAACACAAAAGATCATGAGGGATTAATACAAGCAACTCTATGCCAATAAAATGGACAACCTGGAAGAAATGAACAAATTCTTTGAAATGCACAATGTGCTGAGACTGAAACAGGAAGAAATAGAAAATATGAACAGACCAATCACAAGCACTGAAATTGAAACTGTGATTAAAAGTCTTCCAACAAACAAAAGCCCAGGACCAGATGGCTTCACAGGCGAATTCTGTCAAACATTTAGAGAAGAGCTAACACCTATCCTTCTCAAACTCTTCCAAATAACAGCAGAGGGAGCAACACTCCCAAACTCATTCTATGAGGCCACCATCACCATGATACCAAAACCAGACAAAGATTTCACAAAGAGAGGAAACTACAGGCCAATATCACTGATGAACATAGATGCAAAAATCCTCAACACAATACTAGTAAACAGAATCCAACAGCACATTAAAAGGATCATACACCACAATCAAGTGGGGTGTATTCCAGGAATGCAAGGATTCTTCAATATATGTAAATCAATCAACGTGATACACCATATTAACAAATTGAAGGAGAAAAACCA
Organism: Aethalodelphis obliquidens; assembly: GCF_003676395.1. Taxonomy (NCBI): domain Eukaryota; kingdom Metazoa; phylum Chordata; class Mammalia; order Artiodactyla; family Delphinidae; genus Aethalodelphis; species Aethalodelphis obliquidens. The sequence goes on along the minus strand of NW_020838024.1, from coordinate 7,887,272 downwards.
TATGATCATCTCAAAAGATGCAGAGAAACTTTTGACAAAATTCAACACCCATTTATGATAAAAACCCTGCAGAAAGTAGGCATAAAGCAAACTTTCCTCAACATAATAAAGGCCATATATGACAAACCCACAGCCAACATCATGCTCAATGGTGAAAAACTGAAAGCATTTCCACTAAGATCAGGAACAAGACAAGTTTGACCAGTCTCACCACTCTTATTCAACATAATGTTGGAAGGTTTAGCCACAGCAATCAGAGAAGAAAACAAAATAAAATGAATCCAAATCGGAAAAGAAGAAGTAAAGCTGTCACTGTTTGCAGATGACTTGATACTATACATAGGGAATCCTAAAGATGCTACCAAAAACTACTAGAGCTAATCAATGAATTAGGTAAAGTAGCAGGATACAAAATTAATGCACAGAAATCTCTGGCATTCCTATACACTAATGATGAAAAATCTGAAATTGAAATCAAGAAAACACTAACATTTACCACTGCAACAAAAAGAATAAAATATCTAGGAATAAACCTACCTAAGGAGACAAAAGACCTGTATGCAGAAAATCATGACACTGATGAAAGAAATTAAAGATGATATGAATAGATGGAGAGATATACCATGTTCTTGGATTGGAAGAATCAACATTGTGAAAATGACTCTACTACCCAAAGCAATCTAGAGATTCAATGCAATCCCTATCAAACTACCACTGACATTTTTCACAGAACTAGAACAAAAAATTTCACAATTTGTATGGAAACACAAAAGACCCCGAATAGCCAAAGCAATCTTGAGAACGAAATACAGAGCTGGAGGAATCAGGCTCCCTGACTTCGGACTATACTACAAAGCTACAGTAATCAAGACAGCATGGCACTGGCACAAAAACAGAAATAGAGATCAATGGAACAGGATACAAAGCCCAGAGATAAACCCACACACATATGGTCATCTTATCTTTGATAAAGGAGGCAGGAATGTACAGTGGAGAAAGGACAGCCTCTTCAATAAGTGGTGTTGGGAAAACTGGACAGGTATATACAAAAGTGTGAGATTAGAACACTCCCTAACACCATACACAAAAATAAATCATAATGGATTAAAGATCTAAATGTAAGGCCAGAAACTTTGAAACTCTTAGAGGAAAACATAGGCAGAAAACTCTATGACATAAATCACAGCAAGATCCTTTCTGACCCACCTCCTAGAGAAATGGAAATAAAAAGAAAAATAAACAAATGGGACGTCATGAAACTTCAAAGCTTTTGCACAGCAAAGGAAACCATAAAAAAGACCAAAAGACAACGCTCAGAATGGCAGAAAATATTTGCAAATGAAAAAACTGACAAAGGATTAATCTCCAAAATTTACACGCAGCTCAGGCAGCTCAATGACAAAAAAATAAACAACCCAATCCAAAAACGGGCAGAAGACCTAAATAGACTTTTCTCCAAAGAAGATATACAGATTTCCAAGAAACACATGAAAGAATGCTCAACATCATTAATCACTAGAGAAATGCAAATCAAAACTACAATGAGATATCATCTTGTACCGGTCAGAATGGCCATCATCAAAATATCTAGAAATAATAAATGCTGGAGAGGGTGGGGAGAAAAGGGAACCCTCTTGCACTGCTGGTGGGAAGGTGAATTGGTACAGCCACGAAGGAGAACAGTATGGAGGTTCCTTAAAAAACTACAAATAGAACTACCATACGACCCAGCAATCCCACTACCGGGCATATACCCTGAGAAAACCAAAATTCAAAAAGAGTCATGTACCAAAATGTTCATTGCAGCTCTATTTACAATAGCCAGGAGATGGAAGCAACCTAAGTGTCCATCATCGGATGAATGGATAAAGATGATGTGGCACATATATACAATGGAATATTACTCAGCCATTAAAAAGAAACGAAATTGAGTTATTTGTGGTGAGGTGGATGGACCTAGAGTCTGTCATACAGAGTGAAGTAAGTCAGAAAGAGAAAGACAAATACTGTATGCTGACACATATATATGAAATGAAGGAAAAAAAAGAAATGTCATGAAGAACCTAGGGGTGAGACAGGAATAAAGACACAGACCTACTAGAGAATGGACTTGAGGATATGGGGAGGGGGAAGGGTAAGCTGTGACAAAGTGAGAGAGTGGCATGGACATATATACACTACCAAACGTAAAATAGATAGCTAGTAGGAAGCAGCCGCAGAGCACAGGGAGATCAGCTTGGTGCTTTGTGACCACCTAGATGGGTGGGATAGGGAAGATGAGAGGGAGGGAGACGCAACAGGGAAGAGATATGGGAACATATGTATATGTATAACTGATTCACTTTTTTATAAAGCAGAAACTAACACACCATTGTAAAGCTATTATACTCCAATAAAGATGTAAAATAAATAAATAAAAGGAAAAAATTGTTTAAGAGTAATGAAAAAAACTAAACAAGCTAAGCAGATTAATAAGGAGAAAGAGACTGAAGTAACACTGAGGATTTCTACAAGATGCTCTCCATAAAAATGGATATCAACTGTGAATAAATGGAAAATAATAAGATGAAAAAAAACTACATTATTCATCAGGTATTCACGTGTGGATGCAATTAAAAGATATTTTCAAATGTACATTTGAAGTTTCTTTTTACAAAAATTTCACAGAAACACCCCTCCCAACCATGAAAATCATAAATATAAATTCCAGATGTGAAGAAGTTATTATATAAAAGATCTAACAATGAAAGGTAAAGACAGAAGAGATTAGAAATGCTTTTAAATAAATATAATAAATACAATTACAAAATTTATGTGACTCAAATTTGGGAGGGTAAAGCTATCCAATAAGAATAATTTAATAATCATTTTCCATTTCTAAAATTTCAATTTATGAAATTTATGGAAAACTTGAAATATGAACGTTTTTCCAAAATCTAAAAAATTTATAAAATAGTTGTATAATATTTTTAAACACTGTGTTATTATTATCACTATCATAATTTTTATAATCATTAGCATACCCCTCATTGTTATTATTTAGTCTGTGTCTCTTAGCAGGAGGGTATATCGACCCATGCCAAAAAAGTCAGTTAAAACTGAAAAATATTCTTTAAAAAGCTCAGAAAACACTGACTAACTTATGAAAAACTAAGATAATGTTTCTTAAAAGCACTTAAAATATTTGATCATTATGCAATGTAAGTATAAATTGATAAGAAAATATTAAAATGTAATGATTAAAATTTGTTTTATACCATAGCAAAGAATATCATAAAGAAGACTACATATTTATTTATGGCAATCAGCCAAGTTGTAGTTTGAATAAATCACACGCATATAAAGAACTTACTAAACAATAAACATACAGCCCTAAAATTTGGTTGAGTTCCAGTAACAGAGATGAAAATTTGAGGAAGAAAAGTTGCTAAAATTCGCAAAGAAGGGTATTCAAATGAAGGAAGATAGGAAGGGAAAGAGTTCCCAAAGTCTTTATGGAAGTCTTCTTGAATCTTCAGCTGAGTATTTATCTGAAGATGTATAAGGTGAGTCACAGAAGCCAGGAAGGACAATTTTCAGCAAGTGAGAAATTAAATCTAGATATCACACAAAGCAAGAAATTGTTTTGAGTTCCCAGGATCTAGAGCAGAAAGATCTTATGAAATAAACAGGGCATTCAACAGTGAATCTATTAAGTACCACACCTTAGAGGTAGAGTATATTAGCTCAAAGGTAAAGGGTACTCTAGGCTTGCAAGAAAAGTTCTTAGAAGCAAGCCTTCAGACAATCAATCTGTTTTGTAAATAAGTTAACAGCCAATCAGAAAAGAAGTTTACAACTCTTTGACGATACAAGAAAATCCCATAATCAGTCATATAAATTGTTTGATAGCCAATAAAAAATTACTAATCATGCATGAAGCAGGGAAATGTGACACATAACCAAGGTAAAAATCAGTGAATAGAAATAGCATAAATGATAGAATTAGCAGAGAAAGACTTTAAAATAGCATCATAACCATACTCCATATACATAAGGATGTGAAGAAAATCAGGGACATAATGAAGAGAGAAATGGAAGAAATTAAAAGAACCAGAAGAAATTAAGAGTGATAAAAAATAAAATAAGTAAATTGAATTTTTAATGGGATGTCATTTTTATATGATTGAATGGTAGAAAAAATGATTAGTAAAGAGATATAACAAAAAAACTATTCTAATTGAAGCCTTGAAAGGCCAAAAAAAAAAAAAAAAAAAAAAAACCTAACTGATCTGTGGGAAACTATGAAGCAGTAAAACAAACGTATAACTGGAGACCAAGAAAAACAGTGGGAGGGGCATAAAAATTACAAACACATTTAAAGAAACAATGGTCTTTTTTTTCATATTTGAACAAAACTTCACTGCATCAAGATGTTTAGTTAAATCAGGAAAAAATCAATGAAAATTGTCAATTATAATTAGTTATAGTTATAAAGCAGAAAGTAACATACCACTGTAAAGCAATTCTACTCCAATAAAGATGTTAAAAAATAAATAAATAAATAATGGTTGACTAGTAATATATCAACAGTAATGTTTTGTAGCTTCTATACAGAAAATTTTCTGTATCTGTATTTTGTTTTATAATAAAAGCTTAAAAAAAATAAATAAAATTGCTGATTAGATTTACTGGATGGAAATCCCTGGTGTGGTCCCTGGGGCATTAACCATAAAATCCAGAATAGTTTGGAAATGAAAGTAGTTGAGAAAAAAACTTCACAAAGTTTGTCTATGAAAAAGTATGGAGAATTAGGACAATATTGATAAGAGGAGGTAAATTCTCTTCACTGGTGGAGATGGGGGGTCGTGGGGGGGGGAAGCTTTGGAGCCACGGAGGAGAGCAGAGCAACAGGGGTGAGGAGGGCAAAGTGGAGAGATTCCCGCACAGAGGATCAGTGTCAACTAGCACTCACCAGCCCGAGAAGCTTGTCTGCTCACCCGCCTGGGCAGGTGGGGGCTGGGAGCTGAGGCTTGGGCTTCGGAGGTCAGATCCCAAGGAAAAGACTGGGGTTGGCTGCGTGGACACAGCCTGAAGGGGGCTAGTGCCACACAGCTAGCTGGGACGGCGTCCAGGAAAAAGTCTGGACCTGGCAAAGAGGCAAGAGACCATTGTTTCAGGGTGCATGAAGAGAGGGGATTCAGAGCACCGCCTAAACGAGCTCGAGACGGGCATGATCTGCAGTTATCAGCGTGGACCCGAGAGACGGGCTTGAAATGCTAAGGCTGCTGCTGCAGCCACCAAGAATCCTGTCTGCAAGCACAGGTCACTATCCACACCTTCCCTCCCGGGAGCCTGTGCAGCCTGCCAGTGCCAGGGGCCCATGATCCAGGGACAACTACTCTGGGAGAACAAACGGTGCACCTCAGGCTGTTGCAACGTTATGCCGTTATGCCGGCCTCTGCCGCTGCAGGCTCGCCCTGCATTCCGCACCCCTCCCTCCCCATGGCCTGAGTGAGCCAGAGCCCCTTAATCAGCTGCTGCTTTAACCCATCCTGTCTAAGCGAAGAACAGACGCCCTCAGGCAACCTAAATGCAGAGGCAGGGCCAAATCCAAAGCTGAACCCCAGGAGCTGTGAGAACAAAGTAGAGAAATGGAAATCTCTCCCAGCAACCTCAGGAGCAGCAGATTAAATCTCCACAGTCAACTTGATGTACCCAGCATCTCTGGAATACCTGAATAGACAAGGAATCATCCCAAAATAGGATGTGGACTTTGGAAGAACTGTAGACCTGGAGTTTGCTTTCTGCATCTATGTTTCTAGTCTTATGTTTATCTCAGTTTAGTATTTAGAGTTTATTATCATTGGTAGATTTGTTTATTGATTTGGTTGCTCTCTTCCGTTTTTTTAAAATAGATATATATTTTTTATCTTTTTCTCTTTTTTTGATTGTGCATGTGTATGCTTCTTTCTGTGATTTTGTCTGTATAGCTTTGGTTTTACCATTTATCCTGGAGTTCTGCCTGTCCGTTTTATTTTCTTTTCCTTTTTCTTTTGTTTATAGTATGGCTTTTAGCAATTGTTATCATTGGTGGATATGTGTTTTCATTTGGTTGCTCTCCGCATTCTTCTTTTTCTTTTTTTAATTACTTTTTAATTATTTTAATTTTTATTTTAGTAACTTTACTTCCTTCTTTCCTTCCTTCCTTCCATCCTTCCTTTTCTCTTTCTTTCTTTCCTCCTTTCTTTTCTCCTTTCCTTCTTTCCTTCTTTCTTTCTTTCTTTCCTCCTTTCTTTCCTCCTTTCCTTCTTTCTTTCCTTCTTTCCTTCTTTCCTTCTTTCCTTCTTTCTTTCTTTCTCACTTTCTTTCTCCCTTATTTTCTGAGCTGTGTGGCTTACAGGGTCTTCATGCTATGGCCAGGTATCAGGCCTGTGCTCTGAGTTGAGACAGCCAAGTTCAGGACCTTGGTCCACCAGAGACCTCCTAGCTCCACATAATATCAAAGAGTGAAAGCTCTCCCAGAGATCACCATCTCAATGCTAAGACCCAGCTCCACTCAACGATCAGCAAACTACAGTGCTGGACACCCTATGACAAACAACTAGCAAGACAGGAACACAACCCCACCCATTAGCAGAGAGACTGCCTAAAATCATAATAAGGTCACAGACACACCAAAACACACCACTGGATGCAGTCCTGCCCACCAGAAACACAAGATCCAGACTCATCCACCAGAATACAGGCACCAGTCCCTTCCACCAGGAAGCCTACACAACCCACTGAACCACCCTTAGGTACTGGGAGCAGACACCAAAAACAATGGGAACTACAAACCTGCAGCCTGCAAAAAGGAGACCCCAAACATAATAAGTTAAGCAAAATAAGAAGACAGAGAAACACACAGCAGATGAAGGAGCAAGGTAAAAACCCATGAGACCAAACAAATGAAGAGGAAATAAACAGTCTAGCTGTAAATGAATTCAGAGTAATGATAGTAAAGATGATCCAAAATCTTAGAAATAGAATGGAGAAAATACAAGAAACGTTTAACAAAGACCTAGAAGAACTAAAGAGCAAACAAACAATGATGAACAACACAAAAAATGAAATTAAAAATTCTCTACAAGGAAGCAATAGTAGAATAACTGAGGCGAAGAATGGAAGACCTGGAAGATAAAATAATGGAAATAACTACTGCAGAGCACAATAAAGAAAAAAGAATGAAAAGAATTGAGGACAGTCTCAGAGACCTCTGGGACAACATTAAATGCACCAACATTTGAATTATAGGGGTCCCAGAAGAGGAAGAGAAAAAGAAAGGGACTGAGAAAATATTTGAAGAGATTATAGTTGAAAATTTCCCTAATATGGGAATGGAATTAGTCAATCAAGTCCAGGAATCACAGAGAGTCCCATACAGGATAAATCCAAGGAGAACCATGCCAAGATACATATTAATCAAACTATCAAAAAGTAAATACAAAGAAAAACTACTAAAAGCAGCAAGGGAAAAATGACAAATAACACACAAGGGAATCCCCATAAGGTTAACAGCTGATCTTTCAGCAGAAACTCTGCAAGCCAGAAGGGAGTGAGAGGACATATTTAAAGTGACAAAAGGGAAAAACCTACAACCAAGATTACTCTACTCAGCAAAGATCTCACTCAGATTCAACGGAGAAATTAAAACCATTACAGACAAGCAAAACTAAGAGAATTCAGTACCACCTAACCAGCTTTACAACAAATGCTAAAGGAACTTCTCTAGGCAGGAAACACAAGAGAAGGAAAAGACTTACAATAACAAACCCAAAACAAGTAAGAAACTGGTAATAGGAACATACATATCAGTAACTACCTTAAAGGTAAATGGATTAAATGCTCCAACCAAAAGACATAGATTGGTTGAATATATACAAAAACAAGACCCATATATATGCTGTCTACAAGAGACCCATTTCAGACCTAGGGACACATACAGACTGAAAGTGAGGGGATGGAAAAAGACATTCCATGAAAATGGAAATCAAAAGAAAGCTGGAGTAGCAATTCTCATATCAGAAAAAATAGACTTTAAAATAAAAGCTATAAAGGGATCAATCCAAGAAGATGATATAGCAATTGTAAATATTTATGCACCCAACATAGGAGCACCTCAATACATAAGGCAAATGTTAACAGCCATAAAGAGGAAATGGACAGTAACACAATAATAGTAGGGGACATTAACACCCCACTTTCACCAATGGACAGATCATCCAAAATGAAAATACATAAGGAAACACATGCTTTAAATGATATATTAAATAAGATGGACTTAATTGATATTTAAATACATTAAACAAAATGGACTTAATTGACATTTATAGGGCATTGCATCCAAAAACAACAGAATACACTTTCTTCTCAAGTGCTCATGGAACATGCTCCAGGATAGATCATATCTTGGGTCATAAATCAAGCCTTGGTATATGTTAAGAAAATTGAAATTATATCAAGTATCTTTTCTGACTACAATGCTATGAGACTACATAAGAATTACAGGAAAAAGAACTAAAATATACAAACACAGGGGGGCTAAACAATACACTACAAAATAACCAAGAGATCACTGAAGAAATCAAAAAGGAAATCAAAAAATACCTAGAAACAAATGACAATGAAAACACAATGACCCAAAATTTATGGGATGCAGCAAAAGCAGTTCTAAGAGGGAAGTTTATAGAAATACAATCCTACCTCAAGAAACAAGAAACAACTCAAATAAACAACCTAAACTTACACCTAAAGCAATTAGAGAAAGAAGAACAAAAAACCCCAAAGTTAGCAGAAGGAAAGAAATCATAAAGAACAGATCAGAAATAAATGAAAAAGAAATGAAGGAAATGATAGCCAAGATCAATAAAACTAAAAGGTGGTTGTTTGAGAAGATAAACAAAATTGATAAACCATTAGCCAGAGTCAACAAAGAAAAAAGGGAGAAGACTCAAATCAAAAGAATTAGAAATGAAAAAGGTAAAGTAACAACTGACACTGCAGAAATACAAAGGATCATAAGAGATTACTATAAGCAACTATATGCCAATAAAATGGACAACCTGGAAGAAATGGACAAATTCTTAGAAAAGCACAACCTTCCGAAACTGAACCAGGAAGATATAGAAAATATAAACAGACCAAACTCAAGCACTGAAATTGAAACTGTGATTAAAAATCTTCCAACAAACAACAGACCAGGACCAGATGGCTTCACAGGTGAATTCTATCAAATATTTAGAGAAAACCTAACACCTATTCTTCTCAAACTGCTCCAAAATATAGCAGAAGGAGGAATACTCCCGAACTCATTCTACAAGGCCACCGTTACCCTAATACCAAAACCAGACAAATATTTCACAAAAAAAGAAAACTACAGGCCAATAACACTGATGAACATAGATGCAAAAATCCTCAACACAATACTAGCAAACAGAATCTAACAGCATATTAAAAGGATCATACATCATAATCAAGTGGGGGTTAGCCCAGGAATGCAAGGATTCTTCAATATACTCAGTGTGATAAACCATATTAACAAATTGAAGAATAAAAACCATATGATCATCTCAATAGATGCAGAAAAAGCTTTTGACAAAATTCAACACCCATTTATGATAAAATCTCTCCAGAAAGTAGGCATAGAGGGAACTTACCTCAAAATAATAAAGGCCATATATGACAAACCCACAGCCAACATCGTGCTCAATGGTGAAAAACAAACTATTTCCATGAAGATCAGGAACAAGACAAGTTTGCCCATTCTCACCACTATTATTCAACATAGTTTTGGAAGTTTTAGCTAGAGCAATCAGAGAAGAAAAAGAAATAAAAGGAATCCAAATCGGAAAAGAAGCAGTAAAACTGTCACTGTTTGCAGATGACATTATACTATACATAGAGAATCCTAAAGATGCTACCAGAAAACTACTAGAGCTAATCAATGAATTTGGTAAAGTAGCAGGGTACAAAATTAATGCACAGAAATCCCTTGCATTCCTATACACTAATGATGAAATATCTGAAAGATAAATTAAGGAAATACTCCCAATTACCACTGCAACAAAAAGAATAAAATACCTAGGAATAACCCTATGTAAGGAGACAAAAGACCTGTACACAAAAAAGTATAAGAGGGCTTCCGTGGTGGCGCAGTGGTTGAGAGTCCTCCTGCCGATGCAGGGGACACAGGTTCGTGCCCTGGTTCGGGAAGATACCACATGCCGCGGAGCAGCTAGGCCCGTGAGCCATGGCCGCTGAGCCTGCACGTCCGTTGCCTGTGCTCTGCAATGGGAGAGGTCACAACAGTGAGAGGCCCTCATACCACAAAAAAAAAAAAAGAAAAAAGTATAAAACACTGATGAAAGAAATTAAAGATGATACAAACAGATGGAGACATATACCATGTTCTTGGATTGGAAGAATCAACATTGTGAAAATAACTGTACTACCCAAAGTACTCTACAAATTCTATGCAATCACTATCAAATGACCAGTGTCATTTTCCACAGAACTAGAACAAAAAATTTCACAATTTGTATGGAAACACAAAAGACCCCAAATAGCCAAAGCAATCCTGAGAAAGAAGAAGGGAGCTGGAGGAATCAGGGTCCCTGACTTCAGACTATACTACAAAGCTACAGTAATCAAGACAGTATGGTACTGGCACAAAAACAGAAATCAAGATCAATGGAACAGAATAGAAAGCCCAGAGATAAACCCACGCACATATGGTCACCTATTTTTGATAAAAGAGGCAAGAATACACAATGGAGAAAAGACAGTCTCTTTGATAAATGGTGCTGGGAACACTGGACAGGTACATGTAAAAGAATGAAATTAGAATACTCCCTAATACCATACACAAAAATAAACTCAAAATGGATTAAAGACCTAAATGCAATGCCAGACACTGTAAAACTCTTAGAGGAAAACATAGACAGAACACTCTATGACATAAATCACAGCAAAATCCTTTTTGACCCACCTCATAGAGAAATGGAAACAAAAATAAACAAATGGGACCTAATGAAACTTCAAAGCTTTTCCACAGCAAAGGAAATCATAAAGAAGATGAAAAGACAACACTCAGAATGGGAGAAAATATTTGCTAATGAAGCAACTGACAAAGGATTAATCTCCAAAATGTGTAAGTAGCTCATGCAGCTCAATATCAAGAAATCAAACAACCCAGTCCAAATTGGGTAGAAGACCTAGATAGACATTTCTCCAAAGAAGATATACAGATTGCCAACAAACACATGATAGGATGCTCAACATCACTAATCATTAGAGAAATGCTACAATGAAGTATGAAAACTACAATGAAGTATCACCTCACACCAGTCAGAATGGCCATCATCAAAACATCTACAAACAATAAATGCTGGAGAGGGTGTGGAGAAAAGGGAACCCTCTTGCACTGTTGGTGGGAATGTAAATTGATACAGCCACTATGGAGAACAGTGTGGAGGTTCCTTAAAAAAGTAAAAATAGAACTACTATACGACCCAGCAATTCCACTGCTGGGTATATACGCTGAGAAAACCATAATTCAAAAAGATTCATGTACCACAATATTCATTGCAGCTCTATTTACAATAGCCAGGACATGGAAGCAACCTAAGTGTCCATCTACAGATGAATGGATAAGGAAGATGTGGCACATATACATAATGGAATATTACTCAGCCATAAAAAGAAATGAAATTGAGTTATTTGTAGTGAGGTAGGTGGACTTAGAGACTGTCAAACAGAGTGAAGTAAGTCAGACAGAGAAAAACAAATACCATATGCTAAAACGTATATATGGAATCTAAAAAAAAAAAAATTTGTTCTGAAGAACCTAAGGGCAGGACAGAAATAAAGATGCAGACGTAGAGAATGGACTTGAGGACATGGGGAGGGGGAAGTGGTAAGCTGGGACAAAGTGAGAGAGTGGCATGGACATATATACACTACCAAATATAAAATAGATAGCTAGTGGGAAGCAGCCGCATAGCACAGGGACATCAGCTCTGTGCTTTGTGTCTACCCAGAGGGCTGGGATAGGCAGTGTGGGAGGGAAACTGAAGAGGGAGGATGGATATATATATATATATATATATATATATATATATATATATATATATATATATATATATATGTATAGCTGATTCACTTTTTTAAAAAGCAGAAACATACCATTGTAAAGCAATTATACTCCAATAAAAACGTTAAAAAAAAAAAAAAGGAGAAATGAGGCTTTGGAATGAAGGCCTGGAAGGATTAAAAAACTTAGATCTTTCCCCAGTGATTGTGAGGTTGAGTGAGCAGAAGGAGGCTGTGGTTTTGCCAAACAATTGCAGGCAGACAGTTCACAAGTGTAGCCACACACCTGGATGTTCGATTTTCTCCCTATAATCCTACAGCTGGCGTAGGCCTGGAGAAGTCAGTTTAAAGAATATGTCCAGAAGTAAGTGTAACTGGGCTGAGGCTGTGAAAGAAAAACAGGCAAAACAATTTCTCAAGCACTAGGAAAAGAGAGGTTGGAATCAGAAGCCAAGGGATTTAAAATATAGAAACAGAAATGAGAAGATGATGGAAGGAAGTCGAAATGTGAATGGACTGGAAATCCCAGTAAAGAAGAGCAGGCATGGTGGGGACTTGGACCACAAAAGGGGGAAGTATGGTAAATGATCCTAAACTTCCTCTCCAGATTAATTTTTAAATTATTTAATTAAGTTTCATAATACCCATTGAGATTTTTCATTAAATTTTATTATACGTATACATCCACAAGGGAAAAGTAATATATTTACATTGTTAGACATTCTCAGTCAAAAGCATGTTAAATATCTCAGTCCACGCAAACCTTATTTTATGTCACTTTGCCGTGTTTGGTTGTTGTCTACAATACAAATTGTAATTGCGTGCACAATTCTCATTCCACTGGGTGTTCACTCTTGTGTCTTTAGAAAATTAAACGTTTAAGTCACCAAACTGATGACTGTTTCTTTAGTATTGAGCAGCATTCAATAACAGGGACTCCCTGGTCTGTCAGTGAAAATGCGTTACCCTGCTTGTAGGGATGGATCTATTTGAGCCTATAATTAAATCTTACACGGGCTTATCCTGACATATTTACTTTCGACAATTTAAGAAGCCAATATTACCCATTATTATGTATACATTATTGATCTTTTGAATTTTAGTTTTCAACTCCATATCATGGATTAAAAAAATAGAATTTTATTCTAATAGAAAAGATATCTTCTTTATTTCCTTTCAGCCAGCCTATTGTGAGGCTAAAAAATGGTCAAAATCAAATAAATATTACAGAATGTAAATTATCATGAAATGTAATAGATTACCACCAATATTTATCAATATTTACAATATCTATCAATATTTAATATATACACCAAATTTGGATTTAAATATGTGTGGGTTTAAATATTTATATGTTTAAATTTCAGTACCATTTCTTATTTATGAACTGTGCCATCTAGAGCAACTACTCATATCTCTAAACTCTCTATTTCCTCATATGTAAATTGCATGTAATAATACAGGCCTCAGGGGCTTCTCTGGTGGTGCAGTGGATAAGACTCCATGCTCCCAATGCAGGGGGCCCAGGTTCAATCCCTGGTCAGGGAACTAGATCCCACATGCATGCCACAACTAAGAGTTCACATGCCACAACTAAGAAGCCCTCCTGCTGCAACTAAGGAGCCTATGTGCTGCAACAAAGGAGCCCACCTGCCACAACTAAGGAGGCTACCTGCTGCAACTAAGAACTGGTGCAACCAAATAAATATTTAAAAAATAATATAGACCTCAAAGAATAGTGGTATGTATTTATTTGTCAGTAATTAGTAATAAATTGATTATTATTGACGTGGAACTTCTTAGACAATATATTTTACAAGAAAGATTGATATATATCTTTATAAACGTTACATGATTGAGCTGAGAATTCTGAAGATATAATATACTATATTCATGTTTAGTTTGCATTTTTTATGTAACAATGTGCATAACTTATATGAATCATTTTTTTTTCATGTTAAACTGAGAACTTCAAACAATGCCTAAGGAAAACCACTCTAAGAGCACAGTGATGGATTTCTTGAAGTGTTTTGTTCCCCATCAGAGGAAGAAACAAAGTGAGACCCAAGAAGATATAAGAAATAAGTAATCTGTTTAAGAACAAAAAAATGGCACTATGTTGGAACATAATGTGCCAGAAAAAATGGATTTGAAATGATCCAGAATCTAGGCAAACACAGTAAAGAGGGAAAAAAAATAGATGTGCCATAATGGAAGAGAAAGATTACAGAAAAGGCAGTTCAGGAAGCACATTTCTATGTTGTTATCCTATTTTCCTTTCCCTCTTTTAGAAGTAGTACCTCTCTCAATTAATTTCCATCTATGCACATATTCACTGTGTATTATTTAGAAGAGAATCAGTTCCATATTTTAAAAAGGGATGAGATTATAAAAGGAGGAAAGTGTAATGAGGTAGAAGACTGAAGGGAAAAAAACATGAATAAGATTAGATAAAGAGAATTGAAAAAGAAACCATATAGTTGTATTTTAATACGTTAACCAAATAATTTTGCTGCAAAAACCAAAAACTGGCTAGGCCAAAATTTAACAAAGGGCTGTTTTATGTACAATGTTTCTTCACAAGTAAAAGTTATGAAATTCTGAGATTGTTCAGTAGATTAGATATATCTGCAAATCACTATCAATCAAGCTGAAACCTCTACAGTATGTATTTTTATGAATATTATTTTTTAAAAAACAAATTCACCCCTATGAAACAAGAATAGCTCTTTTCTTCTCTTTGCTTAATAAAATTAACAAATAAATACACATATATAGAAAAAAAAACATGTAAAGTGTGTTCACTGCATGACCCAGTTGTGCACACAGTTGAATGTCTTTGCTGTACACTCCTGTGTTTTCCTGGAGAAAATACTTCAGTGCTTCCTTTGTCTTGTTTTCTGTAACTATTTTTAAATTTTCCCCAAATGATCCAGAGATCTATTCTCCTTCTAGAATTAGACTTTTTCCCAACCATCATATTTTCTTGCAGATGGTTCTTCTGTTACACTTTGAACTGGTTGTTCTCCACTCATGCAGCAGTCTTCTTCCTTGAACTTCCATTCATCTTCAACTTAGGACTTCCTCCACTACGTCCCATCCCTTGTTTCCTGATCTTCATGCTTTCCTGTTTTTAACTCAGTAATATTGTTGGAGTCCATCCCTCAGTAATTATCTTGGGTCTTGGTGTTGAATCTTTCTTGGATTCTTTATCAAATTGACTGGTTAATGGCCAGGATGCCTTAAGCAGTCACTCTGGGTGGTAACTTCTCTGACCAGCTGTAACAGTTATTACTCTTTCATTGTATTTCTACTTCCTGAACATGTATTCAAACATATCATCTACGATTTTCTTCTCTTTCAAAGAGCTGGAGGGCTGGAGTTGGGTATTTCTCTTCTGCCAGTGAGGTTAGGCTTAGATAAATTCCAAACTGTTTGGCTCTGGTAAAAGTTTCCCTTGAGGGTGCACTTTGTTAAGAACAGGGACATGTGGGCATATTTCAGAATAGTGACTTTTCCCCTCCCCCTGCTAGAAGTATGAGAGAATTTTTCCTCTATTCTTCACAGTAAGAATCTAATGGGACTCCTAGAGGTAAAATGTATAAAAGATTGGGGCCACATGGAGATTTTAACTCTCAAGCTAGTGCACACTGAGCCTCTAGCACAATACAGTTTGTGTTCCTACTGGGATTGGCACCAGTGATGGGATTCTGTTCCACTTCTGGGTTTATACTCCCAATAAGCTGTGATTCTCTGTATTCTCCTATTTCTCCAGGTTTAGGGGCAGCAGTTTGCCTTGTGGCTTTAGCTCCCTGATGACTCTAAAAAGAGTTGCTGCTTTTCAGTTTATTCATCACTTTTCCTGTTGTGAGGAAGCATGTAACAACTTTCAGGCTCATTACAATTTGAACTAAAAACCAGAAGTACAATCAACACAATATACAAAAATCCTTTTACGAATTTTTCTCTTACATTGTCAGTTCATCTCTTAGATAGGTCAATCACAGTTATTTACTGTGTGACTTTTAAATCTTTTCAGTGTTAAAATGCATGTTTCATTTTATCCTTTCCCCAAAAGGTATATCTAGATAATTGTTCAATTTTGCTGACTTTTCACCAAATCAGTATTCTTAATCATTGTATTTAGGAACTGGGTCCAGAATAATTCTCTCACTGATGGTGGCATTTATTAATCCATTTGGGAATTTTGTTCTAGACCTTGCTAAGTGTAAAGACTTGGGCGAGGTACTGAATTCTACACAAAGAGGAGTAAGATGTGATTTCCACTTTCAAGGTCGTAACAGTCTATCGATAAGTTGCCAAGATACACTTGGAATGCGCAAAGTGATAAAATGGCAATGCATTAGTTTCCTGTGGTTCCTATAAAAACATCAGAAACCGGTGCCTTAAATCTATAGAAATTTATTGTCTCACAGTTTTAGAGGCCAAAAGTCCTAAATCAAGGTGTTGGCAGGACTACATTCCCTCCCAAAGCTAGAGCGGAGCATCTATTTTTGCCACTTCCAACTTCTGGTGACTCCACGTGTTCCTTGGCTTGTGGCTATACTGCTCCAGTCTCTCTGGGTCACACAGCTTCCTCCTCCTGTGTTTGTGTTTCTCCTTTTCTGTCTGTCTCAAAACTGTTTCTCTCTCATGAAGATAAATGTGATTGCGTTTAGGGCCCTTCTGGTTAATCCAAGATAAGTTTTTCCTCTCAAGATTCTTAACTTAATCACATCTTTTGCCATACTAGGAATAACTCAGACATTCTGAATATAAGGGCATGGACCTATATTTTGGGGGCCATGATTCAATTCAGTATGGCCAATAAAACACCAAAATCTATAGAAATAGAGAAAGAAGTCAGGGAACCCCCTGCTTTTAAGGTAGGTATATTTAACCTGGCAGAGAGAAAGAGTTTTAATGTTTTTTTTTTTTGTTTTTAAAGACAAAAAAAATCCATGCTGAGTGATTACTTCTGTGTCTCTCATAATCCTAGTCATGAATACATATTATGTTATTTAAACATCACAAAATCTTAATCAGCATATGATTATACCAAGTGATTTGTAGCTGAGTTCAAGAATTTCAAGGACATTATAGTATTATTCTAATTTCTCTAGTCATAATGCTCATAGGTTATAAAGTCAGGACTTCCACCCACATTTTTCTGACCCAAAGCTCATGAGCTTTTAAGAAAAAAGAATACGATAATAATAATATTCGTATAATTAGTGTTAACTAGAAGAATAGGTTTTCTTTTATCTTCAGAGTATGATGTGTTTACTCTAAGTTTGTTTTCTTTTCATTAACTCAGAATTTGAGGGCAGCACTTTTTGGATTATTCTACTAGCTCTCCAGTTATCATTAGAACTACTACTACACTCAACTGGTGAGTCAGTAAAAGCCGGCTTTAAAAGCAAGAAGCTTTATGCCATGTGCCTATGGGGCTTGCTGTCAGAGCAGTCCTGACACATCCCATAGACGCAGAGAAAATGGAACCTCTGAGCCAGAGGTAACAGCAGAACTGATGAAATGAGCAGCTGTGCTCACAGGCTTCAGTAGCATCATCATTTCTTCCTATTTATTGTTATATTCTTACTGAGGATAAGAAAAGACTTTTTGAGGTAGGCTTGCCATCAATCAGTTCCAGAATGCTTGGAGGTGAGGGAAGCTTGGCTTATACATGAAGAGCAAAGAATCTACATTCCATAAAGCTGAGCATCACATAGGCTGTTTTGCCTTAAAGCATAAATGAAGATCAAAGTAGAGAAGAGATTTAGTGGCACAATTTGATAGATCCTTGTTTTTTGGAAAATAAATCATATGACAAACTAATAATAGAAGACAAGAGACTTGAAAACGTAAAGAAAACTGGGCTGTTTATCTCCAGTTATAACATTGTTTGATGAAATTATTCTGAGGTTTTAGTAAGCTCTAGGCGTTGAGAGATCAAGCTATAATCCTGACAGACTGACCCTTTCTAATTTGTAGTTTTGTTTTCTTGTTCTTCATTTTGTGATGGCATGAGTACTTGTAAACCACTAGTTGATAAAATGAAAAGACAAACAAATAATTTTAATAAAGTGAACCTTGATCTAAATTTTGTACACTTATTAAAAATAGAGAAAGTTTAATTTATGGCCCAAGAGCTATCAAAGATAGTCATTCTATTCATGGCTTTGTTTATCCTCATTTTGTAGCTCTAGTGTTTGGAATATAATAATTCCTTAATAAAGAAAAATGTGGTGAGTCTAAATACATTGCATTTATAGGATCTTCAATGTTAACCGGCAGGCTCGAGATCTTTTATGTATTCTTGGCCTCTCCTCTTCTCCAAATTTCAGCCTAAGCAGAGGCACAGCTTGTTAAAGGGAATTTATTTTATTTTGGCCGCCCCTGCTCACAGCTGATCCTCATCAGGGAAAACAAACCTCACTTTAAAAAGAACTATTGAGGGCTAAGGAAGAGGTCAATGTAAATTACTCTACAAAGTAAGACTTCAATTGTTACCTAGTAGAGGGGCAGGAAGCCATATAAATAGAGACATCAATTTGAAAGAAAAGGCCTAAGGCCTGTTTTGTTCAAAGTTAAGCCTTTAAGTGAGTTTCTCTCTGTCTCTCCTGCTTTCTTTTTTCTCTCTCACAGATGTTTACCTGCCTGTGAAAGAGCACAGAGATCCTTTTTGAAATCTGTTTTCATGCAACATCTGTGAGAATTTTGGCTTAGGTCTTACTTCAAAGCTTTTGTACCTAATGATACCACAGACAGATGATTCAACAGTAACAGCACACCCTCCCAGGAAGGCATTTTCATGTGATATAATTTTTGATGTTTAATAGCAGCATAAATTTTCAAAAGGCAAACAAGGTATGTTAGGTGCATGTGAGGAAAGAATCAACTTCCCTGTGCCAAAGAAATGATACCAAAATGGTAAAATGAGCTTCTGACACTATCTTTTCAGCAAATCTCTACTAGAATTTTTCTTAGCTCTAAAAAATAACAGAGCTTTGAGTCCCATTTGGTAATTGTCTTGATCCTGGAAAGAAAAGCATAGCCAATGCCTGAACAAGCTCAGAAATTATTACTTATTGTGTGTTCTCCATGCACTTAGATTTGTTCTAATAATATTGTATACTCTACCATATTTAACCTTTACAATAATGCAGGAATTAAGTACTAGATTTACCTAATTTTATAGATTAAGAAGCTGATATTTTAAGAAGTCATGTGAATTTTCCAAGATGACACACCTAATAATGGGTGAAATCAAAATTTAAACTCAGTAGATTGACCCACATACATGGAACCATTGCTTTAAGAATATTCCTGGAGTAAAGGATACTTTTATTTGTCTTATGTGTAGCCACTTTTATATTTTCAAGAAGTATAGAAGACTGAATATGAAACACTTATCAAGGACGTATAGGTTTATACTGTGTCAGTAGGATTCAGGTGTACTATAGTAACGATGTCCAATGAGGGCATTGTTAGCATTTAAACTGGATAAATGGGTTGATTTTTAATTTCTTCTAAAAGTAGAGCCAGTTAACATAAATACATGTGTAAGTTACCATGCTTCCTATAGTAAAATGGTGAGAAATTGTTAGACCTTCTTTATGTACATAAAAATGAGATTCTTGGGCCCACAGCTATTCTATATAGATTTTTTTTTCCACTAAAACAATATTATTTGATATATACATTTACCATTATAGGTCCTAGATGACTTTTACCACTCTGTTCATAATACTTTTAACAAAATAAAAATCATTTGACTCAAAAATCATGTAAGTAAACTCTTAAATCGGCCAAATGAATATCACCCAAGCGATTTCCAGGAGGAATAATGAATATGGGATTTTGTGAGGGTGTTTTAGCATATTTGTTAGCTAGTCAATAGTGGTGTTGCTTTAAGATGAGAGTTGATTACTCTGAATTTATAAACCTAAATTTTGTTGTTTGTCACTTTCAAGAGAATTTACAATATAAAGTTTGCTTTGTCAATAACCATCAAACCTTAATGACAAACAAGAAAATCTACTCCTGTTTCAAAGCATTTTATGATCTCCTAAAACTCAAAGCCAAACACCACAGGATCAAAAATGTTAGTTATTATATAATTATAACATGCTATGTATTTTCTAATAGTGATAGGTTCAAAAAAAGACCACAATATTAGAGAAACATATTGCAGATGCTTTATATACATTTAAGAAGCATTAAGTACTCATCTTAAACTATCAGAGAAAGCCCAGAAATTTCAATACTAGCAGTGGAAAATTGAGCAGATCGAATCTGAAGCAAGGGTATAATCATTAGACACATATATTTCTCTTGTGTACTATCGAGGAACAAAAACTAAGACACTGATGTGAAACACAAACCATGAGACTCTACCAAAAAGACAACTCAACAACAATCCTGAGTAGCAAAAACCTCTGATGTATTTCTATTATCAAGGCTGTCGTTACTAACAGATTTTATAGGTGGAATTGTTTGGAGAATTGATGCCACCTTCTTTTGCAAGTGCCCCATTGTAAATTCACTATTCTTAGTGTTTTAAATAGCAATATATTTTATTGCTCATTTATAATGATATATAAAATAAAAACCCACCAGGGAAGGTCACACAATACCTTGTGTTTACATTAAGGATGCTCAGTGCCTGTTCACAGACAGGTAAGCCTCTGTGAGAGAGAGAAATGACAGAGAAAGACTCACATAGGCTTAGCTTTGAGCAAAATGGGCCCTAGGACTTTTCTTTTAAATTGATGTTTCTATATTACTTCTTACCTCTCTCTACTAAGTAACTATTGCTCTTCTTTCATTAGGATATATTTTGATATTGCCTGGACATTTAGGCATGCACAAAATGGAGAGAAAGAAAAGAAAAAACAAAGTTCCACAAATATAATTTGAAATAATTAACACCAGAGTACCAAAGATGATCTTCATCTGCCCAACAAATTTCACATATAGAAGCCAATGGCCATCCTTTTGGCCCCTGAAAGTTCATTCTCTTTCAAATACTTCTGTGAATTCTAGAATGGTTTGTGCAGTCACACAAAGCACAAACTCGATTAGGTAGAAGGAAGTCGAATGGAGGTTTGCATATGGACACTTGCCGTCCTCTTCCTACGTGGATGGAACAATTTGTCAGAGAGTGTTTTCTTTACTGAGGCCTAGAGTCATTTCTCTCTGGCGACAGCACTGGAAAAAGAGCAAGGGGGCAGCTAACCAGGGAAATCTGTGCCACCTCTCAATTGACAATGTAGTCCTATTCACAGACTCTGCAGAAAAAGAGAAATTGACTGCTTGGAAAAAATAGGCAGTGAAAGTCAAATAAATTGCTGAAAATGTGCTAGGGTTTGTCCTCCAAGAATGGGAAAGACTTGTCTACAGATGTTTTTACCTGTAAATTTCAAAAGTACTTGTACTAAAAATTGCAAACATATTCAAGAAAGTTCTATTTATAAATGTTTCTTTCAAACTTTCTGGATTAGAATAATATGGTGTGATGCTGGAAAAAAATAGCTATCAGATAGTGGGGAACTACAGAAGTGGAAAGTCAAATCTGATATACACTTTCAAAGATGTGAAGGAACACATTAAAATGGTTATGTAAAGTATAATTTCCTCAGAAAAAAAGTTAATATAGATTATAGGATTTAAGGGACTGATTTACCATATACACTGAGAAAAATATTAGTAATCAATTAGAAGAAAATATCAATTTTGTGTAAGATACAGGATGTTTTTTCTATCAAAATATCATCTTCCCCAAACTGCACTCCGTTAAGGAAGCTTCCGCTAATGTGTTACAAATTTACTGGGTGTAAGATGATATACAGGAAAATATTTCACTAAGTTAAACATTTATTTTCTACCACCACCACCCCCAAAATATATTTACTTTTATTATTATTATTTTTTTGTGTGGTACGTGGGCCTCTCACTGTTTTGGCCTCTCCCATTGCGGAGCACAGGCTCTGGACGCGCAGGCTCAGTGGCCATGGCTCATGGGCCTAGCTGCTCTGCAGCATGAGGGATCTTCCTGGACTGGGGCACGAACCCGTGTTCCCTGCATCGGCAGACGAACTCTCAACCACTGCGCCACCAGGGAAGCCCCCAAAATATATTTAAAGTGAAATTTTGGAGAGAACAATGAGTGTCACAGTTCCTCTGCTACTGTATCTTAGCAAGTAAATATCTGTGCAAAAAATTGCTCTATGAAAGTTTAGATGTTTTGATCTCATATGCTATTTTAGAAATTCTTCAGAAAACTTCAGTCTTATATACAGGAGTGATTAAATATCATGGACATATATACAAAATCAATTCAACTATGGGGATTCATATGTGAAATCTGAATATTTTTATGTAATATGTTTTGATGGTGTTCCCTGTAATTTTTTTATTACTCATTTTTCCAGCACATGACTGTTGATTTATTCTTAGGTTTTAGGTTGACAGTTGAAAAATGTGATGTTTAAGTAATAAGATGTTCCAAATTTGAACTGTAACACTTTAAAAATTATATTTTAATTGCTAATACATACCAAGTATTGTTTTTAGTCACTTGTGATAAAGATTCATAAAATAAAATTTCAGTTCTCAAATGGCTTATGGCCTAATGAGGGAGTGCAGATATTAAATATATTACATTATCGTAAGGTCAATGTAAAATTGTATAAAATGCTATTGGATATTATTAATCATATTTAAATTATTTAACATAGGTTGTGTGTTAAATTATTTAACATTTAACAAAATGTTGTATTATGAATGATGCATACTGTATAATACATAATTCATAACTAACATATGACAATTTATAAAAATATGCCTAAGTTTATATATAATCTATATAAATATATAAAACATTTCATGGATTTTCTAAAATGAATAACTTCAATATTATCAAAAGAGAACTACAATTATTTATAAGCCACTGACAACAGGACCATCACTGCAGCAATCTTTAAATCCCCCCAAACCTTTTTATAAAAGATCAAAAGAGACAGAAAAATAAGTAATTCACAGATGACACATTCACTGAAGCTATATGGCCAGATCCTCTAAGAACCACTGAGGGTGAATGTGTGGCCAGACTGTTCCACAGCATCAGATCCCTGCTTGGTCAGCTGCTGCCCAGTGGTAGCAGAGAAGAGATAGGTGAACACTGAGGGACCATACAGGTCATGGAACCCAGGATTAACAAAAAAAAAACTTGATTTCAAAAGAATCTAAAACAATCTTCAATACTGTAAGAAGAACTTGCAGGCTCCAGGTTTCTGACACATGTAAAAAAAAAAAGACCCAGGGAAGCACACTGGGGCAAAGAGGAAATCAAACCATGACAGCCTAAATCCCCAGGCATCACTCAATGTACTACGAATAGTCTTTTTCAGAAAGACAAAGAGCTACCCTGAAGGAAAGCTGCTGGGGACATAATCCATGCTGAGAAGATAGAGGCACTAGGAATCCCACAGAAAGATTGCTTAGATGCCAGGGGTAAATGGATCCAAAGTAAATAGATCTCAGAAAAAAATATTCCAAAATAGCATAGTAATAAAAGTGAATCGTTACTTCAGAAGGCAAGGCCTATAGCATGCAGGACAACAGAGTTACAATCACACTAAACCTGAGATGTACAGCCACGGCCACACAAAGAGGCCATGTTTTGAATACTAAACAGTAATGACAGACAAAGACATCCTTGAGCATGAAGTTCATCAAAACTCCTAAAGAAGAAGCTCCTACTACAAAAACCTACTGTATTATTCAGGGTTCTCCAGAGTAACAGAACCAATAGGAGATGGGTATCTCTCTCTCTCTCTCTCTCTCTCTCTCTCTCTCTCTCTCTCTCTCT
>NW_020838024.1:7856485-7863276 GCF_003676395.1 Aethalodelphis obliquidens | reverse complement strand
CTCTCTCTCTCTCTCTCTCTCTCTCTCTCTCTCTCTCTCTCTCTCTCCCCCCACACACACACACACTCTCCCTTTCCCTCCCTTTTCTTCTGAGATGTGTGGCTGACAGGGTCTTGGTGCTCTGGCCGGGTGTCAGGCCTGAGCCTCTGAGGTGGAAGAGCCGAGTTCAGGACACTGGTCCACAAGAGACCTCCCAGCTCCATGTAATATCAAATGGCGAAAGCTGTCAGAGATCTCCATCTCAATGCTAAGACCTAGATCCATTCAACAACCAGCAAGCTACAGTGCTGGCCTCCCTATGACAAACAACTAGCAAGACAGAAACACAACCCCACCCATTAGCAGAGAGGCTGCCTAAAATTATAATAAGGTCTTATATAAGACACCAAAACACACCACCGGATGTGGTCCTACCCACCAGAAAGACAAGATCCGGCCTCATACACCAGAACACAGTCACCAGTAACCTCTACCAGGAAGCCTACACAACCTACTGAACTAACCTTACCCACTGGGGGCAGACACCAAAAACAAAAGGAACTACGAACCTGCAGCCTGCAAAAAGGAGATCGCAAACAGTAAGTTAAGCAAAATGAGAAGACACAGAAATACACAGCAGGTGAAGGAGCAAGGTAAAAACCCACCAGACCAAATAAAGGAAAAGGAAATAGGCAGTTTACCTAAAAAACAATTCAGAGTAATGACAGCAAAGATGATCCAAAATCTTGGAAATAGAATGCAGAAAACACAAGAAACACTTAACAAGGACCTGGAAGAACTAAAGAGCAAACAATGATGAACAACACAATAAATGAGAATAAAATTCTCTAGAAGGAATTCATAGTAGAATAACTGAGGAAGAAAAACAGATAAGTGACCCAGAAGATAAAACTGGAAATAACTACTGCAAAGCAGAAAAAAGAAAAAAAATGAAAAGAATTGAGGACAGTCTCAGAGACCTCTGGGACAACATTAAATGCCCCAACATTTGAATTATAGGACTCCTGGAAGAAGAAGAGAAAAAGAAAGGGACTGAGAAAATATTTGAAGAGATTATAGTTTAAAATTTCCCTAATATGGGAAAGGAAATAGTCAAGTCCAGGAAGCACAGAGAGTCTGATAGTTTACTATTGGAGAAACATGCCAAGACACATATTAATCAAACTATCAAAAATTAAATACAAAGAAAATATATTAAAAGCAGGAAGGGAAAAGCAACAAATAAATACAAGGGAATCCCCATAAGGTTAACAGCTGATCTTTCAGCAGAAACTCTGCAAGCCAGATGGGAGTGGTATGACATATTTAAAGTGATGGAAGGGAAAAACATACAACCAAGATTACTCTAACCAGCAAGAATCTCATTCAGATTTGATGGAGAAATTAAAACCTTTACAGACAACCAAAATCTAAGAGAATCCAGCACCAACAAACCAGCTTTACAAAAAATGTGAAAGGAACTTCTCTAGGCAAGAAACACAAGAGAAGGAAAACACCTACAATAACAAACCCAAAACAATTAAGAAAATGGTAATAGGAACATACATATCAATAACTACCTTAAATGTAAATGGTTTAAATGCTCCAACCAAAAAACTTAGACTGGCTGAATGTATACAAAAACAGGACCCATATATATGCTGTCTACAAGAGACCCACTTCAGACTGAGGGACACGTACAGACTGAAAGTGAGGGAATGGAAAAAGATATTCCATGCAAATGGAAATCAAAAGAAAGCTGGAGTAGCAGTTCTCATAGCAGACAAAATAGACTTTAAAATAAAGACTATTACAAGAGACAAAGAAGGACACTACATAATGATCAAGGGATCAATCCAACAAGAAGATATAACAATTGTAAATATTTATGCACCCAACATAGGAGCACCTCAATACATAAGGCAAATGTTAACAGCCATAAGAGGGAAAATCGACAGTAACACAATAAAAGTAGGGCACTTTAACACCCCACTTTCACAGATGGACAGATGATCCAAAATGAAAATAAATAAGGAAACACAAGCCTTAAATGATACATTAAACAAGATGGACTTAATTGACATTTATAGGACATTCCATCCAGAAACCACAGAATACACTTTCTTCTCAAGTGCTCAGGGAACATTCTCCAGGACAGACCATATCTTGGGTCACAAATCAAGTGTCGGTAAATTTAAGAAAACTGAAATCATATCAAGTATCTGTTCTAACCACAATGCTATGAGACTAGATATCAATTACAGGAAAAAAATCTATAAAAAATACAAACACTTGGAGGCTAAACAATACACTATTAAATAAACAAGAGATCACTGAAGAAATCAAAGAGGAAATAAAAAAATACCTAGAAACAAATGACAATGAAAACACGATGACCCAAAACCTATGGGATGTAGCAAAAGCAGTTCTAAGAGGGAAGCTTATAGCAATACAATCCTACCACAAGAAAGAAAAAACATCTCAAATAAGAAACCTAACCTTACACCTAAAGAAATTAGAGAAAGAAGAACAACAACAAAAAAAAAACCCCAAAGTTAGCCGAAGGAAAGAAATCATAAAGATCAAATCAGAAGTAAATGAAAAAAAAATGAAGGAAACAATAGATCAATAAAAATGATCAATAAAACGAAAACCTTGTTCTTTGCGAAGATAAACAAAATTGATAAATAGCCAGACTCATGAAGAAAAAAAAGGGAAAAGACTCAAATCAACAGAATTAGAAATGAAAAAGGAGAAGTAACAACTGACACTGCAGAAATATAAAGGATCATGAGAGATTACTAGAAGCTACTATATGCCAATAAAATGGACAACCTGGAAGAAATGGACAAATTCTTAGAAAAGCACAACCTTCTGAGACTGAACCAGGAAGAAATAGAAAATATAAACAGACAAATCACAAACACTGAAATTGAAACTGTGATTAAAAATCTTCCAACAAACAAAAGCCCAAGACCAGATGGCTTCAGAGGCGAATTCTATCAAACATTTAGAGAAGAATTAACACCTGTCTTTCTCAAACTCTTCCAAAATATAGCAGAAGGAGGAACACTCCTAAACTCATTCTATGAGGCCACCATCACCCTGATACCAAAACCAGACAAAGATTTCACAAAAAAAGAAAAATACAGGCCAATACCACTAAGGAATTTAGATGCAAAAATCCTCAACAAAATACTAGCAATCAGAATCCAACAGCACATTAAAAGGATCATAAAGCATGATCGAGTGGGGTG
Organism: Aethalodelphis obliquidens; assembly: GCF_003676395.1. Taxonomy (NCBI): domain Eukaryota; kingdom Metazoa; phylum Chordata; class Mammalia; order Artiodactyla; family Delphinidae; genus Aethalodelphis; species Aethalodelphis obliquidens. The sequence goes on along the minus strand of NW_020838024.1, from coordinate 7,860,040 downwards.
CAAGGATTCTTCAATGTACGCAAATCAATCAATGTGATAAATCATATTAACAAAATGAGGGAAAAAAACGTAGGATCATCTCAATAGATGCAGAAAAGCCTTTGACTAAATTCAACACCCATTTATGATAAAAACCCTGCAGAAAGCAGGCATAGAGCGAACTTACCTCAAAATATTAAAGGCCACATATGAAAAACCCACAGCCAACATTGTGCTCAATGGTGAAAAATTGAAATCATTTCCACTAAGATCAGGAACAAGACAAGGTTGCCCACTCTCACCAGTATTATTCAACATAGTTTTGGAAGTTTTAACCAGAGCAATCTAAGAAGAAAAAGAAATAAAAGGAATCCAAATTGGAAAAGAAGCAGTAAAACTGTCACTGTTTGCAGATGACATTATACTATACACAGAGAACCCTAAAGATGCTACCAGAAAACTACTAGAGCTAATCAATGAATTTGGTAAAGCAGCAGGATACAAAATTAATGCTCAGAAATCTCTTGCATTCCTATACACTAATGATAGAAAATCTGAAAGTGAAATTAAGGAAACACACCCATTTACCACTGCAAGAAAAAGAATAAAATACCTAGGAAAAAACCTACCTAAGGAAACAAAAGAGCTGTACGCAGAAAACTATAAGACACTGATGAAAGAAATTAAAGATGATACAAACTGTTGGAGAGATAAACCATGTTCTTAGATTGGAAGAATCAACATTGTGAAAATGACTCTACTACCCAAAGCAATCTAGAGATTCAATGCAATCCCTATGAAACTACTAATGGTATTTTTCACAGAACTAGAACAAAAAATTTCACAATTTATATGGAAACACAAAAGACCCCAAATAGCCAAAGCAACCTTGAGAAAGAAAAATGGAGCTGGAGGAATCAGGCTCCCTTCTTCAGACTATACTCAAAGTTACAGTAGTCAAGACAGTATGGTACTGGCACAAAAACAGAAATAAAGATCAATGGAACAGGACAGAAAGCCCAGAGGTGACCGATGCACATATAGTCACCTTATTTCTGATAAAGGAGGCAAGAATATACAATGGAGAAAAGACAGCCTCTTCAATAAGTAGTGCTGGGAAAACTGGACAGCTACATGTAAAAGAATGAAAGTAGAAAACTCCCTTACACCATACACAAAAATAAACTCAAAATGGATTAAAGACCTAAATGTAAGGCCAGAAACTATAAAACTCTTAGAGGAAAACAGAGAGGGAACACTCTATGACATAAATCACAGCAAGATCCTTTTAGACCCACCTCCTAGAGTAATGGAAATAAAAACAAAAATAAACAAATGGGACCTGATGAAACTTAAAATATTTTGCACAGCAAAAGAAACCATAAAGAAGACGAAAAGACAACCCTGAGAATGGGAGAAAATATGTGCAATTGATGCAACTGACAAAGGAGTAGTCTCCAAAATTTACAAGCAGCTCATGCAGCTTAATACCAATTAAACAAACAACCCAACCCAAAAATGGGCAGAATACCTAAAGAGACATTTCTCCAAATAAAATATACAGATTTCCAACAAACACATGAAAGAATGCTCAACGTCATTAATCATTAGAGAAATGCAAATCAAAACTACCATGAGATATCTTCCCACACCAGTCAGAATGGCCATCATCAAAAAATCTAGAAACAATAAATGCTGGAGAGGGTGTGGAGAAAAGGGAACACTCTTGCACTGCTGGTGGGAATGTGAATTGGTTCAGCCACTATGGAGAACAGTATGGAGGTTCCTTAAAAAACTACAAATAGAACTACCATATGACCCAGCAATCCCACTACTGGGCATATATCCTGAGAAAACCAAAATTCAAAAACAGTCATGTACCAAAATGTTCATTGCAGCTCTATTTACAATAGGCCGGAGATGGAAACTACCTAAGTGCCCATCATTGGATGAATGGATAAAGAAGATGTGGCACATATATACAATCGAATATTACTCAGCCATAGAAAGAAACGAAATTGAGCTATTTGTAATGAGGTGGATAGATCTAGAGTCTGTCATACAGAGTGAAGTAAGCCAGAAAGAGAAAGACAAATACTGTATGCTAACACAAATATATGGAATTTAACCAAAAAAATGTCATAAAGAACCTAGGGGTAAGACAGGAATAAAGACACAGACCTACTGGAGAACGGACTTGAGGATATGGGGAGGGGGAAGGGCGAGCTGTGACAGGGCGAGAGAGAGGCAACAAATGTAAGGTAGATAGCTAGTGGGAAGCAGCTGCACGGCACAGGGATATCAGCTCGGTGCTTTGTGACAGCCTGGAGGGGTGGGATAGGGAGGGTGGGAGGGAGGGAGACGCAAGAGGGAAGAGATATGGGAACATATGTAAATGTATAACTGATTCACTTTGTTATAAAGCAGAAACTAACACACCATTGTAAAGCAATTATACCCCAATAAAGATGTTAAAAAAAAATCAAAGCGAAATAAAGACTTTCTCAAATGAACAAAAATGAGGAATTTTTCACCAGTAGATCTGATCTGCCTTTCAAAAAATGTTTAAAGAAGTTTAATTTTTTTTAAGTTTAGAGAAAGAAAATGATGCAGGTTAGAAACTGAGATCTACGTAAAGAAATGAAGGGCATTAGAGAGGGAACACATAAAGGTAAAATAAACCCTTTTATTTTTCTTTTTCTTACTTGATTTAATATATAAGTGTTCAAACTAACAACAGCAACAATAGATTGGGTGAGTACAGCTTATTGATAAGTGAAATGAGTGACATCAATGTTAGAAGGGATGAATAGGAAATATTTTAAGGTACCTACACACTCATAAAATAATACAGACCTATTTGGAAGTGGACTTATAAATACATGTTGTAAATACATGTTGCCATCCTTAGGGCAACCACTAAAATCATTTTTTAAAAAGAAGTATAACTGATTTGTTAAGAAATGAGAGAAAACAGAATCATCTAAAATGCCTAATTAAACCAGATAAGGCAGAAAAAGGGTAGAATATTAAAAACAAAAGAAATAAGAAGTGCAATGAATAGAGAACAGTACAGAAAGGGGAGAGATTAATCCAACTATACACATAATCACTTTAAATGTGAATGGATTAAATGCAACTATAAAAAATAAAAACAGAAAATGACAGAGGGGATAAAAAAACAACTGACTATATGTTGTCTGCAAGAAACCCACTTTAAAAAGAAAGACATAGATTATAAGTAAAGTGATGAAGAAAAACTATACCACACTAACACTAATGAAGAGAAAGCTGGAGTAGCTATATCAATTTCAGGCAAAGCAGACTTCAAACAAGGAAAATTATCAGGGATAGAGAGAGTCATTACATAACGATACAGGGGTCAATTTTTAAAGAAGACTTAATCCTTAATGTGTATGTGTATAACAGCAAAGTACCAAAATAAGTGAGGCAAAAACAGATAGAATAGCAAGATGAAATAAACAACTCTATTATTATAGTTGGAGACCTCAACAGACCTCTATCAGTGATTGACAGATTCTGCTTACAGAAAATCAGTGAGCATACAGTTGAACT
>NW_020838024.1:7793193-7831485 GCF_003676395.1 Aethalodelphis obliquidens | reverse complement strand
GCTTAACCTCCCCCCACCATGTCCTCAAGTCCATTCTCTACGTCTGCATCTTTATTCCTGTCCTGATCCTAGGTTCAACAAAGCCATTTTTTTTTCTGATTCCATATATACGTGTTAGCATATGGTACTTGTTTTTCTATTTCTGACTTACTTCACTCTGTATGACACAATCTAGTTGATCCATCTCGCTACAAATAACTCAATTTCATTTCTTTTTATGGCTGAGTAATATTCCATTGTATATATGTGCCACATCTTCTTTATCCATTCATCTTAGGTTGCTGCCATGTCCTGGCTATTGTAAGTGGTGCTGCAATGAACACTGTGGTACATCTCTTTTTCTAAATTATGGGTTTTCAGGGTATATGCCTAGTAGTGGGATTGCTGGGTCATATGGTAGTTCTATTTTTAGTTTTTTAAAGAACCTCCATACTGTTCTCCATAGTGGCTGTATCAGTTTACATTCCCACCAACAGTGCAAAAGGGTTCCCTTTTCTCTACAGCCTCTCCAGGATTTGTTTGTAGAGTTTTTGATGATGGCCATCGTGACGAGTGTGAGGTGATATCTCATTGTGGTTTTGATTTACATTTCTCTGATGATTAGTGATGTTGCACATCCTTTCATGTGTTTGTTGGCCATCTGTATATCTTCTTTGGAGAAATGTCTATTTAGGTCTTCTACCCATTTTTGGATTGGGTTGTTTATTTTTCTGATATAGAGCTGCATTAGCTGATTGTACATTTTGGAGATTAATCCTTTGTCAGTTGCTTCGATTGCAAATATTTTCTCCCATTCTGAGGGTTGACTTTCCATCTTGTTTATGGTATCCTTTGCTGTGCAAAAGCTCTTAAGTTTCATTTGGGTCCCATTTGTTTTTATTGCTATTTCTCTAGGAGGTGGGTCCAAAAGGATCTTGCTGTGATTTATGTCACAGAGTGTTCTGCCTATGTTTTCCTCTAAGAGTTTTACAGTGTCTGGAATTACATTTAGGTATTTAATCCATTTTGAGTTTATTTTTGTGTATGGTGATAAGAAGTGTTCTAATTTCATTCTTTTACATGTAGCTGTCCAGTTTTCCCAGCACCACTTATTGAAGAGGCTGTCCTTTGTCCACTGTACATTCCTGCCTCCCTTATCAAAGATAAGGTGACCATATGTGTGTGGGTTTATCTCTGGGCTTTCTATCCTGTTCCATTGATCTATATTTCTGTTTTTGTGCCAGTATCATAATGTCTTGATTACTGTAGCTTTGTAGTATAGTCTGAAGTCAGGAAGCCTGATTCCTCCAGCTCTGTTTTTCTTTCTCAAGATTGCTTTGGCTATTCAGGGTTTTTGTGTTTCCATATAAATTGTAAAATTTTTGTTTCTACTTCTGTGAAAAATGTCATTGGTAGTTTCATAGGGATTGCATTGAATCTGTAGATTATTTTGGGTAGTAGAGTCATTTTCACAATGTTGATTCTTCCAATCCAAGAACATGGTATATCTCTCCATGTGTTTGTATCATCTTTAATTTCTTTCATCAGTGTCTTACAGTTTTCTGCAAACAGGTCTTTTGTCTCCTTAGGTAGGCTTATTCCTAGGTATTTTATTCTTTTTGTTGCAATGGTAAATGGGAGTGTTTCCTTAATTTCTCTTTCAGATTTTTCATCATTAGTGTATAGGAATGCAAGAGATTTCTTTGTATTAATTTTGTACCTGCTACTTTACCAAATTCATTGATTAGCTCTAGTAGTTTTCTGGTAGCATCTTTAGGATTCTCTATGTATAGTATCATGTCATCTGCAAACAGTGACAGCTTTACTTCTTCTTTTCCAATTTGGATTCCTTTTATTTCTTTTTCTTTTCTGATTGCTGTGGCTAAAACTTCCAAAACTATGTTGAATAACAGTGGTGAGAGTGGGCAACCTTGTCTTGTTCCTGATTTTAGAGGAAATGGTTTCAGTTTCTCACCATTGAGGATGATGTTGGCTGTGGGTTTGTCATATACGGTCTTTATTATGTTGAGGTAGGTTGCCTCTATGGCCACTTTCTAGAAAGTTTTTATCATAAATGGGTGTTGAATTTTGTCAAAAGCTTTTTCTGCATCTATTGAGATTATCATATGGTTTTTATGCTTCAATTTGTTAATATGATGCATCACATTGAGTGATTTGCATATATTGAAGAATCCTTGCATTCCTGGGATAAACCCCACCTGATCATGCTACATGATCCTTTTAATGTGCTGTTGGGTTCTGTTTGCTAGAATTTTGTTGAATATTTTTGCGTCTATGTTCATCAGTGATATTGGCACGTAATTTTGTTTTTTTGTGACATCTTTTCTCGTTTTGGTAGCAGGCTGATGGTGGCCTCGTAGAATGAGTTTGGGAGTGCTTCTCCCTCTGCTATATTTTGGAAACGTTTGAGAGGGATATGTGTTTGATATGTGTTTGGTCCTGGGCTTTTGTTTGTTGGAGGATTTTTAATCACAGTTTCAATTTCAGAGCTTGTGATTGGTCTGTTCATATTTTCTATATCTTCCTGGTTCAGTCTTGGAAGGTTGTACTTTTCTAAGAATTTTGTCCATTTCTTCCAGGTTGTCCATTTTATTGGCATAGAGTTGCTTGTAGTAGTCTCACATGATCCTTTGTGTTTCTGCAGTGTCAGTTGTTATTTTTCCTTTTTCATTTCTAATTCTGTAGATTTGAGTCTTCTCCCTTTTTTTCCTGATGAGTCTGGCTAATAGTTTATCAATTTTGTTTATCTTCTCAAACAACCAGCTTCTAGTTTTATTGATCTTTGCTATTGATTCCTTCATTTCTTTTTCACTTCTTTCTTATCTGATCTTTATGATTTATTTCCTTCTGCTAATTTTGGGTTTTTTTTTTTTTTTTCCTCTTTCTCTAATTGCTTTCGGTGTAAGGTTAGGTTGTTTGGATTTTTCTTGTTTCTTAAGGTAGGATTGTATTGTTATAAACTTCCCTCTTAGAATTGATTTTGTTGCATCCCATAGGTTTTTGGCCATTATGTTTTCATTTTCATTTGTCTCTAGGTATTTTTTTATTTCCTCTTTGAGCTCTTTAGTGATTTCTTGGTTATTTAGTAGCGTATAATTTAGCTTCCATGCATTTGTATTTTTACAGATTTTTTTCCTGTAGTTGATATCTAGTCTCATAGTGTTGTGATAAGGAAAGATACCTGATACAATTTCAATTTTCTTAAATTTACCAAGGCTTGATTTGTGACCCAAGGTATGATCTATCCTGGAGAGTGTTCCATGTGCACTTCAGAGGAAAGTGTATTCTGTTGTTTTTGGTTGGAATGTCTTATAAATATCAATTAAGTGTATCTGGTCTACTTTGTTATTTAAAGCTTGTGTTTCCTTATTTATTTTCATTTTGGATGATCTGTCCATTGGTGAAAGTAGGGTGTTAAAGTCCCCTACTATTCCTGTGTTACTGTCGATTTCCCATTTTATGGCTGTTAGCATTTGCCTTATGTATTGAGGTGCTCCTATGTTGGGTGCATAAATATTTACAATTGTTATATCTTCTTCTTGGATTGATCCCTTGATAGTCTTTATTTTAAAGTCTATTTTATCTGATTTAAGAATTGCTACTCCAGCTTTGTTTTGATTTCTGTTTGCATGATGTATCTTTTTCCATCCCCTCACTTTCAGTCTGTATGTGTCCCTAGGTCTGAAGTGGGTCTCTTATAGACAGCACATATATTGGTCTTGTTTTTGTATCCATTCAGACAGTCTGTGTCTTTTGGTTGGAGCATTTAGTCCATTTACATTTAAGGTAATTATTGATATGTATGTTCCTATTACCATTTTCTTAATTGTTTTGGGTTTGTTATTGCAGGTCTTTTCCTTTTCTTGTGTTTCCTGCCTATAGAAGTTCCTTTAGCATTTCTTGTAAAGCTGGTTTGGTAATGCTGAATTTCTTAACTTTTGCTTGTCTGTAAAGCTTTTAATTTCTCTGTCGAATCTGAATGAGATCCTTGCTGGGTAGAGGAATCTTGGTTGTAGGTTTTTCCCTTTCAGCACTTTAAATATGTCCTGTCACTCATTTCTGCCTTGCAGTGTTTCTGCTGGAAGATCAGCTGTTAACCTTATGGGCATTCCCTTCTATGTTATTTCTTGCTTTTCTTTTGCTGATTTTAATATTTTTTCTTTGTATTTAATTTTTGATAGTTTGATTAATATGTGTCTTGACATGTTTTTCCTTGAATTTATCCTGTATGGGATTCTCTGTGCTTCCTGGACTTGATTATTTCCTTTCACATGTCAGGGAAATTTTCAGCTGTAATCTCGTCATATATTTTCTCAGACACTTTCTTTTTCTCTCCTTCTTCTGGGACCACGGTAATTTGAATGTTGGTGTGTTTAATGTTGTCCCAGAGGTCTCTGAGACTGTCTTCAATTCTTTTCATTCTTTTCTCTTTATTCTGCTCTGTGGCAGTTATTTCCACCATTCTATGTTCCAGGTCACTTATCCATTCCTCTGCCTCAGTTATTCTGCTATTGATTCCTTGTAGAGAATTTTAAATTTCATTTCTTTTGTTGTTCCTCATCGTTTGTTTGCTCTTTAGTTCTTCTAGGTCCTTGTTAAACGTTTCTTGTATTTTCTCCATTCTATTTCCGAGATTTTGGATCTTTACTATCATTACTTTGAATACTTTTTCAGGTAGACTGCCTATTTCCCTTTCATTTGTTTGGTCTGGTGGGTTTTTACCTTGCTTCTTCATCTGCTACATATTTCTCTGTCTTCTCGTTTTGTTTAAGTTACTCTGTTTGGGGTCTCCTTTGCGCAGGCTGCAGGTTCGTCATTCCTGCTATTTTTGTGTTTATCTCCAGTGGGTGAGGGTGGTTCAGTGGCTGTGTAGGCTTCCTGGTGGAGGGGACTGGAGCCTGTGTTTTGGTGGATGGGGCTGGATCTTGTCCTTCTGGTGGGCAGGGCTCCGTCCAGTGGTGTGTTTTGTGGTGTCAATGAACTTAGTATGACTTTAGGCAGCCTCTCTGTTAATGAGTGGGGTTGTGTTCCTGTCTTGCTAGTTGTTTGGCATGGGGCATCCAGCACTGGAGCTTGCTGGCCATTGGGTGGAGTTAGGTCTTAGTGTTGAGATGGAGATCTCTGGGAGAGCTCTCGTCAATTAATACTACATGGGGCTGGGAGGTCTCTCGTTTTCCAATGTCCTGGATTCGGCTGTCCCTCCTCAGAAGCCCAGGCCCAACACCTGGCTGTATCACCAAGACCCTGCCATCCGCATGCCTTGAAAGAAAAGGAAGAAAAAAACCAAACAAACAGATAGAACCCCAAAACGAATGGTAAAAGCAAAACTAAACAGATAAAATCAAAGAAACATACAGACACACACACTCATTAAAAGAGAAGACAAACAAGCAAACAAAAAAACAAAAGTAACAGAAAAGTGAACAGACAGAACCCTGGGTAAAAGTAAACCTAAACAGACAAAATCACACAAAGAAACATACACACACACACACACACACACACACACACACACACTCATTAAAAAAAAAACAAAAGAGAGAGCAACCAAACCCATAAACAAATCCACCAATGAAAACAAACACTAAAAATTAAACTAAGTTAAACATAAAACCAAAAACAAATCAGATGCAGAAAGCAAACCCCAAATCTACAGTTGCTCCCAAAGTCCACCACCTCAATTTTGGCAACATTCATTGTCTATTCAGGTATTCCACAGATGCAGGGTTTATCAGGTCGATTGCAGGGATTTAATCCGCTGCTCCTGAGGATGCATGGAGAAATTTCCCTTTCTAACCTCTGCTCGCATAGCTTCTGGGGTTCAGCTTTGGTTTTGGCCCTGCCTCTGTGTGTAGGCCACCCTCAGGCATCTGTTCCCCGCCCAGACAGGAAAGGATTAAAGTAGCAGCTTATTAGGGCTCTCTTGATCACTCAGGTCGGAGAGGAGGAAAGGTATGATAGTCATAATTGGAATGCGGGGTGAACCTGCAGGGGGAGAAGCTTACGTGACATTGCAACAGCCTGAGGCATGCCTTGTGTTCTCCTGGAGAAGTTGTCCCTGGATCATGGGACACTGGCAGTGGCGGGCTACACAGTCTCCTGAGGGAGTGTGGTAGTGTCCTGTGCTTGCACACAGGATTTTTGGTGGCAGCGGCGGCAGCATTAGTGGTCCGTGCCTGACTCTGGGGTCTGAGATGATAGCTGCAGCTCATGCCCATCTCTGGAGCTTGCTTAGGCTGTGCTCTGCCGTCTGTGGGCACACAGAGCAGGAAGCGCCTCTCCTTGTGCATCCCGAAACAACGGTTTCTGGCCTCTTAGGCAGGTCCAGACTTTTTCCTGGACTCCCTCCCGGCTAGCTGTGGTGCACCAACCCCTTCATGCTGTCTTCACGCTGCCAACCCCAGTCCTCTCCCTGGGATCTGACCTCGGAAGCCTGATCCTCAGCTCCCAGTCCCCAGCCCCCCGGCGGGTGAGCAAAGCGTCTCAGGCTGGTGAGTGCTGGTCAGCACTGAGCCTCTTTGCAGGAATCTCTCCGCTTTGCTCTCTGCACCCATTGCTGCGCTCTCCTCCGTGGCTCTGAAGCTTCCCCCACACACACACCCCACCCCCGTCTCCGTCAGTGAGATGGCTTCCTAGTGTGTGGAAACTTTTGCTCCTTCACAGCTCCCTCCCAGAGGTGCAGGTCCCGTTCCTATTCTTTTGTCTCTGTTTTTTCTTTGCCCTCCCCAGGTACATGGGGATTTTCTTGCCTTTTGGGAAGTCTGAGGTCTTCTGCCAGCGTTCAGTAGGTGTTCTTAGGAGTTGTTCCACATGTAGAAGTACTTTTGATGTATTTGTGGGGAGGAAGGTGATCTTCACGTGTTACTCCTCTGCAATCTTGAAGGTCTCTCTCAGATTTTTTCTTAATGGAAAACACGTTTGTTCTTTCACCCTTAGTCTCATAAAATACTATACATTTTTTGGATAGTATTCATCACGGAAAAATATGTTATTGTGAGATTTTTATTTCACATCTCTCTCCTCAGTACTTTGTAAGCTCCATGATAACAAGAATCAAATTTCCTAATGAACACCTAGTACTAAATTTGAAATACATAAGCATCTTGCTCAAGATAGGAATTCAAAAATACTTCTATTGAATAATACTGATTTTGTATAAAAATACTTATAGAGGCATTACTTACAAAAGCAAAGGACAATAAAATATGTAAGTATAAAAATTGGGGAAAGATGGAGTAAATTAAAGTTTACACCTAGGATTGAATTCCAGTCATTCATTACACATAGTGTTTCAGAAGAAATATTTAACAGCATTAGTATTCTCAAGCATGAGAAAACATTATACTGTTTTGGTTATCATTTTCCTCTAGGCACACAACCCTCCCTATTGACAAAACTAAAATGAAATAGAATATTCTTATCATGAGCTGTCCAGACACTGAAATAAATACCCAGTGTAATTTTTTGCTCTTCAAGGAAACCTGAAGTCACATGGCTAAGTACCTGAATAGTCCAGAAATGGAGTACAGACATATATAGACCATTCTGTCTTACAGGGGGTTATCATAAAAGAGGACAGATGGAGTAAAAAGCACTTAGTTTTCTGTAAAACTAGGCCACAGAGATGCTTGATGTATGGAATTACTGTGGCTACCCCTGGAAAACTGTCCTATATAGAATCTCTTCACAAGCACCCTCTAGGTTTTCCAGAAGGAATAGATGGGGAATATTATATTATTTAGAATGCTTTTGGATTATTTAATAGGAATTTTTTATAAACTTGCTAAAACAATGAGATCATCTATTGTCTCATAAAACTGGAAGTTGGAGCAGATTTCTAAGCTCACTGAATACATGACTTAATGAGGTCATCAGAGTCATTGGTTTTATCTGTCTTTTATCTCTTTTGTCCTCAGCTTGGCTTTATGCTAAGACTGGTTGCCCTCAGGGTTACAAGGTGACTGCCAGTAGCAATCAGTTTTAGAGGCTTATTCCTGTTTCTGACTGAAGAGCAAAGAAGAACTTTCCCAGAAGCCCTTAGCTGACTTCCCAATTCTTTTAATTCTCAGTAAATTCCATGTCTATTTTCCAACCAATCACTGAGAGGTGTAAAGATAAATATTGTGATTGGTTCAGACTAAACAGAGCCCACTCAGTCTCTACTAACTTATATAAGCTTCATGGGATGAACTGGATATTTGGGGAAAATGAATTCAGTTTCTAGTAGGGAAATGAAGGGGGCATATGGAATATAAATGGATAAGGAACAGTTAAAATCCAATATTACAAGCTCTTTGGCTATCCAAGAACTTATTCCACATACATATTTTCATTCCACACATTCTACAATACATTAAAAAAAAATTCATGCCCACTTGAAATATGTCTTAATTCCTTCCCAAAGGGAGAAAATCCAAAGTCAATTACTGCATTTATTCTGAAGTACAAGATCTCTGGGTAGCGTCCAGTCCTCTGACATGGCTCCCAATGGTCCAGTGATAAAGTGATTTATCTTCCTTAACTGTACACAAAGTGGTAAAAAAGCATGATAATTACAATAAAAAACTCCCTTTTGTAAAGGTGGACAATGGGAAAATATGCAGTTGTCTATAATATACTTTACTTGTTGGACAGGGATACAAAAACTTCCTGTTCTGTCAGTGAAGTGATTTTCATAGCTTGTGAATCAGAGAGCTTTTATTCTCCTCTCTCAGAGTATAGCCATGTCTGTTGTCTCTGTGACCTTAGAGTGGACAGTGTAAAATTTCTTTTCTGGGTCTGCACCACTTTAGCAACGTACTTTCTGTAGGTGAAAATTCTTGGGACTAGTGTTTACTTTAGAAGGTTTAGCAATCATATACTCTAACCAGGCTTGGCGTCACTTTGGTATACATTTCTTTTAAAACTAGTTATACAGTCTACTTGTTTTCAATTAACTGCATGACTACTAATACACAATCAGCAATTATTTGGGCCTATGAATCTGGAAGTTTCTGGTTTATGATAACAAGCTCTGTGCTCTGTCTGTGCCATGAGACCTTAATGTAACACTTTCCTTTCCTCTTGGTCTCAGTTACCAGGTGATTTAACCAACTGCCTCTGGCATGAATATCGCTGCTTTAGACAGCTGTATCTTCACAATAATCAGACTGTGCCCTTCATCAGTCACACAATGCTTTACAGGAGGTGCTTGGAAGAGGTTTGGGGGGACAAGTGTTTTGTTCTAATCTTATTTTCTCTCAAATTCCCAAACGTTTAGAGTACCGTTCTTACAAGCCTTAGCTTTTCTAAATCATCCAGGCCCCTGATTACTAAACTTCCAATTGTTTTGATTATAATCCGTAAGTGAAGATGACCTCTCTTAGCAGAGACATATTTTTCTCACTCAGATTTCATATGAGTCACTTGCAGACAAAAGTTTTCTCATATTTTAAGGTGTTATGTAATGCCAAAGAAAAGATTCAACCTAGTTCAATCTCATAAATATTTCCTACTAGGATTCATGATGACTCAGCCATCATCAAAAGTTGATACATCTCAATATACAATAGGCAATAGTTAAACAGAACTTTTCTGTAGAATAACTAGTATTTTAAGATTCCTGTGACAGAAAAATATTATCCTTATTGCCTTGTATCAATTTTACTCAATTCCATATTTTAGAATGTTACTTTCAGATTTCCATTTCTAACACAAATATTTTATTCATTTATGATGCTGACTCAAGGAACTCTGATTCAAACAGCTTAAATATGATTGCTATGAATAGGCTGATACAGAAGAAGTCTAGGAGAAAGACAATCTTCAGAATTTATCAATTTAGGAGCTCATTAGTATTATAAAGGCTCAAGTTTTACTATCTCTCAGCTCTCCTGGCCACAGTATTGATGCCACCCTAAAATTGGTTCTGTACATACTTGTAGAATTACTGCCAAGAATGATCATGATTACCTGCATTTTCCTTCACATCAGTGATAGAAGAAGAAATGTTTCTGGAAATCATTGCTAATTACAGAGAAATGATTTTTCCAAAAGCAAATTTCTTTATGATTCTCTGTGATCTGAATTTCACTGCATTTCTATTCCTGAAAAAAAAAAAAAAAAAAAGATCACTGACAAGTAGAATGACAGCTTAACCTGAATGTTTGACGAATGGCACATTATTGGTTTCCAATGTGTCATCCACAGCCTATGGATATCCAAGCTACCTGTGGGAAGGTTGATATCTAATCAAAATCAGAGTTGTAAGTAAAAGGAAGCAATGCTATGGCTTAAGCAAACAACCATATCTACTGTAAGGACGCTAGGAAATTACTGGATTTCTTGATAAAAAAATGTATTAAGGCTTAGGACATGAAGATTGATAGAACTGATGGAAATATAAGAGCAGTACTACCCCATAGGTAAGTACAGTAATCATAGGGACTCCATATATAGTTTTTCATGATTACAAGACAGTAGGGAAATTCAACTAAATTTAGATGTATTTTCTTTGGAGAACTATGTTGTATTTCTTCCTGCATTGTTTTACTATATTATTAACAGATATTGTTCCCAAGAACACACATTAATAGCTCTACTACATACAAATCTCAGATTCTTAGAGTCTGTTTCCAAGGGAATTCTATCTGCTACAGAATCTGATTGGATCAATTAGATGTTATCCCATTATCCAATACATGGTGTTTCTAATAGGATGAGTTTCTGATGATGAATAAACTCCTGGTCTTCCTTATGTCTGTCTGTACATGGTAGATTTTACCAAGGTGCTAAAAAGAAAAAAAAAATATTAAGAATATAAACATACCTTTTACAAAATATATAAATAAGTGTATTAGTGTAGGCTTTAAAAAGAATACCAGTCCACAGTATTACTAGAGAGAGGATAAAATAACATAAAAGTTAATACATTGCTGAGATTGTAAGAAGATAAGGCAGGCAATTAGTTCTCCCACCAAAGAAATAAAACACAAAACAATAAAAACAACAAAAGATGACTTGTAATCAGAGAAGTGATTTTAGTCAAAGAAATCTGAGACTGTCTTAGAGGCAAATTCAATATCAGTTTAGGAAAAACTGACTAAATCATGGACTTTTGCTAAGCTGGCGATGAATCTTACACCTGTATATTACGTGCAGAGTCTCACTGGGGTTAAAACAGGAGGGTACAAAAATGTGCCTATCACTAATGGAAGGCTGTAAGAAATCATATTTTTATGCTGTGGCTGGGGGTTAATAATAATATACCCCGCATGTTTGCAATTACAGATCTCACTTGGATCTGAAGTTCAAATTAGAAGTAGATCTCTAATCATAAAAATCATATATTGATAAATTGAAGCTAAGTTCAAGATAGTTTCCCAGGTTAATAGTGTTCCTTGGAACCCAGAAGAAGCACATTTAAACCTATTTTAGATGAAATTATTCTGTACTTAAGCTCCCAGAATTTCAACAAACTAAATTGAAAAAAAAAATAAAACGACCTCAATATCAAAGATGAACTATAGATGAAATGAAGTCAAACATAAATAAAAGTCAGCTAAAAAAAAGAGGAACTGATAGACATACCATACCCTTCAATAAATCCAGTGATTTTTGAAAAATCAGTTCTAAATGTAAAGAAATTATATAAAATTATTTTATAAAATAAAGACAAAATCAAGAAAAAGTCTATATCTACTTGCAAAATATCCAATGCAGTTCTTGAGAAAGAAAAATGTTAAAATTAAAATCACGATAAATACATTAAATGTAAGATTCAATTTAGCTAGACAATTATTATCATTTATTTATGACATACCCAATTTAACAGGACATAGAAAGCCTGAAGTATAAGTGACAGAAAGAATCTAAGGGGAGAATCCTGATCAAAAAGAAATGGATTTAGTTATAATAATATCAGAAAAAGAAGTCAAAAATACTATCAAGGATTAAAAGATATTTACTATGATAAAATGTATGAATCATTAAGAAGACCTAGTAACTCCAGCTTCTCAAGCTTCTATAAATATAGAAACTCAATCTTCACAAGGGAAAATTGAAAATCCACAAACTGGGAAATGTTCTCACACTTCTTTCACTTAATGCTATGTCAAAAAATATTTATAGATATAGATAGGTAGATGACAGATAGATGAATGAATGGATGTGTGTGTGTGTGTGTGTGTGTGTGCATGTGCACATGCATATGTGTATCTTATAAGAGTCTTGAATCAGCAACAGAATTATTGAATCTGACACTGACCTGGGGTAACATTCAGACACTTCAAAAACATCTAGATAAGTGGTCTGAGGTATCAATAACATCTATTAAACAGAAATGATACCCTCTCAAGTTGTTAGCATGAGAGATATGGAGGTCAGGTGATAAGCTGAGTTCTGACCCAAGCCCAACTCACAGTGTGCTTACTGGTTCATAATGAAATTTGTGGATATTTATCCCGTTCCTGATATATAAGTGGAAAAAACACAGTTAGTGATCGAACACCCCTTGTCTTGCTTTTCAAATTTGTGTAGGAAAGCCAAATGAAACTGAACTGAACTTGTCTCCCATTCCAACAAGCATGAAATCAACAGCAATACTGCATTTCTGGAATTATTGAAGAGATGTGTATTACTGTCAAAGATATGAGAAATGTAGTAGTTGTGATTCCTGGATATCGCCATTTAATTTGCTTACATGGCTTTAGCGCAACGGTGATGGATCGTGGCACATAAACATGGACTCCTGTATATTTAACAGGTGGCAGCCTGATTTTGAATTGAAACTGCTATGTCTACATGTGATACCCTGACTAGAAAAGCTATCATAGACATTACCATTGGAGATTTAGGTGTGCATCTATTGGTTTGGAAAATAATAAATAAGTAAATTTTCAATCTCCATTAAGTGTGTGTGTGTTTATATGGTAAGGACCAAGGATGATAGTTCCACCTTCATGGTTTTATATAAGTATTACATCAACTCTCTTACTTTCTACATAATACTGTATATAGGGCATTTATGATCTCAATAATCCATAGAAGATACCAGTAATTTGCTATATTGATTACATCAAGTTAAATTGATCTGTTGAGCTGGAAGTGTCAAGTTCCCTAGATGCCATGTAAGATACATATATATTCTCATTATATATTCACTATCCTTTTACATGGATAAGATCTTTATCCTTGTACCTCCAACCACTAAGTAAAAGACCCAGGTCTTGGTTGACAACTCTAGATTTTGAAAAACACTGACTACACTTGGAAAACTTTTCCAACCTATTCACTGGGTTACCTGAAAGTTTGCTAAATTAAAGTAAGTTCCAGAGGGAAAAAAGCCACATTTCCAGGCTATGGTAAACTTTTTCTTGTGTTGTACACTGTAGCATATTCAGTGATATACCAAGAAAAGTAAGGATGCTAGATGATATATATCAAGCCCTAATATGAGAGTAGCAATAATTTCTAAGGTTTGGGGGAAAGAATATGCATTCTTTGTCATAGAACTACTCCTTATTTGTTTATAGCACCTGGGATGCTACCACGTCCTAGAAGTGAAAGACTTCCTAACCAGGACCACAAATTAATTGACACTTTTATGCTCACCATGAGCTATGTTTGATCTCATCAACCATGTTAATAAGTCATGTGTGTCCTGCAGCCATCCTTTAGTTAAACCAGACTTAATCAGGTCGAAAGCACAAGTAAATTACATGAACAGGGTCCCATGACAACTACCTCTGCCGTATTGTTGCTCATCCTTAATCCAAATCTGTGGCTTTATGAAAACCTTCCTACAGCCAACTGATAAAAAAGAAGGGACTTGGGACTGATTCACAGATGGGTTTCCACAATATATTGGCAGTAGTCAGATGAATAGTGGAGACACATAAGAGCCACATTTAAGGATGCCTCAAAGATATAATAGTGAAGGAAAATCTTCACAGTGAGGAGAGCAGTGAGGAGTATACCTTTCTATCCACTTCCTGTGGATTAGAGGTAGTCTGGGGTTTTTACATACATGAATTTCTGGACTGTGGATAATTTCAGGGTCATTTCATCAGGACCTGAACTAAACAAGACAGGATCACTAAAAACAAGTTTCAGGGAAGAAATACATGATGGACCTATGGGAGGGACATGAACTATGAGGATTTTTCATGTCACAATAATACCTGCCAGAAATCACCATCTTCTACAGTATCATGTGTCAGGATCACCCATATTCTGCATGTCAGACAACTCCTCTATTGAGCGTCCCCAAATCCCATGAACAGAGGGATCATGGTGGCAGAGATGGAATATAGTCATATGTCCAATAACATGGAATTTCTCTCAGTGAGGCTGATTCAGTTACTGCCATTGCTGAATGTTTAAAATGATAGCAGAGACAGATATTGGGCCTCAAAATAGCACTGTTATTTTGGCCACCTGAAGGCTGTCATTTATATTGGACTATTTCCAATGTGGAGGAAGCAGTAATTTGTCTTTACTGGGCTTGACATATACTCCAGATGAGGGTTTACCCTCCCTGTTCACAGTATGCATACCAGCATCAGAGTCTGTGGCCTTCAAACACCCATTGTATCAACGTGGTATCATACAAATATTGCCTGGAACCAATGCATAGCATTGAACCCTATCTCTTGGAAACAGCCTGATAGAATATTGGAACACAGTGGTGAAACCTCATCCAAGGCACAGGCTCTGGCACTGTCCTCTTTGACCTGGTATACACCTTGAACCAAAATCCAATGTATAAAATTGCTTGCTAAAGCTATAATACACACCTCTGGGAGCCAAGGGAATGTGTGAAGAGTAGAAATTATCTCCCTTAAAATAATACCCAGAGATTCATTTATAAAATTTGATTCTGTCCCCCCAGTATTATATTCTTCTGGGTTAGAATTTCTGGTTCCTTCAAATCAGAAATGGGAAACATTTCTGCTAGAGGAATACAACAGGATCTTCTACTAAATTGGAAATTGTATTACCAATTAGGGACTTTAATTTCATGTCACTAGTCTTATAGGCCAAATAGGAATTATTATATTGGCTAGGAAAATCAATCCAAAACATATGACTATAATTATAATTATATATTATATAACTATAATATGACATGAAACATAGTGTCATGTATGGTAATGACTATCAAGGTACAACTAAAACAACTGTCTAATAAGGACATAGCATTTAACAGATCAGACTCCTTGGGAATGGCAACCTTGGTCCCTCTTCTAAACAAATAAGCCAGACTAGCCAAAGTGATAGCTAATGATGAGCCTCTTTTACTTCTAAGCAATGATATTGGGTTGGCCAAGAAGTTTCTTTGGTTTTTAAGTGATAATAAAAGACACATTCTTCATTTTCACCAAGAACTTTATTGAACAACATATTCACTCTTTTGTTCCACTACGTTCTGCCATTTTTCAGGCAACTTCATAATTCCATCTTCCCAAAACTTTTTATTTTTTG
The DNA here is from genome assembly GCF_003676395.1 of Aethalodelphis obliquidens. Taxonomy (NCBI): domain Eukaryota; kingdom Metazoa; phylum Chordata; class Mammalia; order Artiodactyla; family Delphinidae; genus Aethalodelphis; species Aethalodelphis obliquidens. The sequence goes on along the minus strand of NW_020838024.1, from coordinate 7,816,023 downwards.
AGCAAAGAACTATTCCAAGTGCCTTTTACAGTATTCCATTAAGAGAATTTTGTTAAAACCAAAATAAATGGAAATCCAAAGGTGCAGTATCTGGTGAATATAGCTGATGAATCAGAACTTCCCAGCCAAGCTGTGACAGTTTTTGCCTGGTCATCAAAGAAACATGTGGTCTGGCATTATCCCGATGGAAGATTATGTGTTTTCTGTTGACTAATTCCTGGTGCTTTTCATCGAGTGCCGCTTTCAGTTGGTCTAATTGGGAGCAGTACTTGTTGGAATGAATCATTTAGTTTTCCAGAAGGAGCTCATAATAGAGGACTCCCTTCCAATCTCACCATATATGCAACATCACCTTCTTTGGATGAAGACCAGCCTTTGGTGTGGTTGGTGGTGGTTCATTTCACTTGCCCCACGATCTCCTCTGTTCCACATTATTGTACAGTATCCACTTTTCATCACCCATCACAATTTGTTTTAAAAACGGAACTTTTTGTTATGTTTCAATAATCGCATGCGGAAATATGGTCAAGAAGTTTTTTTTTGCTTAACTTATGTGGAACCCAAACATCAAAGTGATTAACATAAGCAATCTGGTGCAAATGATTTTCAACGCTTGATTTGGATATTTTGAGTATGTCTGCTATCTCCCACGTGGTATAACGTTGATTGTTCTCAATTAATGTCTCCATTTGATCGCTACCAACTTCAACTGGTCTACCAACCGTGGAGCATTGTCCAGTGAGAAATCTCCATCATGAAACTTCGCAAACCACTTTTGACACTTTTGATCAGTCACAGCACCTTCTCCATATACTGCATGAATCTTTTTTTGCGTTTCAGTTGTGTTTTTACCCTTCTTGAAATAATAAAGTATAATATGCCAAAAATGTTGCTTTTATTCTTCCATCTTCAATATTAAAATGGCTACACAAAAATTCACCAATTTTGATAAGTTTTTAAAAATGCACTGATATGACAGCTGTCACAATACAATCTAAGAAAATTGTTTCGAATGAAGTTAAAAACAACTAAGCACTACTAGAGCCCTCTTATGGAAAAAAATGAATGAACTGCTTGGCCAACCCAATAATTAGCTGGTATTTTGGAGGAGACTGACTAATTAGACTCGTACTTCTCCTGGATTTATAAAGTAGGGATGATTTATTAACATGAGGGAAAAATGGAGAATATAGAACTAAGATAAAATGGGAAGTCATAAAATATTTAAGTGGCACAATGAGTGGACTGAATTGGGCAAGGTTATGTGTGTCTCTGTTACTTCTTCAATTCCTCTGAATGTCTTCTTTGTTCTTTTCTTTGAGGTTGCATTTTCATGGGATCTCAAATCCATTCTTGGACAAAATACTACACTATAGGGCAGCAAATATGGCTTCCTGATTAGACATATATTGCAACCATAAAGTCTGGGGTTGTTGCATCCCTTTGTAATTAATATTGATGAAACAGTAATAAGAGAAAGAAAGCTAAGCATATCACTTCTCCCTTAATTCTCTCTTCCATGAATAATTCTAAGATAAGTTAGTCTCATGTGCCTAGTGCAACAAACATCTACTAAATAATTTGGTGTTTCTGCTATGTATCTTTTCTAGCCTCATTTTCCGTTTATTCCTTTTTTTTCATATTCATCACCCTGGATGTGTTTCCTTCAAAATCAAGCCCAGAATTGTAATCTTTGTGTTAGGCTTTAAAAGCAAACCACATTCTTTTCTTTCAAGGGGATAAAATAATAAATAGAATCACATCCCATGCAATCAATCAAAAATTTACAGCACAGATAAAAACTGTTAAAATAGAAAGAAGACATATGTATAAATCAGGGATCTCAAAGAAACACAACCAATAGAATTTGCGTGTATGTGTGTGTGTAGTTATCTCTGTTTGCTGATGATATGATCTTGTATATAGAAAATCCTAAAGGCTCCACCAAAACAACGTTAGCACTAATGAACAAATCCAGTATTCTCTTGTGAAATTAAGTGAGATTATCTATGTAGAGCCTTAGGACAGTGCCAGTCACAAATATGCATTCAATGATGTAGGCTATTACATGAACAGTGGTACACAGTTACTGATGATATGGAATTTATACTGCTGATGCATTTTAAGTGGAAATTTTAAACTATGAGTATCTTTCAAAAGAAATGCTGTAATTTCTCAATTGTTCTAAGCTGGAAACAATGGGAACCCTCAAATGATCCTTTTTCTGGCAAGGGTAGAGAAGCAGTCTCCAAGGTAACTAAATCCCAAACCATATCAGAATTTAGAAATAAAATCTATACTTTACATTTCACTAAGAAGCAGAAGGGTAATTGGTAACACTTTGCAGCTCAGTAGCAAAAGGCCCTGTATAGTCAATTCTGTTCACCCAGTCTTCAAGGTTAATAACCAGTTATTACTGGTTTCATACTAACAGCAATTCTACTCAATTTAAGTAAAATTCAAGTCCTTCAGCATTGTTCTATGTTTATATTTAGAAGTTTTGGTGTCTTAACTATCCACCTCACTGAATTTTGCTTTCATTTTTTTATGAATAACCTTTAATTGACAATTATAAAATAGAACATTGTGCAGTACTATTTGATAATATTTACCACGACATTAAGACATAGGTTAATTAGAATAATGTTTAAACTATTCAGAATATAATTTTCAGTTGAATGAAACAGTTGTATTTGCTGTTCCTCTTATCTTAATTACTTGATAACATGTGTAGATGAGATGAATGCATAATTCTATCTATTAAGAATATGAAAGTAAGTGTTTCTTCTTTTTTATAATCTCTGAAAATAAAGTTTTAATGCCAATGCATTGTTTCCACAGTTCCATCATGGGTTTTGGGCTATAAATGCTCATAGCATATTACAATGTAAAATATATTCTGTGTATTTCTCTGAAAGTTTCAAATCCACTACACCCAATGCTTTCTACATAGCTTCCAAATTAGTCATATAGTACTGAATTCATACTGTTTTAATTTCAAAGAAATGTCTTATTTTCTAAGTATTTTTTAAAAGAAAGTACATTCTTCAACTCAAAATTTGCCCAAGCGTATTTTCTGCTAGGAACCAACACACTAAGTGTGTTAAAATCAAGTGAGAAATATTACTTTTGCTTAAAATACAAAAATTCTTAAAATGCAAAAATTGCTTAAAATGCAAAAATTAATGTTACTCAAGTATCATCAAGTTATACCACAACATTACTTATATATCATTGGCAATGGATGTTTCTGACAAAGATTCAAATATAATATCAGCTTTGGAAGACGGAGGAAGCGGAATTTTCTCTCACAGCATCTGTAGGCATGCACTGAGTGAAATACATATTGATACTTGCTTAAAATTACCTTCATAAAATATTCAATAAAACCAATGGAGAAAAAAGGACAGTGCTTTGACCTTTTATAAGACATAAAGGTTGCTAAAATCAGCTAAGCTATCAGTTTGGTCCTTGACTATGAAATTCATTTTTTTTTAAAAAAAGGCTCCATTGTCTCTTTAATTACACTATTGGCAACAGTGAGAATGTGAAGACTTGTAGGAATTTCTCTATTGTCATGATAGATACTATGAAATTTATGAGGCCTTTATTAATTGCTCATAATGTTGCAGCATTGAACTTTCTTTGCATTTGAAAACAGTGCATTTTATGGAAAGGAAATAATGAAGTAAACGTTCCACTTGATTGTAATGAAGTTTGGATGGTTTGATCAAAATGTCCTTCAGATTTAGTCCATGAGTACTCAACAATCCAATATTTTTCATTAAACGAGAATGCATTCTTGAAAAAAAAGTCATGTCAAATTTTTATCTTCACTTACTTAGTACAAACAGATACAGACAGTCTCTGGGCCAATGAGAACCTGTCAGGCAATGATGGCTAGAGAACAGTAAGGCAGATCTGGACAACTAGTCATCTAAGTGATGAAAAGTGTAACTTTTGTTTATTTTAAAATACAAGTTAGTCCCCAGGTTAAAATGCCATCACTTACTAGTACCTTAAGCTAGATATATATTTTTAAATTATATTTTTCCTTTTATCATCTTTCTGTCAGGAAGGGTCAGGATGGCACATACGTGTGGGGTAGAAAGATTAAAGAGAAAACAGAAAGCCAATCATTTCAGGACCAAAAGCCTCCTTTTTTCTTACTAGTTTACAGTAACTGTGATAAATGTTATTAAAATCATCACTCTTTAAAAATTTATATGTGAAATATTTTTTAACTAATCTTCAGGGAAAAAATAACTGCATGCCATATAAACTATTTTAGAATGTGGAAAATATAATATCTTTGCCAGTTCATTCTATGAGGATATTATTTGCATGCTATCCAAATAAGTCAGATACCAACACACACACACACACACACACACACACACACACACACACCACACCACACACACATTGTGCAAGCCAATTTCACTTACAAAAACAGATTAAAAGTTTCCAGCTGAAACATTAGAAAATAAATTCCAGCAGTGTTTTAAAGAATTAATTCAACATAACCAAATAGGGTTAATCCAAGAATTTGAGGATAATTAACACATATATCAATACAATTCCACATATTAACAGATTAAAAAATAAAACAACAAGGCCATCTTGAAAGATAATGCAAAAGCACTTGCAAAATATGATAGCAATTCTTGACAAAAGAGATCAGTAAATAGGGCTAGAGGTAAACATATAGTGTAAAAAACTGAACAAAATGTTATATATATTTAGCGAGTAAACTAGATAAATGCATAGAAAATTTCAAGAATGACACACTCAGCAAACCTTGAAGACAGGTTACCACTGGGAAAGGGTATGGTATTCAGGGAAATGTTTATCAGTTTAAAAAGAAAATTCCAATTTCTAATTTATCTCCTTCTACATTATTGGCATATTTACAATAAAATAGTATTTATATACCAATTATGCTTTTAATAAATCTATCCCTGGATTAACTTTAACCATCAGTTAACTATGTATTTGGACCTTGCTAGATTGGCCAAGCTTGTAATTGCTTTTGCTGAATTAAATTGGAAGATGATACCACACTATTTGGAACATTACTTTAAAAAATCACATGAAAATTGTCACTTTATGTAAAGATTTGCAAAGATGCAATTAATGAAATTACAGGGGAAGCTTTCTATGAGCTTCCTTAGGGAAAATCTTTTTCTAATTTCAACATGACTAATAGATGTGCTTTTCCTGAATAAAACACTATGAATGTGATTATTAAAGACTGGTTATTATTACTTATTTATATTAGCTTTTATGAAAGTTAGAGCCATGTGGAAAAATAATATTTAATAAGGATAAAACATATTTTAGCATGGAATTTTTTTATGCCCATGACTTTGTATGTGCATTAACTTTTAAGTATTTTACATAAGCAATTTTGATTGTTGTAGACAAATTATGTTTTGTCAAAAAAGTGGAAAAAAAGTTGAAAATATGTATACTCCCAACTCACAAAGACAAGTATGTTGATACATTGGTATGTTTTCTTTGCCTTTAATTTGGGTGGCATATATTTAATATTAAATTTATACACTCACAAACGTACAAAACACCATATAAATATGTTCCTATGTAATATATACACAAGCATATATAAAATATAACATAAAAACATATGTTTTTTGAAAATTGCCATCATTATATATATATGTATATACATATATATATATACCCTGAGTTTTTTTCACTTTGCAATTAACATTTTTTCCTGTTCCTGCTTATCATTACATATTTTATATTATAGCTTGGTGTAGTTTCTCATAAATTATTGTTTATGCAAACTGAATTGGATTTTTCACAATGTCAAGATGATAATAGGAATAATTTAAAATATATGCTTATGAAGTTTTGAAATCAATTAAAAATATCAATTAATTTGGTGTAAAAGTATTACATATCCTTCATGCTTATTGTTAAGTTAATTCCTAGGGGTTTTATGCTTTTGTTGGTTTTATAAATGGATTATGTTTATATGATATATTTTTTAACTGTCATGATTGTGTTAAAAAAAACAACTCTTGATTATGGTAAAAAGCAGTTAACTCTTCTAGGTGTAAGAATAACTGCATTCCTCTCCCCTAACTTATCATCTTAAATTTTATAAAGATACCATCTACAAATTTAGAAAATAATATTTGACCCTTCTTTCCTTTACTTAGAATTTTAATTTCTATTCTCAGTACTTCCACGGCTTAAATGTTCAAATAAAGTTTAATGAAAGCAGAGCAATCACTGATCACACTTTGTTTTTAACTCTAATGAGGAAACTCTTATTGCTATATTGTAGAAGCTAAAAAGTCATCTGGAATTTTATACTCTCCATCATGCCAAAGATAACATTAAGAAGATATTTATTTATAAACTTACAGTGACTTTATCAAGAAATATTTTGCCACAGACTAACTGAAAAATTTTATTTTCTTACTGAATCAATTGTATATTTTAATACTGAACTACATTTGCATTCCTAAAACATATTTACTTGATCATGGGGTATAATTATATGAAAATGAAACTATTATTCTGAATTTAGTTTTAGCAGTGGGATTTGGCAAGAATTTTCCTTATGTGCATCACTTGTATCAAAGTTATAATAGGTTATTAAAATAACGTGTAATGTTGCCTGGTTTTACAATCTATGGATAATATTCATCATCAAATGATGAATCATTTGATTCTTGTTAGAAATGCAATAACAATATATGCACTACATTCCATTTCTAAATTCTCAAAAATTCTGATATCAAAATACATCTGGGCTCATGGTTTTGAGTAAGAGACTGTAATAATGTATTCACTTGAGTTCCTTTATCCTTGAATTCCTTTCCTCTTTTTGGGTCTCCCTCTCTTCCTCCTTCTTTCTTATTTTAACCTTTCTTGATTATATTTGCCAACAGTTTATCAGTTTTATTCTATATATTTTTAGATATATTGAGTAAGACCCTTGTTTTCCAATTCATTTGATTTACTTTTTAAATTGAAGTATAGTTGACTTACAATATTATATTAGTTTCAGGTGTACAGCATAGTGATTCAGTATTTTTGCAGATTATGCTCCACTATAAGTTATTACAAGATAATGGCTATAACTCCCTGTGCTATACAATATATCCTTGTTGCTTATCTATTTTATATATAGTAGTTTGTATCTATTAGTCCCATACCCCTAATTTGTCCCTCCCCTCCTTCCCTCTCCTCTTTGGTAACCACAAGTTTGTTTTCTTTATCTCCGAATCTGCTTCTGTTTTGCATATACATTCATTTGTATTATTTTTTAGATTTCACATGTAATACCATACAGTACTTGTCTTTCTCTGTCTGACTTATTTCACTAAGCATATTATACTTACTTTTAATTTTGCATACTGTTTGTCCTTTTTTCCCTGGGGTTCTTTATCTATTCTTTTCAAAACTATAAAATGGATTTTGACAGGCTTTGTCAAAATTCTGGCACTGTATTCTGTCACTATTTTAAATTATCATTCTGAATTTCTATTCACTACATTCTTCTTGCATATCTAATGTATTATATCTTGCTAATTTTTGAAAACTTATGAGTTAGTGTAAATAACTTGTAATGGAAAGAGAGGTATATGGAAAAACAAATGGATATAAATAATTTTACATGTATTTTGAGAATCTGAGATGTCATTCTACTTTACCATCATGTTATATTTCAGCATTTCCCCAAATAAATTGCAGTTAGTACCCTCACTGTATAATGTATACTTATTTTACAGAAAGTTTTATTTAAAACCTCTTCTTCATAATATAGTAACTATTATGTAGAGTAGATCAAATTATGTCCTCATACTCCGGTGAAAACATTTGCTGTCTCTCTCAACCATGTAAGAATTAAAATACAGCCCTCATTATTATAAAACCCACTGAGTAATTAGCTTAATTAATGTGCAGTTTTACTTTATTTATAAAAGCTTATATGTAGCTAGATTTGTAAAATCTAAATGCCTTGACAATACTTACTAAAGCTGGAGATTGGGAAAAATAATAAAAAATTATCCCCTAAGGAGACATAATGGGCCAGAGACCTCTTTAAATAAATATGTTTACCACAAGTTTTATTAAATAAGATCTAACTCACTTCTTTAAAAAATGACCTCATTTTAAATATAAAGTATTTAAAAGATAATATAATGTTTTAATAATTTTTTCACAGAAAAATTTAACAATTTTTGCCTTTTTTTCCCCCAGTATATTTAGGAATATTAATCTCAGTAAATTTCTAAAAGGACTTATGTTATCTTTTGTTAATAAGACACTGGGGGGCTTCCCTGGTGGCGCAGTGGTTGAGAGTCCGCCTGCCGATGCAGGGGACACGGGTTCGTGCTCCGGTCCAGGAAGATCCCACATGCCACGGAGTGGCTGGGCCCGTGAGCCATGGCCACTGAGCCTGCGCGTCTGGAGCCTGTGCTCCGCGACAGGAGAGGCCACAACAGTGAGAGGCCCGCATACCGCAAAAAAATAAAAATAAAAAAAAATAATAATAAGACACTGAATCTCAAGTATATTGACTTAATAAATATTATGTTATTTATCTGTGGACATGACACAGTTGAAGAGAGAAACTCTGAGCTTTTAATTTTAGCTGCAGCAATGGAAATAGAGGGTGTTTGACAATGGTGAAATGAAACAACTTATAACAATAAGAAATACAACAATAGAAAAAGAATAACAAAAATGTATGGTTCATGCCGTTTTCATTATGAGTCTATGGGTGTGTTATTTTTTCCCAAATGCCAGAAAGGTTCTTAAAACTATTTACATAATATATTCAAAAGAAATTTTGTAGAAGGTAATATCCCAATCCTTGCAGACAGAAGATATTCTGAGGAATGCATTAATACTGAAGGTAAGTAGCAATAAAATTTCTCTCATGTTTTATAAAATAGTGAATATGAATAGAAATAGGTAGATCAATAAACACAGATAATAAAGTGTGTACATTTGCAATAGAAAGCATCAGCCTTCACAGTTTGACACTGGAGCAAATACAAATAAAGAGATTAAAGAATTCAGCAAAAATCAGTGTATCAACTTGGGACAACTGCATCAAAAATACTCTGGGCCATACTTGGCTACAGAACAGCAAGGGACTTAAAAGTACATGAAGAAGAACCATAAGACATGTTCTGAACCCAAAGAGTCTGCACCACAGTAAACTCAAAGTTTTATAGTTAATCATAAAGCCATAACATGAACATGTAAGCCTACTGTTCATTGTTTTGCCCTCAGTGCCTAGAATTTCATCAGTAACTTATCAATAAATGCTTGATTAATAAATAAAAAAACAAGCTATAGCTATACTTACACTTACCAAGGCATAAGGAAATTTTATGGATAAATCACAGATAGATAATAGATTGATGACAGGTAGATGTTTGATAGGTAGGTGGATAAAGACAATTTAGTCATTAATATATGTTCCAAACTTATCAAAACATATGTAATTCTTTAAAAGTTCCACGTTGCAGGAATATCTTCAAGTAGTTTCAAGAAAACTTATTGGAGTTGAACCGATTGAACAACATTTGCAGAGTCAAAAGGTAAGTAACATTCTTACTGAATTGTGTCTGTATAGGTATTATTTCTTTCTTTTTTTTTAACATCTTTATTGGAGTATAATTGCTTTACAATGGTGTGTTAGTTTCTGCTGTATAACAAAGTGAATCAGCTATATGTATACATATATCCCCATATCTCCTTCCTCTTGTGTCTCCCTCCCACCCTCCCTATCCCACCCCTCTAGGTGGATACAAAGCACCAAGCTGATCTCCCTGTGCTATGTGGCTGCTTCCCCTTAGCTATCTATTTTACATTTGATAGTGTATATATGTCCACGTCACTCTCTCACTTCGTCCCAGCTTACCCTTCCCCCTCCCTATGAATAGGTATTATTTCAAATTAGGTAACACTCCAGGAGCATATGTTCTGAAATCATTACTATAGGCAATAGTTAATATATATTCCTGATGAGTAGGAAATATTAACAAACTTTAACTATTTAAGGTGCTCTGTGAAGAAAATCAAATAAGAACTTTTAGTAAATTTTATGGTCTATCTACAAGTGATAGAAATTTTATACTAGTGGTTTATAACAGTGAGTGATCAGCACTCCCCACTCAATGAAAATAAAAAAAAGAAACAAATGAACAAAAATCATCTCTTTCTACTTCTAAACTAAGAAGTTAAATACTGGAAATTATATAGTTTTGGCTTTGTCAATTTATTGATAATCATGTCAATCTTTGTCATTTATTTTGAGGCTGTGTGGCTAGACATATAAGATTACAGCTTTTATTTTTTTATTTGTATTTTTATTTATTTATTTTTTTTTTGTGGTACACGGGCCTCTCACTGTTGTGGCCTGCCCCCCCCACCGCGGAGCACAGGTTCCGGACGCACAGGCCCAGCGGCCACAGCTCATGGGCCCAGCTGCTCCGCGGCATGTGGGATCTTCCCGGACCGGGGCACAAACCCGCATCCCCTGCATCGGCAGGTGGACTCTCAACCACTGCGCCACCAGGGAAGCCCTACAGCTTTTATTTTAAATTTGGGATGAATTGCTCCTTTTATCAGGTCATGGTCTATTTTATCACTACTACTAATATTTGATTTTAAGTTTAATTTTTATGATAATAATTTTGGCAAACCTTTTTTTAAAAAAGTATTTGCCACATACCTCTTATTTAACTTTTAATTTTGAGATTATAGAATTGCAGGGTAGTGTTACCTACCAGAGACAATGATTGCAGAGGGAGACGGGAAGCACTTCTGTTTTTTAAATTTTATTTATTTTTTTATATGGCAGGTTCTTATTAGTTATCTATTTTACACATATTAGTGTATGTATGTCAATCCCAATTTCCCAATTCATCCCACCACCACCACCACCACCACCACCCCACCCTGTTTTCCCCCACTGGTGTCCATACGCTTGTTCTCTACATCTGTGTCTCTATTTCTGCCATATTACTCAGCCTTAAAAAGGAACAAAATTGGGTCATTTGTAGGGATGCGGATGGACCTGGAGACTGTCACACAGAGTGAAGGAAGTCAGGAAGAGAAAAAAAAATATCGTATATTAACACATATATGTGAAATCTAGAAAAATGGTACAAACTTCTCCAGTTTTTAATAATGCTTTATTTCTTAATTAACTGACCTGCACACTGACAATTTATGCGCCTCCATTAATTATCCTAAAACAAAAAATAAGTGTCCATCATTTCTTCTGATGTATATAAGCCAACATATGACATTATTTCTGGTTGCTCTCCACGTTATGAAACAGTTGTCTAAATGCTCTTTAGCAGTGAGCTTTAGGTTGGAAGACACAGAGGCTTTGAGCTCAAGGCCCTGGAGAACTGCTACCATTTGCCTTCTCTTTCTGCCTCAAGAAACTGCCACAGTTATAACATCTCAGTGCCTTGGTCTGGCCCCCATTAAAAGCCCTCCTCTTTAGAAGTTTAGTAACACGCATCTAGAAAACAACTTGCAGTTACTGACATCATGTGGCTTCTGTCATGAGCTTGGTGCTTGCTGAACTGCCTTTACCAGAACATGAGTTTAGTTGTTGAGGCCTTAGATATCTATACATCTATAATAAGATAAGGACTACTGTTCAACCTAAGCATAGCTAGTCCCCTCAAAGTTACAGAGAAGGAAAAGGTTATTCCTAAATGATAAGTTATAGAGCCCTTGTCTAGAATTATCAAGAGAAATTTTGGTCATCTTCCTAGTTTAAATAACACATAAAATTGTATAGAATTAATTTTCATTCAAATCTTGTCCAGGGACAGACACTTTAATGCCTCTTACTATGTAACAGGCATGCGGATAAGCAATCTAAATACATAATTTCACAACAAGCCTATGAATTACTACTACTACTATTATTATAAGCCTAATTTAACAGAAGAGGACTGAGGCACAAAGGTATTAGGTAACGTGCCCAAAGAATCAAAAATGCCTTGCCTCTTTTATTTCATTCTGGTATCACAAAGATCAGCTCTCACTACCTACAGTCCCATTCATTGAGCAACTGGTTCTTCTGAGGCTTCCCTCTTGGTTTTATTCAGGAATGCCAATGATGAGGTAAAAAAGTGAGTTTCATTCAGATTCCCAGCAACCTAAGGTAGGAATCAAAAAAGTTATTTAAGCTCTAAAAGACTTCAACAGTCTGTAAAACACATTGGAGGTGATTGTACATGATAAATGACAAGCCTCATTTTTCTAGTTCTTGTTCACATTTCCTAATACACAACTTCAGGGATCTCAATAAAGCTGTTGCTCCTAGTGTATCTGGAAATTCTCATAAAATTTTCATAAAGCCTCAAACATGATTTTATTCTCGTAGGCTACAAACACTAATTATACACAGGCTAAGTGCATGGGGGATCATTCTCCCAGGCGCTTGGATTTTCAAACTAAAGAAAGAGCTCAAGATGCTGTAGAAAATAATGATAATAACAATAACAACATCAGCAAGAACAATAATACAATAGCAATAGTGTGTCAGTGGGAGGAAGAAACTTTTCCTCTGTGTTAGGGAATCTGTTGGTGGGAATGTAAATCAGTGCAGTCACTGTGGAAAACAGTATGGAGGTTTCTCAAAAAACTAAAAATAGAACTATGATATGACCCAGGAATTCCACTCCTGTGTGTATATCCAAAAAAAACAAAAACACTAATTCAAGAAGATACATGCACCCTAATGTTCACAGCAGCATTATTTACAATTGCCAAGATATGGAAGCAACCTAACTATCCATCAACAGATGAATGGATAAAGAAGATGTGGTATACACACACACACATATGTGCATGCACACACACACAATGGAATACTACTCAGCCATAAAAAAGAACAAAATTTTGTCACTTGCAGCAACATGGATGGACTTGGAGGGCATTATGTTAAGTGAAATAAGTCAGACAGAGAAAGACAAATAATGTATGACATCACTTATATATGGAATCTAAAAAATACAACAAACTAGTGAATAAAACAAGAAGGAAGCAGACTCACAGATATAGAGAACAAACTAGTAGTTACCAGTTGAGAGAGGGAAGGGGGGAGGGCCAATATAGGGGTAGGGGAAAAATGCATTATTATGGGATTATATGAAATCATGTGTGTGAAACTTTTGAAAACTGTAAAGCACTAAAGAATTTAAAGAATTTTCATTCAATTAAAAAAATAAATGCTAGAGCTGTTGGAAAAAAAAGAGGAGTAATAGCCTTTACAGAGGAGCCATAAGTATAAACAACTTCAAACTTCAAGTCAACCCTCTTTCTTATCTCCTTCTCCATCCAGATGTTATAATTTCTATAAAAATTCAGACTGATCAAAAATGACTGTAAGAATGCTATATTTTAAATATTAAATAATAACTAGAAACACAGGCACTATAGTACAAGTTTTCTAGATAAAATTGATGTTTATATCTATGTTCTGGTAAGGGCATGCTCTAGACTTTAAAAAGATAGAAGAATGAAAGAAATCAATAATAATAATAAAAGCATATAACTAGGTGTTGTTGAAGAATGTATTGAACCAGATCTCTGGTTCACCTGTACGGATCACTCTATTCATGCAGTGTCACTGGGTCATTCATCTTTCTGTGAATCTATTTGTTGTACTGGTTCAATATTAACTGACTGCTTATTACACACAAAGCACAATCCCTGAAGGTAAGATAACACAGCTGCCTCAGAGTTAGCTCTACCTTTGTAAACTTACACCATGAACTCCAAGCGGGTAGGAGATGATACCAGTCAGTCCAGTAGTAGTGTGAGAGTAACCTTGATCTTGACCACTTACCAGATGAGATGAACTGTGAAGTGAGTTGTGCAGAAGAGGAAAAAGTTGCCAACAAATGAGAAAAGTTCCTTATATTAGTAAAAGAAATGTAGGGTAGAAGTAATAGGGTTAATCAAAGAGACTTAGTGTTAACACAGAGAAAATGGTGGTCCACTTGAACAGGGAGTTCCAGACTTCCCCTTCCTTGCTACTACATTACTTTACCCAGTGAGATACAGGGTCAGGCATTAACAGAGCCCTTCTGCCAAGGGGGGAATACTTAACATGATCAGGGAAGCATATGAGGCCCTACACTGTGCCCTCTGAGGGTCTGCTCTCTTTTTGACTCTTCCACTCTTGAGACTGACAATCAATCCCCACCCTGAGCAGATCTGGATATTCTAGCTCTAGAGAGGATCTAGCTTAGATTTGGCTCTCCTGAGAAATGTTTTTTCCTTCTCATCTTAGCTGTTTTCTTCCTTGGGTCTTTCTTTCCATGCTGCCCCATGTCATGAAACTAGGGAGCTACAGGGCAGAGCTAGAAAACAGGTACCAGAATTGTGTTGGGCCAACTGTTAAGAAAGGTCCTAGACCAGTCTGAAGCCCCCTCAGGAGAGAGAAGAATTTGTTCCTCAGTTGCTGAGAGGCTGACAGATGATCTTCAAGCATCATTGCTTTTTTGAGGATTGCCTTAGCTAAGAAAGCTACCCTGCTCAAATTTATACCCCCTTCAGGGTCAGCTCACATTCACAGCTACTCATCCCTACTCAAGAAGACTCTGAAAGGCCATCCTAGCTCCAGAGCTCTTCATGGGGTCAGCAGAGGATGGCATTATAGTTCAATTTCTCCCTCTGCCCAATCCTACTTCCTTCTCATCCCTTTGGCAGCCCAATATCAATCCTCAATGAATGTCCTGCTCATTGTTTTTTAAGCAAAAACTATTCTTAGCTTGTAAGCTGTATGAAAGCAGGCAACAGGCTAGATTTGGCCCATGGCTGTAGCTTGCCAACCCTTGTTCTACAGCCACTTTCATGAATTATGTCAGCTCTGGGAGTCTTAGTATAAGCTTATGTTATGTGACACACATTTCTAAAGTTAATTTAAGCTAAACATGCTTACATTAAGTCATTGATGGACAAATCAATAATGTGACCAATTCAAAAACAGTAAGCAAAACCATTCACAAGAACAAAAACCCTCCTACTCTCCATGCTATATTTTCCCATGAAATAAAAGGAAGACTTTGTTGTGTTAGTTTGAGGGTCAAATATTCTTGAAGTGATGTATAAGTCACTTGGCAAAGAAAAACATTATCAGCAATTACATGTGAAAGTTTAGAGCTGCGATCAAGAGTGGTTTTCTACAATTTTCCCACTTTGAGTTTCACAGAATCTAGCAGTCTTCAGAAGGAAGGCACAATATCACATTCATTTCTGATTTACATTGGAAAGAAGCTACATGGAAATGATTCACTGAACCCATTCATCAAGAGACCTAGTATCTGCTCAGTGGCAATTGTGACCTCAGGCCAGCCATGCCACTGTCCTCTTCTTCAACCACTTTAGCGATGAAAATGGACATTACACCCCTGAGGGTCTCCACTTTCCATCTCAGAGTTGTAGAAGAATCAGCAACAGGGATTGTCACCTTAAGGGCTGGGTACTCAAGAATGTTCGTGAAATGAATTATTGTGAGTGAATGAATACATGAGGAGCTCAGAAACGGTCCTCCAGTGGAACTGTCATCCACTTTGATTTTGTTGTTTAACTACTGCTCAGGCTTCAGTAAAAACTATGGGCAGAAAATGTTTTCTTAATAGCTTATTTGATGTTAGTACCTAGTCAAAGTCAACCTTGTACGAAAATAGCCTCTTTCAGTTTTCAAATTCTAATTAACTTCATATTAAAAACTGATTTTATTTCATATTAAAAAAAGAAATAGCTCAGGATGCTGCAGAAAATAATAATAATAACAACATCAGCAAGAACAATAATACTATTGCAATAGTGGGTGGAGGGAGAAATTCTTCCTCTGTGTTAGACAATCTGCTAAGCCCTTTATATTCTTCATTATCTCATTATACTTTATAATAACATTAATGGAGGAGAACTATTCATATCTACTTTTAATGGATCCAGAAACAGTCTTAGGGAACTTTAGTAACTTGTTCAAAATCCCACATGGAATCAATTGCAGACTTGACATTTGAATGAATGCTTATTTAATATCAGGATCTATTTACTTAGAATACTTTATATTGTGCCATACATACTCAAGAGGTACCCAAAGTAGAGCTGCTTATGTGTTAATATTTATAGAGCTTTAGTGAGAATTTTTTTTCTTATGTATGAACTACTACTGCTCCAACAATTAGTATTCATCTGAAGCTATTAAAAAAAAACTTTATTGTTGCATCTAGAAATCTAGTGAAGACTTGTTACTTACAGCAAAGATCAGCATTGGTCTCCCCTGTTCTCATAATATTAGAACTCCTGATTTAAGTTCGGCTATTGCTGGCTAATTTTTGTTCTCTGAAAAGCAGATGACAAGATATATTTTCTGTGCAAAATATTTATTGGGGAAATGCCTGTGAATGATAAAGGGGAGAGGGAACCTAAGTAGCCAGAGAGCCTTGAGATGGAGATTTAGGTTTGACATTTATGAACTAAGAGAAAGAAGAAGGACTGAGTAGGAAGAACTTTGGACTGCAGTGCAGCTCTAAAAAATACCTCCCCAGGGTGACAGAAAGCCCCAGATCAAAGGCTGTCTTTTAGAGAAGTCTCATGTTGGGCAGGAATGCCAAGCTCTAGGATGCCCTTATTGCTAAGTCATTAGCTACAAATAGCCCAGGAAAAGCTTGGCTTTTGTTTGGACACTGTGGTAGCCCCCAAATGTGTGGCAAGTGAGAACCACCAGACATTTCTCTCTTAAAGGGAAATACAAGTGGTGCATTCTCAAGGCTGGTACAATTACCCAGTCATCTGTAACTTTAAGTATGCCCATATAACTAATATTTAACTAAAGGGATATGAAGTAAAGTCATGACTGCAATGCTTGCCCCTACCCTTAAACCCTTTCTCCATCCTCAGTTTGCATCATGTTCACAGTAGCAAATCACCTCCAATAATGTAAGGGAGAGTGGAGAAAGAAGATAGGAGGAGGAAAGGTCCAAGGATAACTGAGAAAATGTCATCATACCACACCACTATAAAGAGAAACTTCTATATCCATTAAAAAATATTATAGGGTTCTGTGACACAAAGCTGAATTTCAACCTTAACTAATACAGTCATATTTACAGATGAAATAGAAAAATTTTGCTAAGGCATCAATGTTAAGGGTAGATTAGAAAAAGGGATGTTTCAAAATAAGTTGTTCTATAAGAAAATACTGGGACAATATAAACACGTTTTAACATTGGCCCAGACATTGCTGTTTTGATGGAAAAAGAAAGTTAAATACTTTGTCAAGATCAAACCAATGGGATTTGCTGACATGATGAGAAAGAAGGAAAATTAATGAAGAGTTCAAGATCTTGAAATTGTTGATTGGGTGAGTGATGATACCATTAAACAAAACAGGAAGCATGAAGATGGATCAGGACTACTGGGAAGATGATGATGAATTTAGTTCTTGTTGAATTACACTGAATTGCTGATGAAACATTTAAACTTGGTTGTCCCATGTAAGGAGAAGATTGAGTCTGTTCAGCAAGTGAAACAGATTCTTTATGAGCATAATATCTTTCCTCTAAAAATTTCCTAAATGATTAGAGAAAGTTATGCATGTGAAATGAAGTCATAATGCAGTATTTAACATTCCCATTTGTAATGGATGGTGGTTTTCTGTTTTGTTTTGTTATTTTTCATTTACCACATATAGAAGATATCTTTGGGTAGTCAAATGATACTTCGTTTCTTGTACATTTTCTAGCTTAACCATTATAAACAAAGTATCTTAGTGACTTGGCACTCTTTAATATAGCATCATCAGAGATGACTAAATCCTTTATACATCATCCTCATATACTTACCTGTTAGAAATATTAAAATATATAAAGGTTAGACATAAATTCCATGTTCTCTCTTGATTCTTTTTTTTTTAACATCTTTATTGGAGTATAATTGCTTTACAATGGTGTGTTAGTTTCTGCTTTATAACAAAGTGAATCAGCTATACATATACATACATTCCCATATCTCTTCCCTCTTGCGTCTCCCTCCCTCCCATCCTCCCTATCCTACCCCTCTAGGTGGTCACAAAGCACCAAGCTGATCTCCCTGTGCCATGTGGCTGCTTCCCACTAGCTATCTATTTTACGTTTGGTAGTGTATATATGTCCATGCCACTCTCTCACTTTGTCACAGCTCACCCTTCCCCCTCTCCATATCCTCAAGTCCATTCTCTAGTAGGTCTGTGTCTTTATTCCCGTCTTACCCCTAGATTCCTCATGACCTTTTTTTTTTTTCCTTAGATTCCATATATATGTGTTAGCACACAGTATTTGTTTTTCTCTTTCTGACTTACTTCACTCTGTATGACAGACTCTGGGTCCATCCACCTCATTACAAATAGCTCAATCTCCTTTCTTTTTATGGCTGAAATATTCCATTGTATATATGTGCCACATCTTCTTTACCCATTCATCTGATGATGGACACTTAGGTTGTTTCCATCTCCTGGCTATTGTAAATAGAGCTGCAATGAACATTTTGGTACATGACTATTTTCGAATTATGGTTTTCTCAGGGTATATGCTCAGTAGTGGGATTGCTGGGTCGTATGGTAGTTCTATTTGTAGTTTTTTAAGGAACTTCCATACTGTTCTCCATAGTGGCTGTATCAATTTATATTCCCATCAACAGTGCAAGAGTGTTCCCTTTTCTCCCCACCCTCTCCAGCATTTATTGTTTCTAGATTTTTTGATGATGGCCATTCTGACTGGTGTGAGATGATATCTCATTGTAGTTTTGATTTGCATTTCTCTAACGATTAATGATGTTGAGCATTCTTCCATGTGTTTGTTGGCAATCTGTATATATTCTTTGAAGAAACGACTATTTAGGTCTTCTGTCCATTTTTGGATTGGGCTATTTGTTTCTTTGTTATTGAGCTGCATGAGCTGCTTGTAAATTTTGGAGATTAATCCTTTGTCAGTTGCTTCATTTGCAAATATTTTCTCCCATTCTGAGGGTTGGCTTTTGGTCTTGTTTATGGTTTCCTTTGCTGTGCAAAGGCTTTGAAGTTTCATTAGGTCCCATTTGTTTATTTTTGTTTTTATTTCCATTTCTCTAGGAGGTGGGTCAAAAAGGATCTTGCTGTGATTTATGTCATAGAGTGTTCTGCCTATGTTTTCCTCTAAGAGTTTGATAGTTTCTGGCCTTATATTTAGGTCTTTAATCCAATTTGAGCTTATTTTTGTGTATGGTATTAGGGAGTGTTCTAATCTCATACTTTTACATGTACCTGTCCAGTTTTCCCAGCACCACTTATTGAAGAGGCTGTCTTTTATCCACTGTATATTCTTGCCTCCTTTATCAAAGGCAAGGTGACCATATGTGTGTGGGTTTATCTCTGGGCTTTCTATCCCATTCCATTAATCTGCATTTCTGTTTTTGTGCCAGTACCATACTGTCTTGATTACTGTAGCTTTGTAGTATAGTGTGAAGTCAGGGAGCCTGATTCCTCCAGCTCCATTTTTCGTTCTCAAGATTGCTTTAGCTATTTGGGGTCTTTAGTATTTTCATACAAATTGTGAAATTTTTTGTTCTACTTCTGTGAAAAATACCTTTGGTAGTTTGATAGGGATTGCATTGTATCTATAGATTGCTTTGGGTAGTAGAGTCATTTTCACAATGTTGATTCTTCCAATCCAAGAACATGGTATAGCTCTCCATCTATTTGTGTCATCTTTAATTTCTTTCATCAGTGTCTTATTATTTTCTGCATAGAGGTCATTAGTCTCCTTAGGTAGGTTTATTCCTAGATATTTTATTCTTTTGTTGAAATGGTAAATGGGAATGTTTTCTTAATTTCATTATCAGATTTTTCATCATTAGTGTATATGAATGCCAGAGATTTCTATTCATTAATTTTGTATCCTGCTACTTTACCAAATTCATTGATTAGCTCTAGTAGTTTTCTGGTAGCATCTTTGGGATTCTCTATGTATAGTATCATGTCATCTGCAAACAGTGACAGCTTTACTTCTTCTTTTCCAATGTGGATTACTTTTATTTCTTTTTCTTCTCTGATTGCTGTGGCTAAAACTTCCAAAACTATGTTGAATAAGAGTGGTGAGAGTGGGCAAGCTTGTCTTGTTCCTGATCTAAGTGGAAATGGCTTCAGTTTTTCACCATTGAGGATGATGCTGGCTGTGGGTCTGTCATATATGGCCTTCATTATGTTGAGGAAAGTTCCCTCTATGCCTACTTTATGCAGGGTTTTTATCATAAATGGGTGTTGAACTTTGTCGAAAGTTTTCTCTGCATCTATTGAAATGATCATATGGTTCTTCTCCTTCAATTTTTTAATATGGTGTATCACTTGATTGATTTCATATCAAGTGATCATGGATCACTTGATCAAGGATCAAGGTTCATGGTGTATGATCCTTTTAATGTGCTGTTGGAGTCTGTTTGCTAGTATTTTGTTGAGGATTTTTGCATCTATGTTCATTAGCGATACTGGCTTGTAGTTTTCTTTCTTTGTGACATCTTTGTTTGGTTTTGGTATCAGGGTGATGGTGGCCTCGCAGAATGAGTGTGGGAGTGTTCCTCCCCCTGCTATATTTTGGAAGAGTTTGAGAAGGATAGGTGTTAGCTCTTCTGTAAATGTTTGATAGAATTCGCCTGTGAAGCCATCTGGTCCTGGGCTTTTGTTTGTTGGAAGATTGTTAATCACAGTCTCAATTTCAGTGCTTGTGATTGGTCTGTTCATATTTTCTATTTCTTCCTGGTTCAGACTCAGCAGGTTGTGCAGCATTTCTAAGAATTTCTTCCAGGTTGTCCATTTTATTGGCATAGAGTTGCTTGTAGTAATCTCTCATGACCTTTTTTATTTCTGCCGTGTCAGCTGTTACTTCTCCTTTTTCATTTCTAATTCTACTGAGTTGAGTCTTCTCCCTTTTTTTCTTGATGAGTCTGGCTAATGGTTTATCAATTTTGTTTATCTTAGCAAAGAACCAGCTTTTAGTTTTACTGATCTTTGCTATCGTTTCCTTCATTTCTTTTTCATTTATTTCTGATCTGATCTTTATGATTTCTTTCCTTCTGCTAACTTTGGGGTTTTTTTGTTCTTCTTTCTCTAATTGCTTTAGGTGCAAGGTTAGGTTGTTTATTTGGGATGTTTCCTGTTTCTTAAGGTAGGATTGTTTTGCTATAAACTTCCCTCTTAGAACTTCTTCTGCTGCATCCCATAGGTTTTGGTTTGTCGTGTCTCCATTGTCATTTGTTTCTAGGTATTTTTTGATTTCCTCTTTGATTTCTTCAGTGATCACTTCGTTATTAAGTATTGTTTAGCTTCCATGAGATTGTATTTTTACAGATCTCTTCCTGTAATTGATATTTAGTCTCATAGTGTTGTGGTCAGACAAGATACTTGATACAATTTCAATTTTCTTAAATTTACCAAGGCTTGATTTGTAACCCAAGACATGATCTATCCTGGAGAATGTTCCATGAGCACTTGAGAAAAATGTGTATTCTGTTGTTTTTGGATGGAATGTCCTACAAATATCAATTAAGTCCATCTTGTTTAATGTATTATTTAAAGCTTGTGTTTCCTTATTTATTTTCATTTTGGATGATCTGTCCATTGGTGAAAGTGGGGTGTTAAAGTCCCCTACTATGAATTTGTTACTGTCGATTTCCCCTTTTATGGCTGTTAGCATTTGCCTTATGTATTGAGGTGCTCCTATGTTGGGTGCATAAATATTTACAATTGTTATATCTTCTTCTTGGATCGATCCCTTGATCATTATGTAGTGTCCTTCTTTGTCTCTTCTAATAGTCTTTATTTTAAAGTCTATTTTGTCTGATATGAGAATTGCTTCTCCAGCTTTCTTTTGGTTTCCATTTTCATGGAATATCTTTTTCCATCCCCTCACTTTCAGTCTGTATGTGCCCCTAGGTCTGAAATGGGTCTCTTGTAGACAGCATATATATGGGTCTTGTTTCTGTATCCATTCAGCCAATCTGTGTCTTTTTGTGGGAGCATTTAGTCCATTTACACTTTAGGTAATTATCCATATGTATGTTCGTATTCCCATTTTCTTAATTGTTTTGTGTGCGTTATTGTAGGTCTTTTCATTCTCTTGTGTTTCTTGTCTAGAGAAGTTCCTTTAGCAGTTGTTGTAAAGCTGGTTTGGTGGTGCTGAACACTCTCAGCTTTTACTTGTCTGTAAAGGTTTTAATTTCTCCATCAAATCTGAATGAGAGCCTTGCTGGGTAGAGTAATCTTGGTTGCAGGTTTTTCTCCTTCATCACTTTAAATATGTCCTGTCACTCCCTTCTGGCTTGCAGAGTTTCTGCTGAAAGATCAGCTGTTAACCTTTTGGGATTTCCCTTGTGTGTTATTTGTTGTTGTTCCCTTACTGCTTTTAATATGTTTTCTTTGTATTTAATTTTAGACAGTTTGATTAATATGTGTCTTCACGTGTTTCTCCTTGGATTTATCCTGTATGGGACTCTCTGTGCTTCCTGGACTTGATTAACTATTTCCTTTCCCATATTAGGGAAGTTTTCAACTATAATCTCTTCAAATATTTTCTCAGTCCCTTTCTTTTTCTCTTCTTCTTCTGGAACCCCTATAATTCGAATGTTGGTGCATTTAATGTTGTCCTAGAGGTCGCTGAGACTGTCGTCAGTTCTTTTCATTCTTTTTTCTTTATTCTGCTCTGCAGTAGTTATTTCCACTATTTTATCTTCCAGGTCACTTATCCGTTCTTCTGCCTCAGTTATTCTGCTATTGATCCC
>NW_020838024.1:7601056-7792793 GCF_003676395.1 Aethalodelphis obliquidens | reverse complement strand
AGGTCACTTATCCGTTCTTCTGCCTCAGTTATTCTGCTATTGATCCCTTCTAGAGTATTTTTAATTTCATTTATTGTGCTGTTCATTGTTGCTTGTTTCCTCTTTAGTTCTTCTAGGTCCTTGTTAAATGTTTCTTGCATTTTCTCTATTCTATTTCCAAGACTTTGGATCATCTTTACTATCATTATTCTGAATTATTTTTCAGGTAGACTGCCTATATCCTCTTTATTTCTTAGGTCTAGTGGTTTTTATCTTGCTCCTTCATCTGCTGTGTGTTTTTCTGTCTTCTCATTTTGCTTATCTTACTGTGTTTGGGGTCTCCTTTTTGCAGGCTGCAGGTTCATAGGTCCCTTGGTTTTTGGTGTCTGTCCCCAGTGGCTGAAATTGGTTCAGTGGGTTGTGTAGGCTTCCTGGTGGAGGGGACTAGTGCCTGTGTTCTGGTGGATGAGGGTGGATCTTGTCTTTCTGGTGGGCAGGTCCACATCTGGTGGTGTATTTTGGGGTGTCTGTGGACTTATGATTTTAGGCAGCCTCTCTGCTAATGGGTTGGGTTGTGCTCCTGTTTTGCTCGTTGTTTGGCATAGGGTGTCCAGCACTGTAGCTTGCTGGTCGTTGAGTGAAGCTGGGTGTTGGTGCTGAGATGGAGATCTCTGGGAGATATTCGCCGTTTGATATTATGTGGAGCTGTGAGGTCTCTTGTGGACCAGTGTCCTGAAGTTGGCTCTCCCACCTCAGAGGCATAGCACTGACTCCTGGCTGCAGCACAAAGAGCCTTTCATACACACGGCTCGGAATAAAAGGGAGAAAAAGTAGAAAGGAAGAAAGAGATAAAATAAAATAAGATGAAATAAAATAAAGTTATTAAAATAAAAATAATTATTAAGAAAAAAAAATTTTTAAGTAAAACAAATAAAGAAACAAAAAACGGATGGATATAACCCTAGGACAAATGGTGAAAGCAAAGCTATACAGACAAAATCTCACAGAAGCATACACATACACACTGACAAAAAGGAGAAAAGGGGAAAAAATAATATATCTTGCTCTCAAAGTCCACCTCCTCAATTTGGGATGATTCATTATCTATTCAGGTATTCCAGTGATGCAGGGTACATCAAGTTGATTGTGGAGATTTAATCCGCTGTTCCTGAGGCTGCTGGGAGAGAGTTCCCTTTCTCTTCTTTGTTTGCACAGCTCCCGGGGTTCAGCTTTGGATTTGGCCCCACCTCTGCGTGTAGGTGCCAGAGGGCATCTGTTCTTCTCTCAGACAGGACGGGGTTAAAGGCGCAGCTGATTTGGGGGCTCTGGCTCACTCAGGCCAGGGGGAGGGAGGGGTACGGATGCGGGGTGAACCTGCGGCAGCAGAGGCCGGCGTGACATCTCACCAGCCTGAGGCGCGCCGTGCATTCTACCCGGGAAGTGTCCGTGGATCACGGGACCCTGGCAGTGGCGGGCTGCACAGGCTCCCCGGAAGGGAGGTGTGGATAGTGACCTGTGCTCACACACAGGCTTCTTGGTTGCGCCAGCAGCGGCCTTAGCGTCTCATGCCCATCTCTGGGGTCTGCACTGATAGCCGCGCCTTGCGCCCATCTCTGGAGCTCCTTCAAGCAGCACTCTTAATCCCCTCTTCTTTGGGGAGGTCTGAGGTCTTATGCCAGCGTTCAATGGGTTTTCTGTAGGAGTTGTTCCATGTGTAGATGTATTTCTGATGTATCTGTGGGGAGGAACGTGATCTCCGCATCTTACTCTTCTGCCATTGTGTAGCACAGGGAACTCTACTGAATAGTCTGTGATAACCAACATCAGGAAAGAATCTGCTAGTGTTGGTGGGTCTCCTGCAGAGTTGGGCGGTAGCTCTGTCTCACTGTGAGGACAAGGACACTGGCAGCAGTTCTGGGAAGTACTCTTTGGCGTGAGCCCTCCCAGAGTCTGCAATTAGCCCCACCAAAGAGCCCCTCTCTTGATTCTTATATTTGACATTATCTATTAAGTAACTTCTTAAAAAAAAGTTAAAATCCAGACTAATTTGCATCAAAAGTATAAAAACTTTTGATTCAAATTAATTTGTATATTAAATTATAAAAACAGCGTTCATATTTTTTACATTCTTATTTTATGCCATAGGGTTATAGAAAAATAAACCTCACAATGATTTTTGTTTATATTTATGAATTTGAACATTTTTCTGGTTAAATGCCAGAAATTGAGCATCTATATTCATTATTTAACCTCCTTTCTTTTCTTTTTTATTATTTTTTAATCTTTGTTATTCTTGTTTTTGTGAATTTTACCCCAGGTTCAAATAAATACATGTGGACCCAGCCAAGTCTTTGGGTGACGGATCTCTTGATTTCCTGACAGCTGACAATGTATACAGTAATTACACCACTCGGACATGGAGATTGCATTATCTCAAATTGCCTGGAATGATAACAATTTATCAAACTTGCTGCAAGAAGTTTATCTTCACCTTAAAGTGATCACTTTTCTCCCTGTTAAGTTGCTTTATCTAATAGAATGAGTCCAGAGGGCCTTCATTTACTTCTGTTCCTACTCCTCTCATTTTTATTCTCTTTGGTCATTAAGCAGCTGAAAGAAGACTCTAGACAATGTTTTGTGCCTGTATTGTTTATCTTACTATTTGTCAGTGCAGTAGAGATTCAGACTTTATAATCTGACACAAAAGCACAAGACAAGTTAAGTTATAGGATTTCAGAGTACCTCAGTCAAACTTATACCTGTCCTATACCATTCAGTCTGCAAGACACATTTAATTATAAAAGTAATATTATAAAAATAAAAATACTACCAATCAGAGAACTTAGTTTTCAATCGTATATTATCCTGAGTCTTTAAGAATAAGATCAAGATTATATATTTCTCATATCTAGGAAAACGAGGAAAACCCAAATTACAAATTACTACCATGATTTGTATGAACAGATTCTTGCTTCTCAATGGTAAGTGACTTTACTTCTTTTAGTGCCAATATAATTGACAGTGATGATATGCACAAATAACTTCACACTGAATATTGGGATGATGGAAGACAGAAAACAAGTGGTCAAGGCATTGGAATATCATGATCTAGAAAGACAGGTTACAGTTTGTCATGAACCTCCTTTTACAGATCAAGGAATCATTGTCACATGACAAATGACTTAGCGTTTGGTTCTGTAAGGCAGAGTGTGAATGCTTAATTTTATGTGTCAACTTGACTGGGCTAAGAGATGCCCAGATAGCTGGTAAAACATTATTTCTAAGTGTGTCTGTGAGGGTTTTCCAGAGGAGATTAGCATTTAAATCAGTAGACTAAGTCAAGAAGATCACCTTGACCAACACAGTGGACATAATTTGATCTGTTGAGGGCCTGAATAGAACAAAAAGGCACAGTGAGGAAGAATTGGCTCTTTTTACTTGAGCTGGGACATCCATCTTTTCCTGCCCTCAGACAACAGCATTCCTGGTTCTCGGGTCTCCGGACTTGGACCAGGACTTACACTATCGACCCTCCGCATAATTTTCAGATGAGGACTTATACCAAGGGTTACTTTGGTTCTTAGGCCTTTGGACTGGGACTGAATTACACCACTGACTTTCCTGATTCTCCAGCTTTCAGACAGATCTTGGAACTCAGCTTCCATAATCACAGGAACCAATTCTTATAGTACATCCCTTCTTATATATCTACATAGAGGCATACCTCATTTTGTCATGCTTCACAGATACTGTGTTTTTTTACAAATTGAAGATTTGTGGAAACCTTGCAAGTCTTTCAGCACCATTTTTCCATTAGCATTTGCTCACTTCATGTGTCCGTGTCAGAGTTTGGTAACTCTAGCAATATTTCAAACTTTTTCATTATTATGTTTGCTATGGTGATCTGTGATTAGTGATCTTTGAAGTTACAACTGTAATTGTTTTATATTTTTTAATGTATGGATATTTTTTATACATCATGCTATCACACACTTCAGAAACTACAGTTTAGTGTAAAAATTACTTTTATATGCCCTAGAAACCAAAATAATTGTGTAACTCACTTTATTGTGATATTCACTTTATTTTGGTCATCTGGAACCAGATCTGCAATATCTCTGAGGTATGCCTGTACGGTATATATCCTATTGGTTCTGTTTCTCTGGAGAACCCTGACTAATACACAGGGATTTTCAAGAGTATCTTAAAACAGATGTGTTAAGGTAACAAGAGCTTTTTAACATCAAAAAGCTATGAAAGGAAGATGAAGGCAGCAAAGAATATTGAGAAGGTATATATGATATTAGAGGGAGGATAGGAACATGTGCTATCAGAAGAAACAACTGAAAAACTGCAAGTCTTTGCTGGGGAGAGAGGCTTGAATGTGGGGAAGCCAGTGCACATAGGACTGATGTTTTAAACTGTGTATCACTAATGCTTTATTTAAAATTATGCAAATTCATTACTTTCATTTAAAATTACTTTTAAAAATTCACTTAATATATTTGAAATATATTTGCTTTTCTTGCTATTTTCTACCCAAAAAAGTGAAATTACACATAAATTATATGATCAGTATTGCCTAAAGGATCCATAAGAAAATATGATGTTTTTCATGTTTGATATTGGCAGATCTGGCTTACAATAAATTGTTGCTGTTTATACACATACACTAATTAAACACCATTATGTTTAAAATAATCTCATAGCACCATTTTTCTTCCATTGTGACAAGGATCACTTTACTGTATGGCTTTTTCTATATATATTTTTCCTTGGTTTCAGATTTTAGTCTTGGTTCCCATTTCTTGTCCTGACATTGCATTAATTGTTTTTTCCTTTAGTCATACTCCCCATGAGATGTCAACAGTTAACAAGTGATGTGGTCCTACCAACTAAACTCAATAGAGAGACAAAAC
Source organism: Aethalodelphis obliquidens (assembly GCF_003676395.1). Lineage (NCBI taxonomy): Eukaryota > Metazoa > Chordata > Mammalia > Artiodactyla > Delphinidae > Aethalodelphis > Aethalodelphis obliquidens. The sequence continues at coordinate 7,787,895 of NW_020838024.1, read as the reverse complement.
AAAATAAAACATAAAATAACCAGCTGCTGTCATCACATCTCTTCTGCCCACTTTCTAGGCCCAAGCTGCCTTATTTATTACAAAAAAAAATTACTTGGAAACTTCCCCAATTGCTGTAGAATAGAATAAGAACTATATTAGATAATAAAAAGGTAGTGGAATTTCGTACAGCACAAAATATTGTTAGAATCTGTATCACAAGAGTCAATAATTAAAATGTACAACCAATTAAAGTATAAAACAGATCATGGTATAGTATCTCCATAACTTCAGGAACACAGAACTGATTGAATTGAAATTAAACATGCCTACTTTTCTAGTTGTCTTTCTGAAGAGGGTTTAAACCCAGACCTCCTCAAGGGTTCTAGGAGGTAAGCAGGTTAAGAAAGGCTCCCCTTGGTGCCTTCAGTGTCACTGGTTTTCTATACTCTGGCAGTTGGACTTGGGAGCAAGCTGTTCCACAGCAGGTGGAAGTTTTAATGCTCAGTCAGCTTGTGACAGTGGATGGACCAGCAAAACAGTCCCTCTGAGGTTTACTTAGTGTGAGACAAGCTGTGGTTGTAAGAACTGTAATTGTTGTAGGTGAGGGAGATAAAGTCAATTTACAGAGTTAAATCAAAGTGAGTTTGAATAGTGGGCTGAAGCACTCATACTGAAGTTATTTACACTTTTTCAATTTTGTTTGTGTTTAAACTTTACATATAATCTTACTCTATCACACATGCACTTTTACCTATCATTCTGCCTCCAAAGAATATAGAATGCCATATCATCAGTCATCAAAATAGACTTGGAAGACACAAAAAGTTATTGCCATTCTCCTTTTGCAGATAAAAAAGAAGACTGAAGGGAAGGTTCAGTGATTTTTCTCCCTAGATCACTCCAAGAAGTCACTGACAAAACCAAGGTTCTAAAGTCTCTTGAGACCCATTTCCACGAGTATGAGCTGGAACCATGGGAAAACAACATAAACAGAATCTAAAAAGCTGTCAGTGAAGCCCAAATTTCTCTTGCTCTTATTCCAGCAAAAAAGAAAAAAAAAAAAAAAAAAGCAGACACTATTTGTCAAAATGTGCTTTTATACTAATGTGTGTTTATACTAATAATTTTTTGAAATAGCAAGAGCTAGAAATAAGTACATTTTTATCTATGGTTTCTCATAACCATATTTTAAAATACTTATTCTCAAATATACTATTTTCCCCTACAAACCTCCATTCTAATTCCTCTTCTTTAATATTCACTACACTGTATTCATAATCCTATAATTTTAATAATATTTTTCTGATTATGATAATTATAGGGAAATTTTACTATATTGTAGAAAGGCTCAATATGTGAACCTACATTTTATAAACAGATATTGTTATCTTTGAAGTAAACTGACTTTTTCTTTTATCTATGTTCAAAACAAAATTACCGAACTTCTGGTTTCAGGTGAGAGATGTAGAGTTGGAGTGACTGTTGTTCCTATCCTTATAAGAAAAAAAAAAGTGCTAAGAAAATTGTAAATTATCTTTTTTTGAAGCCATGGGTGAACTGACATAACAGGGCAAACAACTAACTCTAAATCTGGTGAGAGACAGGAGTTTGTTGAGAGAAACAAAACCCCAGGATTTGCTTCCTTGGGGCAAATACTGTGGAATGCCATATAAGTAAAATGATTAAGCTAGAAATGTTTAACAAAGTGCTAAAAGCCAAGTGTTGGATAGTGAAATAGTGTGAAGCCTCCGAGGTCTGCAGGCATATGGAGTTGTAACCTGTTACAGGTTTTCCCTGCATGATTACCACAGAGAAGATGGGGATAAATTATTTAGCCAGAAAGAGTAAAATTTAGTCAAAACATAGATCTCTATAAAGAGATGATGAGCTTCAGAAATGAAATTAATGAAAATAAAATGTTTTAATTTTGCTCTAAAAGAAGACTAACTTTTGCAGCAAAAGTTAGAACGTATTATGTTCATAGCATGAGAAAAAATGAAAGGTTTGACTACAACAGCACAAAGGATGGGAGGGATTAATTGGGAAAATAATAAAATTCTTACACTGTAAGCCAAGCCACATAATATTATTAAAAGTGGATTTAGATTACTTCAGAATGTATGTTGTAAACCCAAAATAATCACTGAAAACCTGGGGAAAACAAGATGGATATATTGTTAGGGTTGAAGAGAGTCATTGCCTGATGCTCAATTTTCAAGAGTATAACAATCCTAATTATGTATGTAATATACAATAGAACTTTAAAACACATGAGATAAAAATAGATAAGTATGAAAAGAGAAATAGATAAATCCACAGTTATAACTGGAGACTTCAACACTCCTCTCACAGCAACTGAGAGACCAATCAGGCAGAAAATCAGTTCAGACATAGATGACCTGCAAAACACTAATGACCAACTTATTCTAATTGACATTTGTATAACAGTCTACCCAACAACAGAATATACATTCTTCTTTAGTGCAAATGGAATATTCAGAAAGAAAGGCCATAATTCACATTTGAACAAATTTAAAATAATGTACATTATACAATATATGTTCCTAAAATGTAATATAATTAAACCTGAACACAATAATAGAAAGATATCTGGAAAATTCCCAAATATTTGAAAATTTAAAAACAATCCTTCTAAATAACCCATAGACTAAAAAGATAATCTAGAGGAAATTCTAAAATATTTTGAAGTAAAAATATAATAGAATACAACATATCACAATTTGTGGGGTACAGGTAAATCAGTGATTAGAAGAAAATTTATAGCATTAAATTTTTATATTTGAAAAAAGATCTAAAATCTGTAACAAAAGTTGCTTGTGTTACTGAGAAACTTAAGAAAGAAAAGCATATTAAACATAAAGCAAGCAAAAGTAAGAAATAATGAAGTTTAGAACAGAAATCAGTGAAATTAAAAACAGAAAAATAGGGGAAATCAATGAAAACAAAAGCTAGTTCTTTTAAAAGGCCAGTAATATTGATTCATTTTTAGCCAGAATGATCTTGAATAAAGATACAGTTGACTTTACTGGTGAGAGGCTGATTGCTTTTTCCAAGAGAAGGAACAGAACCAAAATGTTCTTACTTATGACTCCTATTCAACATGACAAAGGTAGAGCGAGCCAGTGCAAAAGGAAAGAAAACACAATGCATATAGATTGGAAAGAAAAGAGTAAAATAAAATTTAATCTTAACAAATCTAAGAAGAATTGCTAGAATTAACGAACAAGTTGAATAAGATTACAGGATTCAAGATCAACATACAAATCTCAATCATATTCCTATATGCCAGAAGAGTACAATTAGAATTTGAAATAAAAAGATTCAGTTCATACAAAAATATGCACATGAATGTTTATAGCAGCTTCATTCATAATTGCTAAGACTTTGAAGCAACCAAAATGCTCTTCAGGAGATGAATGGATAAACAAACAATGGTATACCCATACAATATTATTCAACATTGAAAAGAAATGAGCTATTAAGTTGATAAAAGATATAAAAGATATGGAATGTATACTGCTAAGTGAAAAAAGGGCAATTTGCAAAGGCTTCATACCATATGATCCTAAGTAAATGATATTCTGGAAAAGGCAAAACTATTGTGACAGTAAAATCAATGGTTGCCAGGGGTTCAGAGGTAGGCAGAGATGAACAGGCAGAGCACAGAGGAATTTTAGGTCAGTGAAACTATTATGCATGATATGAAAATTTTGGATATATGTCATTATACATTTGTCAAAACCTACAGAATGTACAATATCAAGAATGAACCCAAATGTAAACCATGGGCTTTGGTTGATAATGATACGCCAATGTTGGTTCATCGACTGTAATAAGTGTACCACTGCGGCACAGGATGTTGATAGTAGAGACAGCTGTGTGTTTGTGAAGGCAGAGGGTAATGTGAATTGTGTACTTTCTGCTCAACCTTGCTGGGAACCTAAAAGTGCTAATAAAATAGTGTCTATTAACAGACACACTCACACAAACAGCAACAAGAATGCGATTAAAATAGCACTCCCCAAACAGAATATGAATACTTAGGTATAAATCTACCAAAATATGTACAGAATCTGTATGTTCATAACTACAAAACACTAATGCAAGAAATCAATAAAACCTAATGGACTGGAAGACAATAGTGTTAAGATGTTCACTCTCTGCAATTGGATCTATAGATACTGTGCAATCCAAATCCAAATCCCAGCAAACTCTTTTATAGATACCAGATTTTTTAACAAGCTGATTCTAAAATTAAGATGAAAAAGGCAAAGGAATTAGAATAGCCAAAATTATTCTTGAAACACACACACAAATTTGGAGGACTCACACTTCTTGATTTCAAGACTTACTATATAAAGCTTTAGTAATTAAGATTGTTGTACTGGCTAAGGGATAGGCAGACAGCTCATTGGAACAGACTAGAGAGCACAGATAAAGACTACACAGATATAGACTGATCATTTAAAAACTTTTAAAGAAAATTCAGTGGAGAATAGACAGTATTGTTAAGAAGGATACCAGAACAATTTAGACGTCCATATAGGAAAAACAAAAGTAACTTGAATATATATCTCACATCTTACATTAGAATTAACTCAAATGGATCATTGTCCTAAATTTAACAAGTAAAACTATAAAACTTAAGAAGAAAACACTGGAGAAAATCTTCATGACTGTGAGTTGGGCGACATATTTTTATATATGACACTACAATGATAATTTGTAGAAGAGAAAATGATAAATTGGACTTTATCAGAAATTTAAAAAAACCTTTATCCTTTAAAAGACAACATTAAGGGAAGGAAAATGCAAGCCACAGACTAGAAGGAAATATTTGTGATTCAAATATCTGGTAAAGGACTTATATCTGAGATATATAAAGAACACTGAAAACTCAACAAAATTAAAACTGAAAACAACCTAATTGAAAAATGAGCAGAGAAATATCTGAACAGATACTTCACCAAACATGATAAAACATACTTAATGATATTAGTCTTTAGGGAAATAGAAGTTAAACCTACAAAGATAGACCACTACCTACCTATTAAAAGGGCAATGAAGGGGGGTGCTGGGAAGATGGCGGAAGAGTAAGACGCAGAGATCACCTTCCTCTCCACAGATACACCAGAAATACATCTACACGTGGAACAACTCCTACAGAACACCTACTGAAGGCTGGCAGAAGACCTCAGACCTCCCAAAAGGCAAGAAACTACCCACGTACCTGGGAAGGGCAAAAGAAAAAAAGAATAAACAGAGACAAAAGAATACAGACGGCACCTGCACCAGTGGGAGGGAGCTGTGAAGGAGGAAAAGTTTCCACACACTAGGAAGCCCCTTCGTGGGCGGAGACTGCGGGAGGCGGAGGGGGGAGCTTCGGTGCCGCGGAGGAGAGCACAGCAACAGCGGGCCGGAGGGCAAAGCGGGGAGATTCCTGCACAAAGGATCGGTGCCGACTGGCACTCACCAGTCCGAGAGGCTTGCCTGCTCACCCGCCGGGGCGGGCAGGGCTGCGAGCTGAGGCTCGGTTTTGGTCAGAGCGCAGGGAGAGGACTGGCGTTGGCGGCTTGAACATAGCCTGAAGGGGTTAGTGCGCCACGGCTAGCCGGGAGGGAGTCCGCGGAAAAGTCTGCACCTGCCGAAGAGGCAAGAGACTTTGTCTTCCCTCTTTGTTTCCTGGTGCGAGAGGAGAGGGATTTAAGAGCGCTGCTTAAAAGAACTCCAGAGACGGGCGCGAGCCACGGCTAAAGGCGCGAACCCCAGAGACGGGCGCGAGCCGCGGCTAAAAGCGCAGATACCAGAGACGGGCGGGAGACGCTAAAGCTGCTGCTGCCGCCACCAAGGGGCCTGTGTGTGAGCACAGGTCACTATCCACACCCTTCTTCCGGGGAGCCTGTGCAGCCCGCCACTGCCAGGTTCCCGGGATCCAGGGACAACTTCCCCGGGAGAACGCACGGCCCGCCTCAAGCTGGTGCAACGTCACGCTGGCCTCTGCCGCCACAGGCCCGCCCCGCATGCCGTGCCCCTCCCTCCCCCTGGCCTGAGTGCGCCAGAGCCCCCGAATCAGCGGCTCCTTTAACCCCGTCCTGTCTGAGCAAAAAACAGACGCTCTCCAGCGACCTACACGCAGAGGCAGGGCCAAATCCAAAGCTGAGCCCCTGGGAGGTGTGAGAACAAAGAAGAGAAAGGGAAATCTCTCCCAGCAGCCTCAGAAGCAGCGGATTAAAGCTCCACAATCAACTTGACGTACCCTGCATCTGTGGAATACATGAATAGACAACGAATCATCCCAAATTGAGGAGGTGGACTTTGAGAGCAAGATCTATGATTTCTTCCCCTTTTCCTCTTTTTGTGAATGTGTATGTGTATGCTTCTGTGTGAGATCTTGTCTGTATAGCTTTGCTTCCACCATTTGTCCTAGGGCTCTATCCGTCTATTGTTTTTTTTTTTAACTTTTTTTCTTAATAATTAATTTTAATAACTTTATTATACTTTACCTTCTTTCTTTCTTTCCTTCCTCCCTCCCTCCCTTTCTTCCTTCCCTCCTTTAGACAATGTATCATCCCAAACTGAGAAGGTGGACTTTGAGAGCAAGATTTACGATTTTTTCCCCTTTACCTCTTTTTGTGAGGGTGTATGTGTATGCTTCTGTGTAAGATTTTGTCTGTATAGCTTTGCTCCCAACATTTGTCCTAAGGTTCTATCCATCCCTTTTTTTTTTCTAAATAATTATTTTTTAATTAAATAACTTTATTATACTTTATTTTATTTTACTGTATCTCCTTTCTTTCCGTCTTTTTTCCTTCCTTCCCTCCTTCCTTCCTTCCTCCCTTCCTTCCTCCCTCCTTTCTTTCCTTCTTTTCTTCTTTCTTTCTTTCTTCCTTCCTTCCTTCCCTCCTTTCTTTGTCTCTTTCTTCCTTTCCTTCTTCATACTTCTACCAATTCTCTCTACTTTTTCTCCCTTTTATTCTGAGCCGTGTGGATGAAAGGCTCTTGGTGCTCCAGCCATGAGTCAGGGCTCTGCCTCTGAGGTGGGAGAGCCAACTTCAGGACACTGGTCAACAAGAGACCTCCCAGCTCCACATAATATCAAATGGTGAAAATCTCCCAGAGACCTCCATCTTAACACCAGCACCCAGCTTCACTCAACGACCAGCAAGCTACAGTGCTGGACAACCTATGCCAAACAATGAGCAAAACAGGAACACAACCCCACCCATTAGCAGAGAGGCTGCCTAAAATCATAATAAGTCTACGGACACCGCAAAACACACCACCAGACATGGACCTGCCCACCAGAAAGACAAGATCCAGCCTCATCCACCACAACACAAGCACTAGTCGCCTCCACCAGGAAGCCTACACAACCCACTGAACCAACCTTAGCCACTGGAGACAGACAGCAAAAACAACGGGAACTACGAACCTGCAGCCTGCAAAAAGGAGACCCCAAACACAGTAAGATAAGCAAAATGAGAAGACAGAAAAACACACAGCAGATAAGGGGCAAGATAAAAATGCACCAGACCTAACAAATGAAGCAGAAATAGGCAGTCTAACTGAAAAAGAATTCAGAATAATGATAGTAAAGATGATCCAAAATCTTGGAAATAGAATGGACAAAATGCAAGAAACAGTTAACAAGGACCTAGAAGAAATAAAGATGAAACAAGCAACGATGAACAACACAATAAATGAAATTAAAAGTACTCTAGATGGGATCAATAGCAGAATAACTGAGGCAGAAGAACGGATAAGTGACCTGGAAGATAAAATAGTGGAAATAACTACTGCAGAGCAGAATAAAGAAAAAAGAATGAAAAGAACTGAGGACAGTCTCAGAGACCTCTGGGACAATATTAAACGCACCAACATTCGAATTATAGGGGTTCCAGAAGAAGAAGAGAAAAAGAAAGGGACTGAGAAAATATTGGAAGAGATTATAGTGGAAAACTTCCCTAATATGGGAAAGGAAATAGTTAATCAAGTCCAGGAAGCACAGAGTCCCATACAGGATAAATCCAAGGAGAAACATGCCAAGACACATATTAATCAAACTGTCAAAAATTAAATACAAAGAAAACATATTAAAAGCAGCAAGGGAAAAACAACAAATAACACACAAGGGAATCCCCATAAGGTTAACAGCCGATCTCTCAGCAGAAACCCTACAAGCCAGAAGGTAGTGGCAGGACATACTGAAAGTGATGAAGGAGAAAAACCTGCAACCAAGATTACTCTACCCCGCAAGGATCTCATTCAGATTTGATGCAGAAATTAAAACCTTTACAGACAAGCAAAAGCTGAGAGAGTTCAGCACCACCAACCCAGCTTTACAACAAATGCTAAAGAACTTCTTTAGATAAGAAACACAAGAGAAGGAAAAGAACTATAATAACAAACCCAAAACAATTTAGAAAATGGGAATAGGAACATACATATCAATAATTACCTTAAATGTAAATGGACTAAATGCTCCCACCAAAGGACACAGACTGGCTGAATGGATACAAAAACAAAACCGTTATATATGCTGTCTACAAAAGACCCACTTCAGACCTAGAGACACATACAGACTGAAAGTAAGGGGATGGAAAAAGATATTCCATGCAAATGGAAACCAAAAGAAAGCTGGAGATGCAATTCTCATATCAGACCAAATAGACTTTAAAATAAAGACTATTAGAAGAGACAAAGAAGGACACTACATAATGATCAAGGGATCGATCCAAGAAGAAGATATAACAATTGTAAATATTTATGCACCCAACATAGGAGCACCTCAATACATAAGGCAAATACTAACAGCCATAAAAGAGGAAATCGACAGTAACACATTCATAGCAGGGGACGTTGACACCCCACTTTCACCAATGGACAGATTATCCAAAATGAAAATAAGGAAACACAAGCTTTAAATGACACATTAAACAAGATGAACTTAATTGATATTTATAGGAAATTCCAACCAAAAACAACAGAATACAGATTTTTCTCAAGTGCTCATGGAACATTCTCCAGGATAGATCATATCCTGGGTCACAAATCAAGCCTTGGTAAATTTAAGAAAACTGAAATTGTATTAAGTATCTTTTCCGACCACAACGCCATGAGACTAGATATCAATTACAGGAAAAGAGCTATAAAAAAATTCAAACACATGGCGGCTAAACAATATACTACTTAATAACGAAGTGATCACTGAAGAAATCAAAGAGGAAATCAAAAAATACCTAGAAACAAATGACAATGGAGACACAACGACCCAAAACCTGTGGGATGCAGCAAAAGCAGTTCTAAGGGGGAAGTTTATAGCAATACAAGCCCACCTTAAGAAGCAGGAAACATCTCGAATAAACAACCTAACCTTGCACCTCAAGCAATTAGAGAAAGAAGAACAAAAAAACCCCAAAGCTAGCAGAAGGAAAGAAATCATAAAAATCAGATCAGAAATAAATGAAAAAGAAATGAAGGAAAGAATACCAAAGATCAATAAAACTAAAAGCCGGTTCTTTGAGAAGATAAACAAAATAGATAAACCATTAGCCAGACTCATCAAGAAAAAAAGGGAGAAGACTCAAATCAATAGAATTAGAAATGAAAAAGGAGAAGTAACAACTGACACTGCAGAAATAGAAAAAGTCAAGAGAGATTACTACAAGCAACTCTATGCCAATAAAATGGACAATCTGGAAGAAATGGACAAATTCTTAGAAATGCACAACCTGCCAAGACTGAATCAGGAAGAAATAGAAAATATGAACAGACAAATCACAAGCACTGAAATTGAGACTGTGATTAACAATCTTCCAACAAACAAAAGCCCAGGACCAGATGGCTTCACAGGCGAATTCTATCAAACATTTAGGGAAGAGCTAACACCTCTCCTTCTCAAACTCTTCCAAAATACAGCAGAGGGAGGAACACTCCCAAATTCCTTCTACGAGGCCACCATCACCTTCATACCAAAACCAGACAAGGATGTCACAAAGAAAGAAAACTACAGGCCAATATCACTGATGAACATAGATGCAAAAATCCTCAACAAAATACTAGCAAACAGAATCCAACAGCACATTAAAAGGATTATACACCATGAGCAAGTCGGGTTTATTCCAGGAATGTAAGGATTCTTCAATATACGCAAATCTATCAATGTGGTAAACCATATTAACAAACTGAAGGAGAAAAAACATATGATCATATCAATAGATGCAGAGAAAGCTTTTGACAAAATTCAACACCCATTTATGATAAAAACCCTGTAGAAAGTAGGCATAGAGGGAACTTTCCTCAACATAATAAAGGCCATATATGACAAGCCCACAACCAACATCATCCTCAATGGTGAAAAACTGAAAGCATTTCCACTAAGATCAAGAACAAGACAAGTTTGCCCACTCTTACCACTCTTATTCAACATAGTTTTGGAAGTTTTGGCCACAGCAATCAGAAAAGAAAAGGAAATAAAAGAAATCCAAATCGGAAAAGAAGTAAAGCTGTCACTGTTTGCAGATGACATGATACTATACATAGAGAATCCCAAAGATGCTACCAGAAAACTACTAAAGCTAATCAATGAATTTGGTAAAGTAGCAGGATACAAAATTAATGCACAGAAATCTCCGGCATTCCTATATACTAATGATGAAAAATCTGAAAGTGAAATCAAGAAAACACTCCCATTTACCATTGCAACAAAAAGAATAAAATATCTAGGAATAAACCTACCTAAGGAGATAAAAGACCTGTATGCAGAAAATTATGACACTGATGAAAGAAGTTAAAGATGATACAAATAGATGGAGAGATATACCATGTTCTTGGATTGGAAGAATCAACATTGTGAAAATGACTCTACTACCCAAAGCAATCTATAGATTCAATGCAATCCGTATCAAACTACCACTGGCATTTTTCACAGAACTGGAACAAAAAATTTCACAATTTGTATGGAAACACAAAAGACCCCGAATAGCCAAAGCAATCCTGAGAAAGAAAAACGGAGCTGGAGGAATCAGGCTCCCTGACTTCACACTATACTACAAAGCTACAGTAATCAAGACAGTATGGTACTGGCACAAAAACAGAAAGATAGATCAATGGAACAGGATAGAAAGCCCAGAGATAAACCCACACACATATGGACACCTTATCTTTGATAAAGGTGCCAGGAATGTACAGTGGAGAAAGGACAGCCTCTTCAATAAGTGGTGCTGGGAAAACTGGACAGGTACATGTAAAAGTATGAGATTAGATCACTCCCTAACACCATACACAAAAATAAGCTCAAAATGGATTAAAGACCTAAATGTAAGGCCAGAAACTATCAAACTCTTAGAGGAAAACATAGGCAGAACACTCTATGACATAAATCACAGCAAGATCCTTTCTGACCCACCTCCTAGAGAAATGGAAATAAAAACAAAAATAAAGAAATGAGAGCTAATGAAACTTCAAAGCTTTTGCACAGCAAAGGAAACCATAAACAAGACCAAAAGCCAACCCTCAGAATAGGAGAAAATATTTGCAAATGAAGCAACTGACAAAGGATTAATCTCCAAAATTTACAAGTAGCTCATGCAGCTCAATAACAAAAAAACAAACAACCCAATCCAAAAATGGGCAGAAGACCTAAATAGACATTTCTCCAAAGAAGATATACAGACTGCCAACAAACACATGAAAGAATGCTCAACATTATTAATCATTACAGAAATGCAAATCAAAACTACAATGAGATATCATCTCACACCAGTCAGAATGGCCACCATTAAAAAATCTAGAAACAATAAATGCTGGAGAGGGTGTGGAGAAAAGGGAACACTCTTGCACTGCTGGTGGGAATGTGAATTGGTTCAGCCACTATGGAGAACAGTACGGAGGTTCCTTAAAAAACTACAAATAGAACTATCATATGAACTAGCAATCCCACTACTGGGCATATACCGTGAGAAAACCAAAATTCAAAAGGAGTCATGTACCAAAATGTTCATTGTAGCTCTATTTACAATAGCCCGGAGATGGAAACAATCTAAGTGCCCATCATCGGATGAATGGATAAAGAAGATGTGGCACATATATACAATGGAATATTACTCATCCATAAAAAAGAAACGAAAACGAGCTATTTGTAATGAGGTGGATAGACCTAGAGTCTGTCATACAGAGTGAAGTAAGTCAGAAAGAAAAAGACAAATGCCGTATGCTAACACATATACATGGAATTTAAGAAGAAAAAAATGTCATGAAGAATCTAGGGGTAAGACAGGAATGAAGACACAGACCTACTGGAGAACGGACCTGAGGATATGGGGCGGGGGAAGGGTGAGCTGTGACAGGGCGAGAGAGAGGCATGGACATATATACACTAACAAACGTAAGGTAGATAGCTAGTGGGAAGCAGCCACATGGCACAGGGATATTGGCTGTGTGCTTTGTGACCGCCTGGAGGGGTGGGATAGGGAGGGTGGGAGGGAGGGAGATGGAAGAGTGAAGAGATATGGGAACATATGTATATGTATAACTGATTCACTTTGCTATAAAGCAGAAACTAACACACCATTGTAAAGCAATTATAACCCAATAAAGATGTTAAAAAAAAAAAGGGCAATGAAGAAAAAATATTTTTAAAAAGATAAAACGATAAAAGCATGAATTCCTGAGAGTAGGCAGAGCAAGAGGAACTCTCAGCCATTTCTGGTGAAAATGAAATTTCCACACTTTGGAAAAGAGTTTGATATTTTCTCATAAACATAGACTTACCATATGACCTAGAATTCCTACTTTTAGATACTTACCCAAGTTGAAAACATATTCACACCAAAATCTATGTTAGAATGTGTACAGACAATGTTTTTCATAATTGCCTCAAACTGATAGCAAAAAGTTATACAGTCACATGGCCAACATGTCAACAGATTAACTATGGTAAGCCATACAATGTACTGCAATGTAGTACAGTCAGCCCTCTGTGTCTGTGGGTTCAACCAATTGTGGACTGAAAATATTCAAAAAAAATTCCAGAAAGTTCCAAAGAGTAAAACTTGAAACTGCTGTATGCCAGGAACTATTTATATAGCATCTGCATTGTATTAGGTATTATAAGTATACTAGAGAGGAATTAAAATGGGAAGATGTGGGTAGACTATATGCAAATACCATGCTATTTATATATGAGACTTGAGTATTTGTGGATTTTGGTACCAATCCATGGTGCTGAAACCAATCCCCCACTTGGATACTGAGGGACAACTGTAATTAAAATTAAAAGAACCACTGATTCACACAACCTATGCATGAATACATTTAGCTATGTGAAAGAAGCCAGAACCTCAAGGCTAACATATTGTACACTTCCATTTATATGGAATTCTGGAAAAAGCAAAAGTACAGTTGTAAAAGAGACTATAATTAAGATGGGAGGAAGGTTAAGAGGTGTTTGCTAAAAAGAAGCCGCATAATTAGATTTTTAGGGTGATGGAAACGTCTCTGTGGTACTGTATGCATGATTGTATGCATTTTTCAAAACCTGTATGATTTTACACCACAAAGAGTGAATGTAATATTTCAAATAAAAAATCAACCAGAATATCAAGGGATCCCAGAATTGAATGCAGATGGTGACAAATTATATTTGTCTTACAAATGCATTAGGCAACCTCACTGAAAGAGGTGGGGGAAAAGGAATTCACAGAAGTTACTTTGGAAGCAGTGTTTTAACTGGATTTTTTTAAAGGCTAAAGACAAAAGGAATTGTATATAAACACTGTACTCTAGTTGGCCAATCTGTTCCTCACTGGATTATGGTTTAGTCATTCTGAAACATCTCTAGATGTATACCAGCGTTGAATACGTAAATCAATTTTAAATAAATGATGGGAGCCAGGCTATTCACTACAAGAGAAAAAGGTTACAAATAAGCAAAGGGGAAAGGCCTATAATAAAACATTTTGTGCAGGATTAGAGTCAGAGAAAGGAGTATAAACAAATATGATATGTACCACAATGTTCACTGCACCTCTATTTACAATAGCCAGGACATGGAAGCAACCTAAGTGTCCATCGACAGATGAATGGGTAAAGAAGATGTGGCACATATATACAATGGAATATTACTCAGCCATAAAAAGAAGCGAAATTGAGTTATTTGTAGTGAGGTGGATGGACCTAGAGTCTGTCATACAGAGTGAAATAAGTCAGAAAGAGGAAAACAAATACCGTATGCTAACAAATATATATAGGATCTAAAAAGAAACCAAAAATGGTTCTGAAGAACCTAGGGGCAGGACAAGAATAAAGAAACAGATGTAGAGAATGGACTTGAGGACACAGGGAGGGGAAGGGTAAGCTGGGACAAAGTGAGAGTGGCATGGACATATATACACTACCAAATGTAAAATAGATAGCTAGTGGGAAGCAGCCACATGGCACAGGGAGATCAGCTCAGTGCTTTGTGAGCACCTAGAGGGATGGGACAAGGAGGGTGGGAGGGAGAAGCAAGAGGGAGGAGATAAGGGGATATATGTACACGTATAGCTGATTCACTTTATTATACAGCAGAAACTAACACACCATGGTAGAGCAATTATACTCCAATAAATATGTTAAAAAAACACATATGATAAATAAACAGGCTAACATATTTATATATATGCATGTGCATATATATAAACTCATACAGATGCTGAAATAAATACAGATATGTGTGTATATATGAGCTAATAAACATACTATATTTTTTCTAGCTTGGACAATAGAGAGGGCCTAGAAGTAGTAAACCCCAGTAGCAACAAGCATATCTAGCACTGAGATCTTAGTTGGTTTTTTTGTTGTTGTTGTTGTTTTTGCGGTACGCGGGCCCCTCACCGTTGTGGCCTCTCTCGTTGCGGAGCACAGGCTCTGGACGCACAGGCTCAGCAGCCATAGCTCACGGGCCTAGCCGCTCCGTGGCATGTGGGCTCTTCCTGTACCGGGGCACAAACCCGCGTCTCCCACATCAGCAGGTGGACTCTCAACCACTGCGCCACCTGGGAAGCCCCTGTTTTTTTTTTTTTTTACATCTTTATTTAAGTATCCCTTTCCACTTGCATCTCCCTCCCACCCTCCGTATCCCACCCCTCTAGGTGGTCACAAAGCACTGAGCTGATCTCCCTGTACTATGCAGCTGCTTCCCACTAGCTATCTATTTTATATTTGGTAGTGTATATATATCACTGCTACTTTCTCACTTCATCCCAGCTTCCCCTTCCCCTTCCCCATGTCCATAAGTCCATTTTCTATGTCTGTGTCTTTATACCTGTCCTGCCCCTAGGTTCATCAGAACCATTTTTTTTTTTTTAGATTCCATATATATGTGTTAGCATATGATATTTCTTTTTCTCTTTCCGACTTACTTCACTCTATATGACATACTCTAGGTCCATCCACCTCACTACAAATAACTCAATTTCGTTTCTTTTTATGGCTGAGTAATATTCCATTGTATATATGTGCCACATCTTCTTTATCCATTCATCTGTCGATGGACACTTAGGTTGTTTCCATGTCCTGGCTATTGTAAATAGTGCTGCGATGAACATTGTGGTACATGACTCTTTTTGAATTCTGGTTTTCTCAGGGTATATGCCCAGTAGTGGGATTGCTGGGTCATATGGTAATTCTACTTCTACTTTTTAAGGAACCTCCATACTGTTCTCCATAGTGGCTGTATCAATTTACATTCCCACCAACAGTGCAAGAGTGTTCCCTTTTCTCCACACCCTCTCCAGCATTTGTTTGTAGATTTTCTGATGATGCCCATTCTAACTGGCAAGAGGTGATCCCTCATTGTAGTTTTGATTTGCATTTCTGTAATAATTAGTAATGTTGAGCAGCTTTTCATGTGCTTCTTGGGCATCTGCATGTCTTCTTTGGAAAAATGTCTACTTAGGTCTTCTGCCCATTTTTGGATTGGTTTTTTAAAAAAATATATTGGTTTTTTTTACAGCCATGTAAAAATACATGGGCTGTTTATATATTTTGGAGATTAATGTACTGTACATTGATTCGTTTGCAAATAGTTTCTCCCATTCTAAGGGTTGTCTTTTGGTCTTGTTTATGGTTTCCTTTCCTGTGCAAAAGCTTTTAAGTTTCATTAGGTCTCATTTGTTTATGTTTGTTTTTATTTCCATTTCTCTAGGAGGTGGGTCAAAAAGGACCTTGCTGTGATTTATGTAATAGAGTTTTCTGCCTATGTTTTCCTCTAAGCGTTTTACAGTGTCTGGCATTACATTTAGGTCTCTAATCCATTTTGAGTTTATTTTTGTGTATGGTGTTAGGGTGTTCTAATTTTATTCTTTTACATGTAGTTGTCCAGTTTTCCCAACACCACTTATTGAACTTATTGAAGAGGCTGTCTATTCTCCATTGTATACTCTTGCCTCCTTTATCAAAGATAAGATGTCCATATGTGCGTGGGTTTATCTCTGGGCTTTCTATCCTGTCCATTGATCTATATTTCTGTTTTTGTGCCAGTACCATACTGTATACATTACTGTAGGTTTGTAGTACAGTCTGAAGTCCGGAAGTCTGATTCCTCCAGCTCTGTTTTTCTTTCACACGATTGTTTTGGCTATTGGGGGTCTTTTGTGTTTCCATACAAGTTGTGAAATTTTTTGTTCTAGTTCTGTGAAAAATGCCATTGGTAGTTTGATAGGGATTGCACTGAATCTGTAGATTGCTTTGGGTAGTATAGTTATTTTCACAATGTTGATTCTTCTAATCCAACAACATGGTATATCTCTCCATCTGTTTGTATCATCTTTAATTTCTTTCATCAGTGTCTTATAGTTTTCTGCATACAGTTCTTTTGTCTCTTTAGGTACGTTTACTCCTAGGTGTTTTATTCTCTTTGTTGCAGTGGTAAATGGGAGTGTTTCCTCAATTTCTCTTTCACATTTTTCAACATTAGTGTAAAGGAATGCAAGAGATTTCTGTGCATTAATTTTGTATCCTGCTACTCTACCAAATTCATTGATTGGCTCTAGTAGTTTTCTGGTAGCATCTTTTAGGACCTTTATGTATAGTATCATGTCATTTGCTAACAGTGACAGTTCTACTTCTTCTTTTCCAATTTGGATTCCTTTTATTTCTTTTCCTTCTCTGACTGCTGTGGCTAAAACTTCCAAAACTATGTTGAATAATAGTGGTGAGAGTGGGCAACCTGGTCTTGTTCCCGATCTTAGAGGAAATGGTTTCAGTTTCTCACCATGAGAATAATGTTGGCTCTGGGTTTGTCATTTATGGCCTTTATTATGTTGAGGTAGGTTCCCTCTGTGCCTACTTTCTGGAGAGATTTTTTTTATCATAAATGGGTGTTGAAAATTGTCAAAAGCTTTTTCGGCATCTATTGAGATTATCATATGGTTTTTACCCTTCAATCTGTTAATATGGTGTATCACATTGATTGATTTGCCTATATTGAAGAATCCTTGCATTCCTAGGATAAACCCCACTTGATCATGGTGTATGATCCTTTTAATGTGCTGTTGGGTTCTGTTTGCTAGTATTTTGTTGAGGCTTTTTGCATATATGTTCATCAGTGATATTGGCCTATAGTTTTCTTTCTTTGTGATATCTTTGTCTGGTTTTGGTATCAGGGTGACGGTGGCCTCACAGAATGAATTTGGAAGTGTTCCTCCCTCTGCTGTATTTTGGAAGAGTTTGAGAAGGATAGGTGTTAGCTCTTCTCTAAATGATAGAATTCATCTGTGAAGCCATCTGGTCCTGGGCTTTTGTGTTGGAAGATTTTTAATCACAGTTTCAATTTCAGTGCTTGTGAAGGGTCGGTTTATATTTTCTATATCTTCCTGGTTCAGTCTCAGAAGGTTGTGCTTTTCTAAGAATTGTTCATTTCTTCCAGGTTGTCCATTTTATTGGTGTATATAGTTGCTTGTAGTAATCTCTCATGATCCTTTGTATTTCTGCAGTGTCAGTTGTTACTTCTTATTTGTTCATTTCTAATTCTGTTGATTTGAGTTTTCTTCTTTTTTTCTTGATGAGTCTGGCTAATCATTTATCAATTTTGTTTATCTTCTCAAAGAATCAGCTTTCAGTTTTATTGACCTTTGCTATTTTTTTCATTTCTTTTTCATTTATTTCTGATCTGATCTTTATGATTTCTTTCCTTCTGCTAACTTTGGGGTTTTTTTTTCTTTGTCTAACTGCTTTAGGTGTGGGGTTAGGTTGTTTTTTGAGTTTTTTCCTTGTTTCTTAAGGTAGGATTGTATTGTTACAAACCTCCCTTTTAGAACTGCTTTTGCTGCATCCCATAGGTTTCAGGTCATCATGGTTTCATTGTCATTTGTCTCTAGGTATTTTTTGATTTCCTCTTTGATTTCTTCAGTGATCTCTTGGTTATTTAGCAGCATATTGTTTAGTCTCCATGTGTTTGTATTTTTTACAGTTTTTTTCCTGTAATTGATATCTAGTCTCATAGCATTGTGGTCAGAAAAAATACTTGATATGATTTCAGTTTTCTTAAATTTACCAAGGCTTGATTTGTGACCCAAACTATGGACTATACTGGAGAATCTTCCATGAGCACTTGAGAAAAAACTGTATTCTGTTGTTTTTGGTTGGAATGTCCTATAAATATCAGTTAAGTACATCCTGTTTAATGTGTCATTTAAAGCTTGTGTTTCCTTATTTATTTTCATTTTGGATGATCTGTCCATTGGTGAAAGTGGGGTGTTTAAAGTCCCCTACTATATTGTGTAACTGTTGATTTTCCTTTCTATGGCTGTTTGCATTTGCCTTATGTATTGAGGTGCTCCTATGTTGGGTGCATAAATATTTACAATTGTTGTTATCTTCTTCTTGGATTGATTCCTTGGTCATTATGCAGTGTCCTTCTTTGTCTTTTGTAATAGTCTCTAGTTTAAAGTCTATTTTGTCTGATATGAGAATTGCTACTCCAGCTTTCTTTTGATTTCCACTTGCATGGAATATCTTTTTCCATGCCCTCACTTTCAGTCTGTATGTGTCCCTAGGTCTGAAGTGGGTCTCTTGTAGACAGCATATATATGGGTCTTGCTTTTGTATTCCTTCTGCCAATCTATGTCTTTTGGTGGGAGCATTTAATCCATTTACATTTAAGGTAATTATTATTATGTATGTTCCTATTACAGTTTTCTTAATTGTTTTGGGTTTGTTTTTGTCAGTCTTTTCCTTCTCTTGTGTTTCTTGCCTAGAGAAGTTCCTTTAGCATTTGCTGTAAAGGTGGTTTGGTGGTGCTGAATTCTCTTAACTTTTGCTTATCTGTAAAGGTTTTAAGTACTCCATCAAGATACTTGCTGGGTAGATTAATCTTGGTTGTAGGTTTTTTTCCTTCTGCACTTTAAATATGTTCTGCCACTCCCTTCTGGCTTGCAGAGTTTCTGCTGAAAAATCAGCTGTTAACCTTATGGGGATTCCCTTGTATGTTATTTGTTGCTTCTCCCTTGTTGCTTTTAATATTTTTTCTTTGTATTTAATTTTTGACAGTTTGATTAATATGTGTTTCAGCATGTTTTTCTTTGGGTTTATCCTTTATGGTACTCTCTGTGCTTCCTGGACTTAATTGACTATTTCCTTTCCCATGTTAGGGAAGTTTTCGACTATAATTTCTTCCAATATTTTCTCAGACCCTTTCTTTTTCTCTTCTTCTTCTGCAACCCCTATCATTTGAATGTTGGTGCATCTAATGTTGTCTCAGAGGTCTCTGAGATTGTCCTCAATTCTTTTCATTCTTTTTTCTTTCTTTCTTTCTTTTTTTTAAATAAATTTTGCCAGGCAGCAGCTGATCATGCAGGAGGGGTATTATCTTTTTTTGTTTGTTTGTTTTTTATTGCGGTATGCGGACCTCTCACTGTTGCGGCCTCTCCCGTTGCGGAGCACAGGCTCTGGACCCGCAGGCTCAGCAGCCATGGCTCACAGGCTCAGCTGCTCCACGGCATGTGGGACCCTCCCGGACCGGGGCACAAACCCGTGTACCCTACATCGGCAGTCAGACTCTCAACCACTGCGCCACCAGGGAAGCCCTATTCTTTTTTCTTTATTCTGCTCTGTGGTAGTTATTTCCACCATTCTATCTTTCAGGTCAATTATCCGTTCTTCTGCCTCAGTTATTCTGCTACTGATTTCTTCTAGAGTATTTTTAGTTTCATTTATTGTGTTGTTCATCATTGTTTGTTTGCTCTTTAGTTCTTCTAGATCCTTGTTAAACGTTTCTTGTATTTTCTCCATTCTATTTCCAAGATTTTGGATCATCTTTACTATCATTATTCTGAATTCTTTTTCAGGTAGGTTGCCTATTTCGTCTTCATTTATGTGGTCTTGTAGGTTTTACCTTGCTCTTTCGTCTGTAACATATATTTTTGTCATTTCTTTTTGTTGTTGTTGTTGTTGGGTGGTGCTGCATTCCTGTCTTACTGATTGTTTGGTCTGAGATGTCCAGCTTCTGGAGTTTGCAGGCAGTTGGACAGAGCCGGGTCTTGGTGCTAAGATGAGGAACTCCAGGAGACCTCACTCTGATTGATATTCCCTGGGGTCTGAGGTTCTCTGTTAGTCCAGCAATTTTGACTCGGAGCTGCCACCACCAGAGCTTGGGCCCAACCGCTGGCCTGGGTACCAAGACCCCAAAAACCAGTTGCTGGTGCTTCCTCCCATCCCATTAGGTGTCCATGGTTCCCCACCAGTTCCTGGCAGGTGCCTTAGTTGTGAGGAGACGTGAATTCCGTGTCCTCCTAGTATGACATCTTGACTCTGCCCTCTCCAGATCTTAGTTTTAAAATACGATTCTCAATAAAAGGAACCAGGGCTTCCTGATAAATGGCTGATTCTAGGATGGAGGAAGATAAATATAAATCTGGACCACATTATAGCACCAGATAACAAGAGATCATCCAAATAAACAGACATACAAATAAACAACTTAAAAAAGATAAAAAAGAAAAGAGTGAGACATATTCACAAGGAAGCATGTGCTAACTGGATAGAACTCCCAATGGCCAAGGCTGGCACAATTCAAGGAACAAAATAAATAGCAACTGTGTTGGATTATAGCTTTCCAAATAAAATATATCCATAAGACCATACTGATAAAAATAAATAATTACAGTAATAAATTATTGGCGAAGAAAAAATTCTTCTTTACCAACTTCTAATGAGGATAATTGAAAATCACCAGTAGAACACCACAGTGACCATTGCTGCAGGCAAGATCCGTGGATGAATGCTAACGTGGGAGAAACTTAAAGAAAAACAGGATATTTGTATAGCCTGAACATATATTCTTTTTTTTTTTGTGGTACGTGGGCCTCTCACTTTTGTGGCCTCTCCCGTTGTGGAGCACAGGTTCCAGACACGCAGCATCAGCGGCCATGGCTCACAGGCCCAGCCGCTCTGCAGCATGTGGGATCCTCCCAGACTGGGGCATGAACCCATGTCCCCTGCATTGGCAGGCGGACTCTCAACCACTGTGCCACCAGGGAAGCCCCTGAATATATATTCTTAAAAATATTGGTCCATTGTTGTGGATGTTTTAACTTTGCTCACAAATTCTTTTATACTTGTCCCACCAAGATAACCTACATTCTTGAGTATGGGCTAAAATTAGTCAGTCATTCTTGATAAATAGAAAGGTAAAAACTGTAACTGTAGAATGCAGAAATCTGTGAGACACCACTCTACCCAAGTGTTCAAAGTCAGCATCACCTGTAAATCCAACTGACATCCTACCCCCTGATATGATGTGATGAGAAGGGCAGTTAACTTCTGTGTTAGTCTTGCTAAACAGCCATAGCTGTACTGCTCATGAGAAAACATCAGACACACCCAGTCTGTGAAACATTCTATACAATACTTGCCCAGTAGTATTCAAAAGTGTCAAGGCTGTGACAAACAAGGAAGCATGAAAAATTATAATGGATTGGAGAAGACTTAGGAGACATGATGGCTAAATGCAAACTGGTCTCCTGGATTGGATGCAGGAAAATAAAAAGAATATTAGTGTGAAAAAAACAGTGAAATCAAAATTTTCTTTATTTTCTAACTTGGTAGAATGTTTAAATGATAATTTGTTAGTTTTCATAATTGTACCATGGTTATGTAAGATGCAGTATAAGTTGTGGGAAAGGCATATAGAACTCTCAACTATTTTTCAACTCTTTTGTAAATCTAAAACTATTTCAAAATACCTATTTTTTAAAAATGAAATCATTGTGTTCTTGCTCCTTTATAGCTCACTTTATTCTTCATCACTATATTGTTACCATTTTCCATGCTATTAAATATTCTACAAAATGTATTTTTTGAAGCATAGAATTACCTATCATATGGAGTTAACATAGCCTATTAAACAATTCCTGTGTTAAAACATGCGTATTTCCATTCTTTACTCTTATAGTTTTATGGTGACTGTTTTGTTTTATAATTCAGTTACTATTGCATTTCTACAAAAAATATAGTATAATGTTGTTTTTTAATTTCCTGTTATTTTATGTCCTAAAGACCAAGACCAAGGAGGAAAACAAGCAAAATATCAAATATGTATCAATAGATTCTGGTACTTAATTTCAACAAGCTAACAAAAGAACCCACAGTATTAGCAGAGAAAACTTGGATAAAGCAATTAGGTGCCAGAATTAAATGAGAAGATTCTAAAAGCAGAGATTTCATAGTCATACAATTAATAAGCACATGTTCTGAGTTCCTCTGGGTAAGGACTTGTTGAAAAGAATAAACACTGAAGAGGGGCACAAGTACGTGAGTGAAAGAATTTCTGTTTCCATTCCATGTGCATGATACTTCAGTGAAATTAAGCCATAATTAAAAGGTAGATCATAAAGAAACTGATAAATGCAAAGAAAATAATACATAGTAAGCTGAGAATGAACCCCCTGAAGATATCCATGTCTTAATCCCTGGAACTGTTACCTTATATTGCTTTCCTTAAAGGGGGGCCGCCTTTGCAGATGTGATTAATTTAAGAATATTGAGATAGAGTTTTTCCTGGATTACCTGGGTGGGCTCTAACTGCCAACGCATGTATACTTCTTATAAGAGGGAAGCAGAGGGAGATCTGACACACAGAGAGAAGACAAAGTGAAGATGGAGCAGAAAGAGATTTGAAATGCTAGCTTTGAAGACTGGACTGATACAGCTATGAATCAACATATTCTGTAGGCACCAGAAGCTGGAAGAGGTAAGGAACAGATTCTTCCCTAGAGCTTCTAGAGTGAGCATGGCCCTGCTGACATCTTAATTTCATCACAGTGGTATAATTTCAGACTTTTGCCCAAAAGAACTGTAAGAGAATAAATTTCTGTTGTTTTAAGCCAAGCTTTTGTCATTTGTTACAGCCGCTATAGGAAAATAATACAGTATCGTAAAGCAAAAAGGGTTGAAATATATTTTTAAATTATTAATTAGAATGAACACTAAAATCTGCTTTATCAAAAAAATCAATTTTTGGTTCTAAGCATAAGAATTTTTAAAGAACCAATTCATTGAATAAATAAATCAATAACTGAAAATGCTAAAAGTAAATGAAGGTAAATAATAAAGATATAATTAAGTAATCAAGAATTACTAAAAAATCATTATAACCAATACATTGCTAAATCTGAGCTTCTTAACTGAAAAAGCCAAAAATCTACTAATATATAAAATATACATATGTTATTACAGATATATATAGAAATATTACATCAATAGAGTATATATAGTCAATATATCATATAAGAAACAAAATGTAAACAAAATAGAATGGCAGGTACAGAGGAATAGATAATAAAACTACAAAAGAGCAATCAAGCAATAAAGTGGCAAGGTAAATTCACTGAGACCATTAAGGAGAAAATTACCTGGATCACATTAAAATTTTCCAGAGACCAGAAAATTCTGTGTTTGTATTTGTATTAATCAAAACATTTTTTTTGATGTGTGTGTGTAACTGTGTATGGGTGTTTGTATTCATCATTGATAGACATTAAAACCTGTCAGAAATAATGAGAAAAATAAAAATTCATGCAGATTATACCTGTAATTAGTGAGTCAAAAGCCTAAATAACAAAGGATTAATCTCCAAAATATACAAGCAGCTCATGCAGCTCAATATAAAAAAACAAACAACCCAATCCAAAAATGGGTGGAAGACCTAAGTAGACATTTCTCCAAGAAGACACACAGATGGCCAAGAGGCAAATGAAAAGATGCTCGACATTACTAATCATTAGAGAAATGCAAATCAAAACCCCTGTGATGTATCACCTCACACCGGCCAGAATGGCCATCATCAAAAATTCTACAAACAATAAATGCTGGGGAGGGTGTGGAGAAAAGGGAACCCTCTTGCACTGTTGGTGGGAATGTAAATTGATACAGCCACTATGGAGAACAGTATGGAGGTTCCTTAAAAAACTAAAAATAGGGGCTTCCCTGGTGGCACAGTGGTTGAGAGTCCGACTGCCGATGCAGGGGACACGGGTTCGTGCCCCGGTCCGGGAAGATCCCACATGCCGCGGAGCGGCTGGGCCCGTGAGCCATGGCCGCTGAGCCTGCACGTCCGGAGCCTGTGCTCCGCAACGGGAGAGGCCATAACGGTGAGAGGCCTGCATACCGCAAAAAAAAAAGAAAAAAACAACTAAAAATAGAACTATCACATGACCCAGAAATTCCACTACTGGGCATATACCCTAAGGAAACCATAATTCAAAAAGATACATGTACCACAATGTTCACTGCAGCACTATTTACAATAGCCTGGACATGGAAACAACCTAAATGTCCATCGACAGATGAATGGATAAAGAAGATGTAGTACATATATACAGTGAAATATAACTCAGCCATAAAAAGGAATGAAATTGAGTCATTTGTAGTGAGGTAGATGGACCTAGAGTCTGTCATACAGTGTGAAATAAGGTAGAAAGAGAAAAACCAATACTGTATACTAACACATATATATGGAATCTAGAAAAAATGGTACTGATGAACCTAGTGGCAGGGCAGGAATAGAGACGCAGACATAGAGAATGGACTTGAGGACGTGGGGGGGGAAGGGGAGGCTGGGAAGAAGTGAGAGAGTAGCACTGACATATATACACTACCATGTGTAAAACAGATAGCTAGTGGGAAGCAGCTGCATAGCACAGGGAGATCAGCTCGGTGCTTTGTGACCACCTAGAGGGGTAGGATGGGGAGGGTGGGAGGGAGGCTTTAGAGGGAGGGGATATACGTATACATATAGCTGATTCAGTTTGTTGTACAGCAGAAACTAACACAACATTTTAAAGCAATTATAATCCAATAAAGATGTAAAAAAACCCCTAAATGTAATGTTGCTAAATATTATTTGGCAGTGTATTAAAATAATAGCAATACTGGACCAAAAGATACTCATGAAGAGAAGGACTCAATTATTCGATATTCGTTAAAATACCCTACAAGATATTATAATAGTCCTTAAGACTTTGACAAAAAGTTTGCCCAAAATTAATATTGGTCACTCCTAACAGAATAAGTCACTTGTAAGTCACAGAAGTGAATTATTTTATAGAGGATGGGTGTAACACAGTCCTTTGAAGGCACAAATAGGAGTGTTAAACAGACCATTTTTCAGGAGATTTACGGAAAGGAAAAGAAGATGTCAGAATTTGACAGAAACTCTGGAGAAAATGGCATGTTTCCTTTCTACAGTATATCCAAATGCAAACAGTAGATTTAGAAACAACCAGGATTGTTTAAACAATAGCAGAAGAAGTTAAATGAGGCTATTAATGGTACACACACACACACACACACACACACACACACACACAACACCCCACTCAACTTAATCTGGTCAAAAGACAGAATTTCATAGTTAGTTTGACACGCAGAAGCAAACTGCGCTTCGGAAAATAAATCATAGGTTGGAGATAATATTTTTCATTTGACTTTGAATCTTGAAAACCATTACCCTCTGTCATAATGTATCTGTGTTTTAAAAAATATACAAAGTAAATAAACGGATATTTATTCAATTATTGATGGCATTATTTCAATTCTTGTGTCAGTTTCAGTTGTACCTAGTTTTAGAGGCTGAAACTAGGAAGTTAAACACTAATTCAAAAATAAGTGGTAAAGAGTTTTAACATTTAACACTTTATATATTTTATTTCAAAAGTGTCTTTTTCGTTAAGTGTACACTTTTATTGCCTGGTAGGAAAAAAGAGAACTAAGCAGTTAGTTGCAAAATCAGTTTAGATGAAGATTTGGAAAAGCAGCTGGTTGAAATAAAATGTATGCAGAGTAAACACTGTGAAGAATATCTATATTTTTTTCCAGAGAAGGAAATGTCTCTTGTCATGTCTGTTACATTTCAGTGCACTACATTATGTGGTTTGAAATGACTCAACTTATATAAAAATAAGACATTTTAGAAAACAAACACAAAGCATAATATTCAAGAAACACATTTTCCTCAGATTGTTCTTATTTGAGAAATAAATGGATAAACACAGATTTTTATCATTCCAATGATCCAACCTGCATGATATATTTTGAAATATATCCACAAATATGAATTTAAAGGATAACATATAGTAAGGGTAATATTAAAAATGTATTAGATATTGCTAATATATTCTGAGCATTTTTCTTTATAAAGTGACATACTTTAAAGAAATAAATTTTAACTCAACAGAAAAATTATATTTGTTAATTTTTATAATAATGATTAGAAACAATGTGACCAGTTTGAAAAAACAAGAGAATGAGCTTCAATATTCAGTATGTATATATGTATTTTTGTTATTTTATTGAAGTATAGTTGATTTACAATATTATACTAATTTCAGGTGTACAGCATAGTGATTCAGTATTTTTACAGATTATACTCCATTAAAAGTTATTACATGATAATAACTACAATTCCCTGTGCTACAAAATACATCCTTTTTGCTTATCTCCTTTACACACAGTAGTTTGTATCTCTTAATCCCATACTCCTAATTTGTCCCTCCTCCATTCCCTCTCCCCATTGGTAACCACTACTTAGTTTTCTATATCTGAGTCTGTTTTCATTTTGCATATATCAATATTCAATTGTGTTACTTTTTAGATTCTACGTATAAGTGATATCATACAGTATTTGTCTTTCTCTGATTTATTTCACTAAACACAATATTCTCTAGGTGCATCCATGTTGCTACAAAGGGGAGAATTTCATTCTCTTTATTTTATAGCCGAGTAACATTCCATCATATATATATATACCCCACATATTTATCCATTTGTCTGTTGATGGTCACTTGGGTTGCTTTCATATCTTTGATATTGTAAATAGTACTGCTATGAACATCAAGATGCATGTATCTTTTGGAATTAGTGTTTTCATTTCTTTCCAGATATATACCCAAGAGTAGAACTTCTGGATCATATGGTAGTTATATTTTCAGTTTTTTAAGGAACTTCCATACTGACTGCACCAATTCATGTGCCTTTTAGTCATATGTGTATCTTCTATTTTTTCTAAATTTTTAATTGTATTTAAAATACATACTGGAAGATCTCAATAGATATTTTTCCAGAGAAGACTTTCAGTATGTATTTTAAATACAATTTAAAAGGTAGAAAAAAAGTGTAAGTGCAAACAATGAGGGCATTATAATGTATATAATCAAAAAAGGGTCATTCCCTGCATATATAAAGTAGTCCTAAATGTGAATAATGAAACAAAAAGACAAGTGTGCAATTAAAAATGTGAAAATAATGTAAATAGGTAATTCACAGTAAAGGAACAGAAATAAGCAACATGCATAAGAGGAGGACTGATTATGCCACCTGTAATCAGAAAAATTAAAATTAAAACAAAAAAATGGGATTTTGGTTTTCTCAGATTGGTAACAAAACTAATGTTGGAAAATATTAAATGTACATTATTTAGTGGGAAGGTAGAAGTAAACCCACATTACTAGAGGGAGAAAAATGATATATCAAAATTGTGTGGCAATTTTGAACACCTGGTAAAATTTTAAATGTGCCTGTTCTACAATCCAATCACTCTGAGTCTAGGAATACACATAGGGAAACTCATAAAAGGCCTAATGTCCAAGTCCCTAATGCCAGAATATCAATGACATGACATAAATATTCTAATAGAGTGAAATTAATAAACAAAATGCAGCAATGAATACAAGGGAAAATATCAAATAAGAATGAGAAAGGGCTTCCCTGGTGGCGCAGTGGTTGAGAGTCCGCCTGCCAATGCAGGGGACACGGGTTCGTGCCCCGGTCCAGGAGGATCCCACATGCCGCGGAGTGGCTGGGCCCGTGAGCCATGGCCGCTGGGCCTGCGCATCCGGAGCCTGTGCTCCGCAGCGGGAGAGGCCACAACAGTGAGAGGCCCGCGTACCGCAAAAAAAAAAAAAAAAAGAATGAGAAACCTTGCCATTTATCAATGAAGCTGACACTCTAAGACTTTTTATTTAGTAAAAAAAAAAAAAAAAAAAAAAAACGGTGAAGAATAAAACAACTGATATAACAATTTTAAAGCACAAAGTAAATTATACATGTAATGTATGAATACAAATGTAGAGTATTGGACTGAAGAGTTCACTGCAAGAACATGATGATGAGAGGGAAATGGAGGTGATGAGAGGGGAGTTCAAATGTATCTGTACTTCATTATTTCTTATAATGAAAACCAATGAAATAAATCCAAATAAATATTAGCAAGTATTAATTCCAGGATGTAAGAACATGTGTCTCATCTTCATTTCTGTGCTTTTCCACATTTTAAAATACTCCCCAAATAACAAATTTTATGAAATTCAAACAATAATACCCAAGAATAAAAAAGAAATTCTTATAAGAGTTGAGCATTGAAATTGTTTTAAAAACCCTTTATGATTTGGTTTTAATAGAAAATGAGCCTAATTTAAATCATGTTAAGGTAAATAAAAACTTCAACTTAGAAAAGAATTTTCAAAATACCAAAAAAATAAGCACAATTTAAAATAATGTAAACTTAGCTAAATTGTTTCAAGGGTAATTAAAAACTTGCATAGACTTAAAATGACTAAAGAAATTGAGAACATTATCTGAAAACAACATTCCCTCGAATGTACCCATTCAGGCCCACCTTAATAATCTCCCTTTCTTAAAGTCTACTGTGCCATGTAATATATCTTAATCATGAGAGTGACATGCATCATAACCACAGTAATGGGGAACAAGGTGTGGACACCAGAGGGTGGAAAATCTTGGGAGCCACTTTAGAATTCTTCCTATCACACTTACTAAATTGTACAAGGAAGAGAGTAACCTAGTCAAAGGTTTGGCTTAGTACTTGATGTTCTCCATACAATCCTGATACTATTAATTTAAAAATAAGAGGCAAATAATACATTCTTAAAACTCTCTCATTTAAACAGATCTAATTTTTAAAATAAAACAACAGAAATAGTTGCATAAATGTCAGTAATAAAGATCATTCTCATCATCTTTCATTGTCATTTTTTGGAGATTATTTGAGAAGCTCTGGTCAATGCAAATACATGAAAAAGATATAATGATTATCAATATTTGAAGAAAGGAGAAAATACAATTATATGCAATAATGTAGCTATCTGGAAAAGTGAGAAAATGAGCTAAAAATATTAAAATCAAATAATATAGAAGCATTGGTATTTACAAACTTCTTATGCAAAATCAATGTTATCTATATATAAACAGTGATTAATTTAAGAAAATAAGGAGAAAATACCTTATTCATGGATACAACAACACAAAAATAAAAATGAGTAGTTAGGAATAAGCTTTAAAAATGAAGTACCTATGAAAAGCACAAAATTCACCTAAATAATAAAAAGCTAAAGTAGATATAACATTTAATGATATACAACTATTATGCCATTTCAAATTTATCTGTAGATAGTTTTTTCCATAACACGTTTTGGAAAAACCCAAACTTTTTGGCCAAGCCAATAAATCAGTTAAATTCAAATGCTAATAGTATTAGAGCATTGAGATATTCACAAAGTGAACTTACTGGGTTAATATGGATGCCAAACTCTACAAAACATTTTTTCAAGATGAATAACAAAGATGTACTTTCTCCTGTTTACTAAAATGAATGAGAATATCACTGCAAACAGTAATGTTGTTGGCCAAGGATCAGAATGAAAAACACAGAAAATAAAATTAAGCTAATAAATAAATCTACACCCTTTATCTTAACTTTACCCACACATTCACAAAAACAGAGTAATACAAACAACGGATTATATATTGAAAGATCAAATGCAGTACAGTAAGAACATATGTGTGTATATCTGTATGTGTGTAGTTAA
Source organism: Aethalodelphis obliquidens (assembly GCF_003676395.1). Classification (NCBI taxonomy): domain Eukaryota; kingdom Metazoa; phylum Chordata; class Mammalia; order Artiodactyla; family Delphinidae; genus Aethalodelphis; species Aethalodelphis obliquidens. Next base: position 7,757,530 of record NW_020838024.1, on the reverse strand, counting down.
GAACTTAGCTGTATTATATCCTTCAAATTTCAACTAATTGAAGAAAGTTCTAAGAGCTGCAAAATAAAACTAATAATGTACTTTGAGCCAGAAATAATTCTGCTTTTAGGATTTATTATAACAATATCAGATACCTGGAAAACAAACTATGTACAAGTCTTTTCTTAATAGTTGTATTTGAAACATTTCTAAAAACACAAGCTATTTACATAGAATTTATTACTTATTTACACCTGTAAGTTTGGAAATACTACAAATAATAAAAATCAAATTTAGAGGACTAAATCACTAGGAAAATATTAAAAATACATAAATTTAAAAAGCATGTTTTATAAAATAAATATGATTTTAGGTAAAATATATATGTAGCCATATATGTATAGAAAAAGTAATTTGGAGTAATTTTGAAATAAAACTTTTTTCAGATTCTTCTTTGTAATATTTTTGTAGTCTCTAAACTTTTTACAAGAACTTGTTAGTTTAAACATCAACCTAAATACAAAATAAGTAGAATAATTAAAAAAATAGAGTGAAGAAATTCTATCATTAATCCAACTAGATTTCACAGTAATTACTACTCTTCACTCTTTAGGAAGTCAAGTACTTAACGCAGCCTAGAAAGAAATCTATGCAATTATCAAACAGTTATTTTTAAAAGCTAAGTAAAACCTTCATCTCCTTCAATTGCAGTCACAACCTCTGTACTTTTCCACTTCTTTTTGAGAAACTCAAGTAATAATTCTAATTATAGTCCTCTGTGTTTTGCTTTTATGTATTTCTTATGGATCTCTATTTTCCATTTGGTCTCTGGTCATTCTTTTTTTTTTGGCCAGGAAAATATATTATAACATCTTCCCAGTGAAAAATAGATATTTAAAATAATATTTCATCTTAATTTCCCTTTGTCCTTCATTTGGAATTTATTCCTACAACTTTAGTTTACATTTCTCAGTCTCCATCACCCTATGCCTTATTATATCTTCAAAAAAGGTAAAATATGAACACAAGATATTAAAACACAGATGATATGCTATTTAAAGAATATCAACAAAAACTTTTAAATAATATTTCCTTCCTTTGATGAAACAAAAAATAAAATTCCAATTTTATATTTTTCCTAAATAACTCACATTGAACAAGATTCATTAGGTCATTATGCAATTGAAATAGTCGCTAGCATTTCTTAAATACCTAAGTTTTATAAATTGTATAATAAATAAGTAATACACCAAAGAGAAGAAAATAAATAAAGGTAGAGGACCAAAAATATTTTTGAAGAAGGTTTATTTTGGAGAGCGAAAATTCTTTTTTCCTCAAAATGACAAAAATTCCTGAAACCAAAATTAAACCACTGATTTGAATTCCCAATCTGTCCTATTTAGTTTTTTCTATTTTATTTCATGCTGAAAAAATACATTACACTTATGCTGTAGCTGTTAACATCACACTCAGAAATGTTTCCATGAAGTTATATTACATTTGTCTATCAGAACTTTTTAGCTCTTTAATATCCATAGGTCTATCCAACCTCTGATGAGTTTTCCAATTTCCTACCAATTATATGATTATTAGTTTCCAAAGAAAAGTTTAGAAACATAATTTCTCAGTTATTTCATTTCAAGTAGTTTCGAGATCAAAAAGAAACAAACAAAAACTAGTCACTAATATAAATCCTAATTCAGTGGCAACAGAGATTGGTCATGTTAACAGTGTAAATTTCAGATACCAATGTAACCACATTCATATAATGCACTCGACATAACTGCAGCCTTCTGTGGAAACCAGCCAATTTAAGACACATTGGGTCTTCAAATTCACCCCAAAGACATTCTCATTCATATAAGCCCCTTCTAAACTATTTTGCACAGCTGGGAGGATCTTGCACCTTCAGTCTTTTGAGGGAATGAGGTTCCACAACCGACTTAAGATAGGGTCTGTGAAGAGTTAGAAGGGGAAGCTGGGATGAAGTGAGAGACTAGCATTGACATATCCACACTACCAAATGTAAAATAGATAGCTAGTGGGAAGCAGCTGCATAGCACAGGGAGATCAGCTCGGTGCTTTGTGTCTGTCCACCTAGAGGGGTGGGATAGGGAAGATGGGAGGGAGACGCAAGAGGGAGGGGATATGCGGATATATGTATACATATAGCTGATTCACTTTGTTATACAGCAGAAACTAACACAACATTGTAGAGCAATTATACTCCAATAGAGATGTAAAAAAAAAGTTAATTCTTCAAGCTAACAAATGGGTTCTAGCTCTAACTATACAACTAACATGTTTATATTCTTGGACAAATAATGTATTTTTTCCAATATCTTGGTTTCCTCATCTGATATATGAGGGAGTTGGACTTAAGTTCTTTTCTACTATAAGACTCTGGTACAGAAAAATAATTCCTCTATTCTAGAAAGTGCAATAGGTGTCAGAGAAAAAGGAAAATTTGGAGATGGTATTAATAGTAAAATTTATCTAATTCATTTCTTACATTGACAAAAGGAAGCAAGTCCTAAAGATGCTAAGTATTTAATTTTTAATAGATCACAAGTTCAATTTATGCCCAAATTTCTAAGATCCACATAAATGCTATATCCACAGTTTGATGATATATATAATGTGAGCTTACACTTCTTATATGCCAAATACGTTTCTAAATATGGAGCAGAAGTAGGCAGGTCTGATGCCAGTGAAAGGAGAGAAGAGGGAAGGAATGATTGGGTAGGAAGAGCTTCAGACCCCGGTATTAGTCTTCCAGGGCTGCCATAACGAAATGTCACCGACTGGGGATTTAAATAACAGAAATTAATTTTATCATAGTTCTGGAGGTCGGAAGTCCAAGATCAACGTTTTGGCAGGTTTGGTTTTTCCTGAAGCCTTGCTTCTTGGCCACCTTCTCACTGCATCCTCATCAGACCTTTCCTCTGTGTGTACTCATCCTTGCTGTCTCTTCTTCTTATACAGACACTGGTCATATTGGATTAGGGCTTTACACTTATGACCTCATTTTTAAGGTCATAAGTCATTACCTCCTTAAAGGCTCTCTCACTCTGAATATAGTCATATTGGAGGTTTGGCCTTCAACATAAATTTGAGAGGGTACACTATTTTATCCATAACAAACGCTAGTGCAGTCATGAGAAAGTATCAGCCAGGCTGACATGGAGCCCCTCAGCAAAATTGCAGGTTACAGGAGCCCCATGTTAGACAGCATTGGCCTGGATCTAATTCCCCTGCAGAGCTCACCCACTAGCCGACATTAGCCTGGAGCAAGTGTGGCTTCAATGGACACAAACTATGTCTGATTGAAGCTTGCAGTCAACTCTGCTATCCTGTTGCAGGTTCTCGGTGGTTCTGCCTCATCAGGTCATGGTCTTCCTCTGAGAAAAGTGGACACTATCACCATTATAAGCCACAGGGACAGAGTGATAATGAATGTTGAGATTCACAGGAATCTGTGCAAGTAGCTAATTGATTGTGGTATCCCTATTCAGGGCTTTCTACAGCTATATTGGCAGGAAAAGAGTGAAGGTAAATCTAATTCAAGACATCATAGAGGATATTCACAATCTCTTACCCAGTTCCTAGACCTAAGTCACTTTTCAAACCTATATCCCCTTGATTGAGGACAACTTCCTCTGAGAAATGACCCTGCAATGTGACCTTGTACCCTTGGAGAAAGATTTTGAATATACACTGTAAGAACGACTCTATAGCCATTTTCTAGGTACTATGTGCTGAAGAAGGAAATATACACAAACCTTCTGAGAGTTTTTGAATACTTGGTCTAAATTTCTTCTAATCTGTGGAAATCCAACAGAATGAGATGAAAACCCAAGCCCTTTCTATATATCAATATATAAAGATCTTTCTCAATTTATGATGGGATTATATCCCAATAAATCCATCATAAGTTGAAAATATCTCAAGTCAAAGACATTTAATACACCTAACCTACCAAATATCACAGCTAAGCCTAGCCTACTTAAACATGCTCAGAACACTTCCATTAGCCCATGGTTGGACAAATTTATCTAACACAAAGCCTGTTTTATAATAGTGTTGAATATCTCACGTACTTTATTGAATATTGTACTGAAAGTGAAAAATTAAATGGTCCTGTGGGTACAGAATGGTTGAAAGTGTATTGGTTGTCTACCCCCATGATTTTGAGACTGATTGGGAGCTTTGGCTCACTGCCACTGCCCAGTATCCCCAGAGAGTATTATACTGCATATCCGTAGCCTGAGAAAATTTGAAAATTCAAAATTTGAAGTCACCAGAGAGTATTGTACTGCATATCTGTAGCCTGAGAAAATTTGAAAATTCATAATTTGAAGTATGGTTTCTACAGAATTCATAACACTTTTGCACCATCAAAAAGTAAAAAAATATTGTAAGGCCAAAAAATCTTAAGTTGAACCATCCTAAGTCAGTACCTGGTACCAGAATGTATAGAAAGAATTGACTCACCATTCTAGCACTTGCCTCCAATTGTTAATCCCCACATATTTTCCTAACTAGGACACTAAGCACTATTACAGTAGAAAAAGGCAAGAGGAAGCTGGTGGAAATACTCAACTACTCACTCACTGGACAGAACCAAATAAAAGACAATAACATATCCTGGGGGAATTATGGGGGCAAATATTACCATCAGTGTCTTGAAGTTGTGATTATAATCATTTGAGTTGTGATTGTAACACATTCCCTTTACTCACATGTTTGACTGATGCAGAAAGAAGCCAGATTTATACTGGAGAAACTAGATTGATGCCACGATAGAATACTGATGCCAATGGCAGCTACTGGTCTGTATGTGGTATCCTACTTGAAATCAAGCCAGTTCCTATTGCATGGTAGGCAGCAATTAACCTAGGACTTTTTTCTAGCCTAATGAGTAAAGATAGCCAGGAACAGGGAGAGCAGTGCAGATTTGCTCTCTGGTACAAAATAGTCTAGAAAGACTTGACTGTCTTGGTTTCACATAGAAAAACACCCAGCCCATCACATTAATGAAATTATGCCAACTGTATCTGAAATACAGAAAACAGCAAAAACCGCAGATGCATTAGTCAAATGCATGCACGTCCAAGGGTGGGAGTTAAACTCCAAAAATGTTGAGGGTCCTGCCAATTCTTTCTTGGGATCCTTTGGTATGATGTGTGTTGAGCTCCCTCCTCTAAGTTGAGAAACAGTTTGCTGCTCCTTGCACAATGCTTGTGGGAAACCTGATTTTCGAAGCAAGACATGTCACATCCGAGTGTGCCGCTCAATCCACTAGTGAATAACTCAAAATACTGCCAGTTTTGAATGGTGTCCAGATATAAGAAGGACTTTTAGTAGCACAAGGCTGACACTCATGCTTCTCTGTCATTTGAACCTTTATGACCCAAGAGATCCCATTATTTTTTTAACATCTTTATTGGAGTATAATTGCTTTACAATGGTGTGTTAGTTTCTGCTTTATAACAAAGTGAATCAGTTATACATAGACATATGTTCCCATATCTCTTCCCTCTTGCGTCTCCCTCCCTCTCACCCTCCCTATCCCACCCCTCTAGGTGGTGAGGTATTTTTGTCTGATAGGTATGCTGCAAGGAGCCTCTGGTAAGAGGAACAAGAGAATTCTGATGATTATTCTCTACCTTAAAAGCAGTCTGGGTCCTGTTAGAGACTAAATATCTGATCTTGGGACACCAAGTGTCCATGTAATCCAAACTTCCTTTTGTTAAGTTGGTGTTGTCCGACCCATTAGATCATACATTTCTACATATAATAGCATACACTTCTTAACTGGAATTGGTATGTGTTAGTTCTGGCGCAAGCACATATTACTTGCTTTAAAGTTGTCTCAGATTCCCATGGTATATATTTTTCCTGACTCACCAATTCTCTCTCGACTCACAACTTTCATATAATGGAGAGTAAAATCACCAGATTAAAGAAGAGGAAAAAGTACAGATCTAGTTTACAGATGATTATGACATGCAGGCCATAGCTGGTAATAGTAATCATTGCACTAAAGCTTCCCTTGGAGACATCCCAAAAGACAATGGTGAAAAAAAAAAATCTTTTCAACTGGAATAACTTTGGCAACACGCATAATTTTCCGTTTTGTGTAAACAGTGAAATACCCTGAGTTATAAATTAATTCATAGGCAGTAGCTAATGCATTGGTCAAACGGTCAGAAACTTAGAAAGGATGAAACTGGAAGACTGATGATAAGGAAGCCTGATGGAGAGGTGTATTGATGAGTCTATAAGAAAGGGTACAGAAGGTGAAGATTTCTGCATCATACATTAATGCCCTACATGGGACATTCATAGCAAAGAATGATATAAAACAATGTATATGAAGATATGTCTCCTGCATGTCAACTTCTATTCCTAGTCAACTTGGTATTTACTGAGTGGGTCTATGTACAAAATTTCTGTGATGGAGCCTACGAATAGTTTTAATGTAGTGAACTTTCCTTCACCAAAGCAGATCTACCTACTAAAACTACTGATTATTCATTCCTTGCCAACAGCAAAGCCCAAAGCTAGACCCAGATAGGACACCATGTTCTGGGTTACCAGTCAGCTTCTTGGTGAAGCTGGATCCCTGCCATCATGAAGAGGGCAACCATGAGTTTTATGAGGAAGTGATTGGCAGAAGCCAGCTATACAAACCAATATATATGAGACCACTAAGAGATGGATCCTGTGGGAATCAAAATTTGTGTAATCTTCCAACCTAGCTGATAACAGTGGATAAGGGAACTCTGAAGGTTAGTGGAAGAAGGAAAGGTGTGAATATCAGCTCAGATATCATTATTAGATACAGAAATAAGATCTGAAGTACCTATATTTTATAGTGATTGTTTCTTTATTTGCTGTTTATATGATAAGTAATGGTGGATGTTAATATTTACTTACAGGTTCCAGGTTTGTAGGATTGAATCTATATGACCTGTGGCAATATGACAGTGAAACTTTAAGTTTCTCATGCACTAGGGGTATGTTCCTGCTTACATCTCCTGCATCTTCTCCATAGTACTTTGTGACTATATCCCTTAAAGTATCCTAGATAAACTTGTTCAGGTATCTTACTTGCTCTGTTAAAGTGTACATCATTAATAGCGGAGGTTTTCCTACTCTAATTGTTTTCATCTGCAATACTCATAGGTGTTTTGAACATAGTAAATGCTCAACAAATATTAATTGCATTGAAATATTATAGATGACGATATTGCAGATAAATATTTGCTCATGGAAAAATTCTGGCTTAAGGGGGAAGTTATCTTTTCTGAAAAGTGGTACTATATTCTTAAAATTTTAAAATTAATTTCTATCACTTAAAAAATGTCTGATCATATGTTTAGCATTTGATAGCATTTCGCAGTATCCTAATATCTTTATAAAGGTGATAAAATGAATTAAAATATAAATCTCATTGCATGTATACAAGGTACATGTATCAAGTCAGTTTCACCTTCAATGAAGTTTTCAGTTTTGGTTACCTCATCTCTAGATAAACCTAACAGAAATACAAAAAGCTCAGTGAAGGACAATGAAAAGGACTGTAATCATGAGTAATACTATAGGAGGGGACTCCAAATGAAGGGGATATTAAAAAGAGTAGGCTGAATTGCTCTGAGAAGGCAAAAGGGAAAAGGTGATAAAGTAGAAGCATATTAAGTAAAGAACAGAATAAAACAGATACACAGAAATTCTTCTCTTTTACCCTTCCTTACAATTCAAGGACAGTGGATAAAACCCAAGTGCCTAAAAGATGAACATAAAGGTCTTCTTCCTTGTAAATAATTGTCAAGAAATAGTTTCAATGTTCCTGTCTGCTCCATACCTAATTGGGAAAATAAATGAACACCTCTATGCCTCCATTTTCCAATATTTGTATGACAGAATGTTAGATAATAAAAGGACTAAAGAAATCCTAAGTTAGACTAGACTAAAGGAAATTGAGGCCCAGACAGTTTGTTACTCATATGCATCCACAAACCTAATCAGCTGGGGAGCTGTTTCCCAGGTTCTTATATCAGGGGTCTTCAAGCACTCCATGGTTACCTCCAGAGTAGTCACTGTGTACACTGTAGATGTCTCACAGCTCATTTACTTGTATACATCAATACACAAAAATACACTATGTGCACTGTACATTGTATATACAGTGTACATTGTATATTTGATGTACCAGAAATTTATTTTAATGCTTTTTACTATTTATCTCTTTATTTCAAGGTACTTAAGTGAATGTAGTATCCAGTTGTCATCGATCCACATGCAAAATGATTTATATCAATTCACATATGAATTGATAAGTATACTGAATATTTATAATGTAGAGTACTGGTAGAAAATATGTTAATATCACAAAACCAAATATTTTTTTTTTCTGGAATGAGTTGAACAATTAATTGACGCCATGTAGAACTTAAAATTTTTCATATCTGTTATTTTTGACATTTTCCCTCATATTCTTAGTCCAATATTAAACTTAAATTGTTGCCATCATTAAGCATACATCAGCATCTTGATTTTCCTAAGTCAGTGGTTGGCATAAAAAACTTTCTATTATTTTGAAATAACAAAGGAGGAACATATTTACAGTAAAATCCAAATTGAAGAAATTAAAAACTGGCCTAAATTCAAATATTATACACAGTCGGTCTCAGAGACAATATTAAGATTCAGTGCCAAAGCTCCTGTCAACAGATCCTCCAAAAAATGCTTCTTATAGTGTTTTTGCCTTTCCGACTTATCTACTCCCAGTCTGCTCTAGGTACATGTCATGACTCCCCCAAGTGCAGATCAAGCTTTTGCTACATATGTGGGTCTAGGCACTTTCCACATGCTTCTAGAATAGCATACACTTAGCCCTTCATAGCAGGTATAACACTGTATCAAAACTTCTTGTTACCTACTTCCTGTATACCCGCTATGTGAAATTACATTATTTCAGTGATGTCTATTTAAGTCTGTGTAACTAAAACCAAATGAAATGGCTTACACTAAATAATTGTCCAATAAACATTTACTACAAACTAGAAAGTTGAGAAATGAATGATGAATTACTGCTGCTTTTCAAAACTATTCTATTATAGTACTTTCAGGCCAACTGAAACTTGGGTTATGCCTCCATATCTTAAAGTCTGTATAGACTATACAGTAGGATGGATTGTCTTACTGATTTCAACTATCCCTTCTCCTTTATAGAAGAGCATTACACATTCCTGCTCATTGCCTTACAGTACCTCATGTAAGGCATGCGCTTCTCCACCCACTCATGTTGGGCTTGATCATATGACTTATTTTGGCCAGTAGAATGTTCGCAGAAGTGACACTGTGCCAGTTCACTGCAGAAGCCATTAAGAGACATCAGCTACCCTATCAACTGTCCTGCTCTTTTCCCTCTACCATGGAAATAAATAACTCTTATAAATAAAAGTGTTGTTCCTTTCAAATAGATTATAAAATGAAGATGATAAAGCAGAGCTGAATCTCACTCCTGGGCATATACCTGGAGAAAACCATATTTCAGAAAGATACATGCACCCCAACGTTCACTGCAGCTCTATTTACAATAGCCAAGACATGGAAGCAACCTAAATGTCCATCAATAGAGGAATGGATAAAGAAGATGTGGTACATATATAGCATGGAATATTACTCAGCCATAAAAAAGAGCAAAATAATGCCATTTACAGCAACATGGATGGACCTAGAGATTATCATACTGAGTGAAGTAAGTCAGACACAGAAAGACAAATATCATATAATATCACTTATGTATAGAATCTAAAAAAATGGGTACAAATGAACTTGTTTACAAGATGGAAGTAGAGTCACGGATGTAGAAAACAAACTTATGGTTACCAGGAGATAAGGGGGAGAGGGATGAATTGAGAGATTGGGACTGACATATACACACTAATATATATAAAATAGTTAACTAATAAGAATATGCTGTATAGCACTGGGAACTCTACTCAATACTCTGTAATGGCCTATATGGGAAAAGAATCTTAAAAAAAAAAAGAGTGGCTATATGTATATGTATAACTGATTCACTTTGCTGTACACCTGAAACTAACACAACATTGTAAATCAACTACACCCCAATAAAAATTAAAAAAAAAAAAAGCAGAGCTGAGCAAAGCTTCAACAGCTAAAGCCAATAGCTGACAAAATATATTAAAATCAACAAATTACAATCTACAGATAAGTAAATGTCTATTATTTTAAGTCACTGATTTTTCATTATTACATCAAATCTAACTTAAACACAGATTTTAGTGCCTAGACATTTGGGTGTTACTGCAACAAAACTGTCAAAAGATCAACCAATTATATTAAAAAACAAGCCTAAGATTATTATGTTTTCAGTCATTTTTAAAAGTATCTGGATAGAATCAGACTGAGAAAACTGGTCAGCCATCAAGGCAGATACATTCTCAGATTATTCTTCAAGTGGGTCCAAGGAGGAATTTGGAAAAAAAAAGACCTCCAAAGACTCAAAGAAAAATTCAGGGAGATGAGCGGGCTGGAAAGCAATACAAGAGAGGAGTTGAACTAGGACCCTACTCTCAGGATGAAAAGTGCCTGTTATGTTTGCACATTAGGATTTCAGAATTGCTATAGGTCAGTGACTGATGTGTACTTCCATTTTTCCCATTTCCAAGTCAGGGAGTTTAATGAGGTTTATTGTCTCTGTGTCATCTTTATATGTTCTTTGTGGCTATGTGTCCTCTATGGCCATGATGGATACTCACTGTTTTAGCTCATAAGTCTCTGAATCAAGAGATACTAAATACAGTAGAATATATCATGAAATTCTGGTATTGAGGCGATGCTATAATGGATGAAAATGTTGAGAGCTCCTTACAGAGAATGGCAGTCTATTTTGTGTATAAGAAGCAAAGTGAATATTTGTGACCAAGAATACAAACTATGTTAGTTTACATTATTATTTCTCATTATTTACTCTCGCTTCCTTAATATTAGATAGCATGTGTGTATATGTTTATAAATATATGTGTGTGTGTATGTGTGTGTGTGTGTGTGTGTGTGTGTGTGTGTATATATATATATATATATATATATATATATATGTATCCCTATCTATTGTCCTGTTACTTACTGCTCCTCCTGTGGGAGGAGTTAGATCCTCAACTCATTACTCATTGGTCAAGTCATTTAAGGTAACAGAATGTGGGCCAAGGTGACCATATGCCACATACGAACTGAAACTTTAAAATGCATCTGTTTTTCTACCAGTAATCTTGCTGTGCCACAAGAGAAGCATGTTCCAAGTAGAAACTGCCCTTTAACCTAGGTTCTAGAATGGGAAAATGGGAAAACATGTGAAGTAGAGTGGTCACAGGCTGACAGAGCTCAGTGGAGCTGCAGCAGCCTAAGCTGACTGATAGCCACCCAAATACTACGTGAATGAAAAATAAATTCTGCTGTTGTAAGCTATTAATAAGATTTGTGTGCTCTATTGTTCCTGCAGCAAAATTAACTGATACGCAAGACAATCAAATTCTTGGTTCAACTGATATACTATCCTCTGTGAACTCAAAAAATATTTACTTAGTAGCACCAGTGTTGTAAGCACAAGTATAACTTTGTGGATATAAAGATTTTTTTAAGATATTCTTTTTTATTGCTCATAGTAAAATGAATATTGCTGTAGTAGAGAAACATTTACAATAGAATGTGCTAAATGCTATAATTATATTCTGGTTTACATCTGTGTGGAGTCAGAAGATCACCTAAATTCACCTGAGACAGAAATACAGAATTTGGGGAAGGATGTGCAAAGCAAGTAATAACTAACCTGAATCTTGAAAGTAATCAAGGGTTCACTGAAAGGACAAATTGAGGAAATATATTACAGACATAAGGAAACATAAGAATGAGGAGAAAAAGAGATATATACGGTGTTTGTAAATCTGTCATAGAAGCCTGGGTTGTTGGTAGGCACTGTACCAAAAAGTCAGTCAGTGCCAAATTAAAATAGACCTTTCTCATTGCACTAATGAGCTTGTGATTCACCTAGTAGAATGAATGATAGCAGGATGAAAAATGGCTTATAGATCTAGGGAGAAAGAGAAAAGCAGATTGTGAAAGTGCATGCAAGAAACTGAACTAAGACGCTGTCACGGGCAGTTAGACAGAGAAGTTTCCCGTTTGCTTTGGAGGAAAAAGACCAGCAGGAATTTAGTTTCACTCTGATGCCCACATGTTAGAATTAGCCAAAGAGCAAAGCTGACACTGATGTCGTTGCATCTACCCTGTGAGGATAACCGGAGGCCCAGCCTACTTCTCTTGCTCATGCTAAGACACAAAATTTAGAAATCTGCACAGCTGAGCCAAGGTCAAGGTTCAGGGAAAAAGAGTAACACTGCAGCCTCTCGAAGCCACATTGTGCCTAAGGGTAACACTGCCCCTCTGTCTACATCCTGTGATCAGGATAAAGAGGAAGTGGCAGATAACTGTCAGGGACCAGGGTGGGTAGAAGGAGGTTAGGAGAAAAGGAACGTTTCTTACTCTGGATATTGACATCATTTTTATTTTTATATTGTTTTATCCACATATCCAGTGACTTTTCTTCATAATCTTTTAAGTCTCCAAGGTTCATTCTAAACTTGTTTGACCCCAACAGACAACGTGAGAAAGATTCATTATGTCTTGTTTTGGAAGTATGGAATTAGCCAGAAGGCTTGTGCAATCTCAATCATAAGGAAATAAAACATTGTATCTTAAGTTCTGTGTAAACAAGTTTGAGGAAAGGAGATAGGACATCTATAAGAAATGGGGGTAAATACTTTGCCAAAAGTTGTAGTGGTGGGGTGGAAAGTTTATCACATAAGGAGATAGCCTTAAGCCCTTTTTAGCAGATAGATATATTCAAAAGTAAGGTGTGTATGTTTTTATATATATATCTATATATCTATATATATATATATATATATATATCTTTTTTATTTTCTATGTCACAGGAAAGTCAAAAGGAAGATAGCATCATGAAACTGTAACAGTCAGAGAACAGTGAAGTAACTGTGTCATCTCAAGAAGAACTCAGAGCAATATTTAAAACAGTCTAGAAGACTTTCTGAGAACAGAAATTCTATGAGTTCAGCCTTTAAAATGTAACAAGATTTTCCCAGACACTAGGGCTGCTTACAAGAAGCAGCACAAGGGTACGTCCTCATTTCTTTTTTCTGCCACCATCACAGAAGGAAATCTGTTACTGCCATTAATGATAAATATGGATCTGTCGACAGATCCACCTTTATTTTTCAGTCTAACATTTATTTATTTACCTTTTTTTGCAACTATAAATTACAATCACTAGTACACCTGTAATTCTTTATAGGGTGTTCAACTAAAGAATAAGCAAACACAGCATAAGTCAGTGGATCTGTACACATATCCATGTTTATAATAATGGTAGTAATAACAATACTTACAATGTTAATTTTTTCACAATAGGACTTTTATTACTGCTTCAACTTTCAAGTAAAAATTAAAAAAATAAATATCACATTCTTTGTTTCCAAAGGACAAATTAATCCTTGTTTCTGTCTGTGGAAATGAAGGAATTCTTTAACTTTTCTAACACTTAGTTCCTTACAGTGACTGGAAAGAGAACTTAAAGAGAAGGTCTTAAAATCAGGAAGACAGAAGAGATAGAAGAGGGAAGACTTGAGAATTCTCCAAGCATAAGGTTATCTTAGGAGGAAAACCAACAAAAGAATTAGAACATAATAAAAAGGACCAAGGAAGTAAGCAAAGCTTTGATGAAGAGACATCTAACTCCCTTTGTGAGCAGGAGGTCTGAGCTCCCCAAAGAGAGTAGTGATAAAGACAGGAACAGATCGATGAAAGATTTGAGACCTGGGGAATGGCTAGCACTTTGATTTGGGGGATGATTTTAACTCAGAAAGTTTGTGAGATGAATGCAGTATTATCTGCATAAAGCATAGTGTGTGGAAGAAAACAGAGCCCTGTGACAAAGACTGGTATTGAAAACCTGAAAATTTCTGAGGATAAAACTGCAGGATGTTCATAGATGATCACCAGAACCTCAGAATAAGAACCAAAGGAACGGGGCTTCCCTGGTGGCGCAGTGGTTGAGAGTCCGCCTGCTGATGCAGGGGACATGGGTTCGTGCCCCGGTCCGGGAAGATCCCACATGCCGCGGAGCAGCTGGGCCCGTGAGCCATGGCTGCTGAGCCTGCGCGTCCGGAGCCTGTGGTCCGTAACGGGAGAGGCCACAACAGTGAGAGGCCCGCGTACCGCAAAAAAAAAAAAAAAAGAAAAGAACCAAAGGAAGTATTTAATTTGCACACATTTTATAGAGGAGCAGGGGGTAAACTCTGCATAGCTGACCCAGGTTTGCCTGTATAAACAGAATGTGGAATTCTTAAAAATCAGATTTCATTTTTAGAAATCAAATGAGATTAAGGAAATGACAGAAAATGGATGGAAGGATCTGATAAAAGATAAACAAGTCTGTTGTAACTAGTTTTCTTTTTTGAGTACGTGTCTCATTTTCTGCTTCACATCCAGGGCTCTATGATAGTGAACACTTTCTGAACTGAGTCCTTTTTTTGGTTTTGTCTGTCAATTACTTTCTATAGCAGTTACATGTTCTCTGAGCTTCCACAGTAATATTTACGATTCATGTGTCTGGAGGTTAAGGAAGCAAGTGCTGGTCTGCATGCCATAAATTAATGCTGTCTGTATAAAATTCATTACTCTGCTTTCACATACTGGAAAGGAATAATAATAATAATAATAAAATTGCTTTCATTATCTGTGTCCTTTGCCGGCTGAGGCTGACGTGTAACAGCAGGTGCTTTAGAAAGAAATGCTGTTGGCGCTTGTAAAGGCTGGCAAGCCACAGCTCCATGCCTTTTGCTTAAGGAAACAACATTGTTTCCTTTGATGTTGGAGTGTTGGGAGGGATTTTTGAAGAACAGCTCAGACAAACGAAGTGGCACAACATGAAAACGATTTCAGAACCAGGAGTGACTACAGAATGTGAGAACATCACTGGTCAACGATCACATGAGAAGGGTCTTTTTAATGATCTGTCCTTAAGTAAACTTGCTAATCATAAAAACGTCTGCCTTAGTCAGTTCCACTTGTTAGAGATATGACTGGATATATTTAAACAGCCGAAAGCTCTGCATATGTGTAAATCAAAGCACGTCTCTGGACATTACATTGAAATATCCAGGATTAAGTGCAGGGTTTTGTTTAACCAGATGGTCATTTAAAAATGTTACTGTCATTTACAAAGCCATTTCCAGAACATATAGTCATAACTGACATTTCTTTAGGTCGTTACAGATTTCAAAGTGCTTTTACTCAAGTTATTTTATTTGATCCTCAAACAGACATAAGGAACAATATCACAATTCCAGTGTTCCCTAGGAACAAAATGAGGCTCAGAGACGCTGAGTTCTGCCCAAAGTCATATATTCAGTAAGGAGCAGCCCTGTCACAAGAATCCTGATCTCAGCCCAGCCCTAAGACAGTTTTCTATACTTCAATATGTTATGTCCAAGTGTTTTGAGATATTTCCAAGAGAATCTATGATTATTTGTAGGGGGTGGGGAGAGAAGCTGATATCTGTTGCATCAACAGAAGTACCTGTGTCTGCACCCATCCTTACCTCGTTCTTTGTGTCTCAGAAGATCTTAAAACAGCTGCATTCACTCACCATTTCATCCCTAGAACACAGAGAAATCTCCTGTACCCAGAAGTTGAACAAGCAGACTTCCGGTTTCCAGTTCTGCACATAAGAAGCTTGCATGTCACCACTCCGTCCTAACAAGTGAAAAGCTGAACAGACTGAAAACAACTCTTTTTGGATACTAACAGAGGGGCAGACACAGAACAAACTGCTGCCCCCAAGACTAGAGAGGCCAACAGGCAAATGCAGGAAGTCATGGCTTCCTTGAGGAGAGACACCTGAGCAGATGCCACAGGTGGAAGCCAGTGCAGAAGTAGGAAAACCTGACCTGTAATTGAGGAAGTGCTGGAGGCAATGGGTGGGCAAGTCTGAGAGTTAAAAGCTTCAAGGAGACTCAGTCATAGGGGCGCCCAAAAAGCCGTGAGATTTACCTCCAGGAGCTCGGCCAGGTTCCCAGTGTGCATATCTGAGAAAAATTCCCTCATGGTTTCTAACAGGGGAAGGTTAAAGAAAACATTGTAAAATAAGTCAGAGTGCTATGTTCTTCTTAACAAGGCTGCCTTCAGGGGAAACTAGTTAACCAAAGCCTAACCTGCTGGGTAGTTATCTGAGCCTAAGCAACCTGGGGAGGGGAAACACCCAACTCCAGCCCATTCTAGCCATCCTATTCCAACTAAGGGGGGAGAAAAAACTGGGAAACACTTGTGAAGTTCACAGTCCAGAGGCATATGATTACTAAAAGACTGAATTAATCATTGGCTATATAGAAGGCTTCACCTCCCCAGAAACCTCACCATCAGATTACTAAAGGCCTATTCAAAACAGTTCCTTTTAACTCAGTACATCATGTCTGGCTATCAAGAAAAAATTACAAAGCATGCTAAAAGGCAAAAATCACAATTTGAAGACAGAAAGCATCAGAACCAGACATGGCAGAGATGTGGGAATGATCAGACCAGGAATTTTAAACAACTATGATTAAATACGCTAAGGGCTGTATTTAAGTCAAATAGACAATATGCAAGAGCAGATGAACAGTGTAAGCAGACGGAAGGAAATCCTAAGAACCAACCAAAACAAAATGTTAGAGATTAAAAAACAACAACAACAACACTGTAACAGAAATTTAAAATGTCTTTGATGGACTTATTAGTAGACTAGACATGGCTGAAAAAAAAAGCTCTGAGCTTTAGGGTATCTCAATACAAATCTCCCAAATTGAAAAGGAAAGGGAACAAAGACTGAAAAAGAAAAGAACAGAATATCCAAGGACTGAGGGACAACTACAAAAGGTGTAACATACACATGATGGGAATAACAGAAAGAGAAGAGAGAGAGAAAGGGATAGAAGAAATATTTGAGATAATAATGGCTGAGAATTTCCCCCCAATTAAGGTCAGACACCAAAACCACAGATTCAGGAAGCTCAGAGAACAACAACAGGATGAACCTCAAAAAAACTACACCTAGGCGTATCATTTTCAAACTAGAGACAATCAAAGATAAAAATCCTGACAGAACCCCTAGGGGAAAAACATGTACAGATGAACAAAGATAAGGATTCCGTGTGACTTCTCTTCAGAAACCATGCAAGCAGAAAGAGAGTGGGGTGAAATAGTTAACGTGTTGAGGGAAAAGAAGCCTTAAAGTTGTACGATATATGTTTGCTAAGATAATTTAACTGAACAGGTCTGTAAATAGGATTTATTTAAAACTAACGCTTCTCCCAAAAGTGAAATTCTATATATCTCAGGGAACTACTGAATCATTGTTCATTCCCCAGGCTCCAGTCCCAACCCACCTTCTACCCCACCAACATCCACCAATGATAGTAAAAATTCAAAGAAAACATATTCAAAGTCAAGTCACCAATTTGGGACAGGACTTTGTGTAGTCTGAAAAATTACTGACTCAGTAATCCTTGCTTCCTAAATGCTAAAAACATGTTAGGAAAACATATGTAAAGGGAGTACAGGGGCTATGGGAAGGAACAATATCTTAGCTTTCATTAGATTTGCAAATGAGGTCTCTGACTTCAAAAAATGTTTGAGTGTCCTCTCTGTTCATAAATAAAGCAACTATGGAAGGAGCTTCAAGACGGCGGAAGAATAAGACGTGGACATCACCTTCCTCCCACAAATACATCAGAAATACATCTACCTGTGGAACCACCCCTACTGAACACTGGCAGAAGACCTCAGACCTCCCAAAAGGCAAGAAACTCCCTACGTACCTGGGTAGGGAAAAAGAAAAAAGAAAAAACAGAGACAAAAGAATAGGGATGGGACCTGCACCACTGGGAGGGAGCCGTGAAGGAGGAAAGTCTCCACACACTAGGAAGCCCCGTCGAGGGCAGAGACTGTGGGTGGCGGAGGTGGGGAGCTTCGGAGCCGCAGAGGAGAGCACAGCAACAGGGGTGTGGAGGGCAAAGCAAGGAGATTCCCACACAGAGGATCGGTGCCGACCGGCATTCACCAGCCCGAGAGGCTTGTCTGCTCACCCGCCAGGGCGGGCGGGGCTGGGAGCTGAGGCTCGGGCTTCCGAGGTCAGATCCCAGGGAGAGGACTGGGGTTGGCGGCGTGAACACAGCCTGAAGGGGTTACTGCACCATGGCTAGCCGGGAGGGAGTCCGGGAAAAAGTCTGCACCTGCCGAAGAGGCAAGAGACTTTTTCTTCCCTGTTTCCTGGTGCACGAGGAGAGGGGATTAAGAGCTCATCTTAAAGGAGCTCCAGAGATGGGCGCGAGCCGCGGCTAACAGCGCGGACCCCAGAGACGGTCATGAGAGGCTAAGGGTGCTGCTGCCGCTACCAAGAAGCCTGTGTGCGAGCACAGGTTACTATCCACAACCCCCTTCCAGGGAGCCTGTGCAGTCCGCCACTGCCAGGGTCCCAGGATCCAGGGACAACTTCCCTGGGAGAACACATGGTACGCCTCAGGCTGGTGCAACGTCACAACAGCCTCTGCCACCGCAGCTCAATATCAAAAAAACAAACAACCCAATCCAAAAATGGGCAGAAGACCTAAAGAGACATTTCTCCAAAGAAGATATACAGATTGCCAACAAACACATGAAAGAATGTTCAACATCATTAATCATTAGAGAAATGAAAATCAAAACTAAAATGAGGTATCACCTCACACCAGTCAGAATGGCCATCATCAAAGAATCTACAAAGAATAAATGCTGGAGAGAGTGTGGAGAAAAGGGAACCCTCTTGCACTGTTGGTGGGAATGTAAATTGATACAGCCACTATGGAGAACAGTATGGAGGTTCCTTAAAAAGCTAAAAATAGGGCTTCCCTGGTGGCGCAGTGGTTGAGAGTCCGCCTGCCGATGCAGGGGACGCAGGTTCGTGCCCCGGACTGGGAAGATCCCACATGCCACGGAGTGGCTGGGCCCGTGAGCCATGGCCGCTGAGCCTGTGCGTCCGGAGCCTGTGCTCCGCAACGGGAGAGGCCACAACAGTGAGAGGCCTGCGTACC
The DNA here is from genome assembly GCF_003676395.1 of Aethalodelphis obliquidens. NCBI lineage: Eukaryota > Metazoa > Chordata > Mammalia > Artiodactyla > Delphinidae > Aethalodelphis > Aethalodelphis obliquidens. Next base: position 7,738,334 of record NW_020838024.1, on the reverse strand, counting down.
GCAAAAAAAAAAAAAAAAAAGAAAAAGAAAACTAAAAATTGAACTACCATACGACCCAGCAATCCCAGTACTAGGCATATACCCTGAGAAAACCATAATTCAAAAAGAGTCATGTACCAAAATGTTCATCGCAGCTATATTTACAATAGCTAGGACATGTAAGCAACCTAAGTGTCCATCAACCTATGAATGGATAAAGAAGATGTGGCACGTATATACGATGGAATATTAGCCATAAAAAGAAACAAAATTGAGTTTTTTGTAGTGAGGTGGATGGACCTAGGATTTGTCATACAAAGTAAAGTCAGAAAGAGAAAAACTAATACCGTATGCTAACACATATATATGGAATCTAAAAAAAAAAAAAAAGGTCATGAGGAACCTAGGGGCAAGATGGGAAGAAAGACACAGACCTACTAGAGAATGGACTTGAGGATACGGGGAGGGGGAAGGGTAAGCTGGGATAAAATGAGAGAGTGGTATGGACATATATACACTCCCAAGTGTAAAATAGATAGCTAGTGGGAAGCAGCCACAGAGCCCAGGAAGATCAGCTCAGTGCTTTGTGACCACCTAGCAGGGTTGGGTAGGGAGGGTGGGAGAGAGGGAGACGCAAGAGGGAAGAGATATGGGAACATATGTATATGTATAACTGATTCACTTTGTTATAAAGAAGAAAGTAATACACCATTGTAAAGCAATTATACTTCAATAAAGATGTTAAAAATAAATAAATAAATAAAGCAACTATGTTTTCTAATATCATGTGAAAATAAAGTTTTACATCTGGGTGAAACCTGTGTGTCCTCACTTGTATTCCAATTTTGTTTTTGTTACACAAGTTGGGTAGTGATAAATAACTTTAGTGCTAAGTAAGTTTAATGATAACTTTTTTCCCTTTAAAAAATCACAAAGAAGTGACAATTTCCATGTCATTATTAGGACTAGGCACCTAATAATATAGGAATCCTAATAACATCAGCTTGGAACGGATTTTTATTTATTTGGCTGTGTTGGGTCTTAGTTGTGGCACGCGGGATCTTTGTTTTGGCATGTGGGATTTTTTTTTGTAGTGTGCAGGCTCTTTGTTGCAGCGTGTAGGCTTCTCTCTAGTTGTGGCCCACGTGCCCTAGAGCGCGAGGGCTCAGTAGTTGTGGCATGCGGACTTAGTTGCCCCGAGGCATGTGGGATCTTAGTTCCCCAACCAGGGATCGAACCTGCATCCCCTGCACTGGAAGGCAGATTCTTGACCACTGGACCACCAGGTAAGTCCCAAGAATGGATTATTTAAAATGTTTATATTTATGGTCTCAAACCCCCAAATCTTATGTTTCACACTTTAGCCTAGATTAGGTCCCTCTATATTCCCTTGGTGTTTATGAAGTATGTGCATGTGCGTACGTGTGAGTGTGTGTGTGTTTGTGTAGGGATAAAGGACCATGCATAATGAATTTGTTAAAATTAGTATTCTCTTAATTATCATTAATGATTTGTCTTAAAATTTCTATTTCACATTACAAAAGATGAGTACTTTAATACAGTGTGTTAAGCCGTCAAATATATCTTATGCAGTCCATGGTAATTATTTTTCCTGAAAGCCTAAGTTTTCATTAAATCTTATAACCACATAGGGAGTGCAGTTAAATAGAATATTTGTAAGTTTATAGCACATTAATTCAACATCCCATCACTGCGGAAATATATAAATGTGAAAATGTGACCAAAATGTCAATACATTCCCAATATAACAAATCTGAAAATATCTTATGATTTATAAATAATCAAATGGGAGCATAAATGAAATGAATAAACTTCTTTTTTCATCTTTAAACTTGTTTTGGTAGTTCCCTCTTACTGAAATAATCTTTGGCATTCTCTTTCAAAAATTTCCAATCAAATTCTAAGACCCATTTTAAATGTCATTTCCCCCAGAAAACATTTCTCAATTGTGTTACACAAAATTAATCCTCCCCTTAGTTCTTGTGAACACCAGCTAATAGTATGTCAAAACACACAGCATGGGGCTTCCCTGGTGGCGCAGTGGTTGAGAGTCTGCCTGCCGATGCAGGGGACACGGGTTCGTGCCCCGGTCCGGGAAGATCCCACATGCCGCGGAGCGGCTGGGCCCGTGAGCCATGGCCGCTGAGCCTGCTCATCCGGAGCCTGTGCTCCGCAACGGGAGAGGCCACAGCGGTGAGAGGCCCGCGTCCCGCAAAAAAAAAAAAAACCCACAATAAAACCCACACAGCAGCCAATAGAGTGATGTGTTTAAGAGGAAAATCTGCATCCTACTTATCTTTCCATATCTTTCACCTAACGTATCTCCAGATACTTAGTCAATGCTAAATGAACATTTGTTGAATAAATATAAGGAAGAAAGTGAAAGAGTTCTCCCTTTTTTAAGCATGAATTATGTATCATGCACCATGTTAGGCATCAAGGATATACAGATGTTGCCCTCATAGCTGGCAGGCTGTTAGCAGGATTCTTATTATGCAGGAGCCCCTGGTTATAACTTTCTATGCCTTAAAAATCTGTCTTAAAAGTTTGGAGAAGAGTTGAAAAATATTGTTTATTGAGTTTCTTTTTTTAGGCCAAACACCATATATGTTACTTCCGTAATCCTGTAAGTAACTGTGATTACTACATACGCTGACTTCTCTTTTTTGTACCCTACTCTCTCCCTAATCATAAGCAATATGGCCCAATTGCACTATAATATTCTCCATCTTCATCTTCCCTTCCTACTCTTTCATTCAACAGCTACCATCATCAATAACCTTTCTGATCATGGGAGCTCTAATTGCCAAGTATAAACAATATTTTTTCACTCTATCTTCTTCAACATCTCTATTGCTCATTACCCCTGCTTACCTCTACTATGTTACCTCATTTTATAAGCCACAACATAACTATTTTTTGTATTTATTTAGCTGAACTTTTCTGACCACTTCTTACAACCTGGACACTTTGCTACAGGTTACATACATTGTACTAATTTAATCTAACAAAATTTTATTAAGGACATTTGCTTTTATTCTAAAAATTGTCTGTATATTGTATTGAGAGGAAACTGAGGCTCAGAAAAGTTAAGGAATTTTCCCAAACTCAAACAGCTGGTGACCAGAGTAACTGAGATTCCAACTTAAATCTACTATTTGATCCCAACCCCTCTATGTATATATCCTTAACGACTGGATTACATACCCACAGACCACTCCTTCTCTTGTCTCTGATTAGAGTCAGCCTCTTTTGTGAATTTGCTTGGTGTATCCTCGAGTTCATTATAATAATAATGCTTTATATGCTTTCCCCACATTCTCGTCACACTGCCTCTCACACTTATGCTAAAATTTGGGGACACCTCTCCATCACCTGAGGTTTCAGCTGAAAGGATGGACATGGCCTCCATCTAAATACAGATGGCTCTGCCTTTTTACCAACAGATGGTTTGATAAAGGATGAACAGCTGACCTAGTCCTTGTAAATGAGTTATCATCCAATAATTTGTTTCTATAACATAGGTGAGTAGGACATAACAGTGAGATACAGCCAAGAGCCATGCTGTGTCAAACAGACAGAGAGTAACCTCAATTCCTGAATTATCAGATCGTAAATCAGGTCATTTAATAGGGTTGGGTGATACATATTCCTTGGCTGCTAAGAGGTAAACCTATGAATTTCTTTTTAGGTTTCATCTGGTTTTTGTCCTCTGCAGGTAACAATCACTATGAGAGAAAGAATTTAGTTGTAAGCATTAAACACTTGGAAGTGAGACTACATAGAGCAGAGTGAGGTTTTCCCAGTCCTGGGGCATAAATATATCACCACTAAGTAATTAATAAGCACCAATCAACTAATTAACCTGTCCCCTGAGATTTTTAGGATCACAGACCTTGTGTCACATGAAGTTGATGCTTAAGGGGAATCAAATACAACTGTAGCTTAATTCATAAGAAAAAGAAAAAATCTAGTCTAAGATTGGGCAGCTTAAAACAGAAATGAGAATGAGAAATGAATTCATACCCTAATGGAAAAAAAAATACTGTGGGGCTCAAATTGATGCCTTGCCAGAAAGCAATCATTTCTCATTCTAACTTACTGGGTGTCTTATTGTTTGACCTATATTTATAAGGTCTACTGATTCCCCAGTAGGATCATCCTAGCAAATTAAACATGGACATATGAGAGGACTTTAGGAACTGTAGAAACACATCCACCTGGATTCTTCTAACGTGCATCCTGCGTGAAAGCTTCCTGTAGCTATATCCCTTGGAAAAGCCTAATTAGTGTTGCTCTGTGACAGGGGACATGCAGTGATAAGCTAAAGCATATTATGGAAGAAAAGTCCCTGCAGCCCCACTCCCATAGAACACTGTAAGTCACCAGTGCCCTCGGACTAGAAGAGGCGTGGGGAAGGCCACATGTTCACTAAGCAATGAAGCTTTTCATTTTGGTCATTCTAGAACAGTTACTTGCAAGGTAGCCAAGTTGGAGAGTGATTCATGGGTAGATCTGATCAGGAAAACAAAACAAAACAAAACTGGAATTGATATAGAGTTCATGGAATGTTCAACAGGGAAATTTTAGGTAGAACAAAACCATATAAACACACACACACACACAGACCTAAGTTTAGCAGACACAAGCATGTGCTTCATGTTATCCAAATGAAGCGAAGTATCTCATCTCTTTAGGTAACAAAAAAGTCTGAAAACAATGATAATTCAGTGAGACTTCATAATTACATAGCCCCTCTCCAGCACTTCCTTCAGAGGAGTTTGGAAGCACAGAGACCAGGTCAGCCTTCCTTATATCAACAACCCACTAGGCAGTCAGATTTGCTAAACAAGAACATTCTCCCTTGCAGGTTTCAGTTCTCTGATCTGATGCTCTGGCAAGTTGCTGCCCCAGAGAGCTCTTCCTGGCCCTACCAAATTTTACTTCTGTGACTGAGAAAGTCACCTTGTCCTTCTGTCATTCATATTCCATAAGGATCTCCCACAGAGATATTTGTAAAGATTAAATGAGTTAACAGATATACAGTGTTTTGAAGAGTCCTGGGTATATTATAAGCACATGGAATCAAGTTAACTCCTATGGACTCTCTCTTATAAATGAGGAAACAAAGCACAGAGTTGTGAAATAACAGACACACAGTTATACCACTAGTAAATGCTAAGGTTAGAAATTAAATGCAGGCATATCTGATTCCAAAAATTATTTTCTTAATAACTTTTCATAACCATATTGTGTTTCTTTGTCCAAAATTGTGTATCTGTAGCTTTGGGGGGTGATTATTTTTTTCTCATTTAGCTCAAATTTTGCAGGATAATGAGAAGAAGCACCTGGTCTGTTCTTGAGGGCCAGAGAAGGAATAACAGCTGAGATAACATCACTTTGCAAACGGGATGCAGTATGTGATGTGGCCATACATAATCTTCCACTGTGGACAGAATGAGTATAGTTGTAGTTGAAATGGTAACAGCTAGATCATATCAGGTGAAGGCCAATTTAAATTTTAGTCATGGGAAAAATACTTTCTAGACAAATAGTAGAATATAGTAAAACATTTGGAAGTGTCTTCATCTTTTTCTTCCATTGCATTTCTCTAGTTAAAAATAAGGGAGGATGTATAATCCAGTTATATCCATTTCTCACCATACAAATGAGAGAAACATGACACACAAAGGCATAAAAATAAAAGTATTCAAACAAAGAAATGAAGATAAGCGTCATTGTTTTGTTGTCCCAAAGAGTAAAATAATCATACTCAAAATGTCTGAAGCTAACTCTATTCCTTGTTCTTGGAATCTATTGTATTCACTTTATCTTGTCCAATAAACTCTGTGTTTTATTTAATCTAACTCTTTGCCCACCATCCACTCCCCTGATGACGATCTTATGAAAATCCCAAGCTCACCCTGAAGTATCAAGTGTATTAGCCTCCTTCTCACCTCCTCAGTCCCCTTCTGTATCACGCAGGCAACTTCAACTCAGCATGAGGTCCTGGAGTCAGACTGCCTAGGATGCTGCATACTGGCTGTACTATGGTGTGACTTTCAAACTGTGTGACTTTGGTGTTTCTTAGACTCTCTGTGCCTCAGTCTCATAGCTCTAAAACACACTTCAGCAGTACGTATTTCAGCTCGTTTGTGTAGGGTTTAAATGAGATAATACATAGAACAGTGGCTGGTACATGGTAGGAGCAAAATAAATGTCAGCTATTAGTTATTATCTATCTCCCTCCTGCATCCTCTATTTATATTGTAGATCTAGTAACTCAAAGTAGAAACCTAAAAATTATCTATTTGTATTTCCTCATTTTGACTCACTAATCTCTTCATGAATATCTGTTTTAATTGTTACAACTTTATGGTACATTTCATGTATGGAAGAATAAGCTCTCTCATCGCTCTTCCTTTTCAAAATTTTATTAGCTACCGTTAAAGGTTTTCTAAATATCTTATATTAATATTTTTCCTTGGAAATTTTTGTTGAAAGTACATATAATTTATAGCGCAATATAAGAAGAAATGACATGTTGAATCTATTAAAGATTCTATCAGGAACATGGCATCTGTCTCTCATTCTTAGTAATTAGATAGTAATTAGATAATATAAATAAGTAAATAATTAGTCAAATATGTATAGCCTTCATTATATGGGTTATGTACATTTTATATAAATTTAATTTAAAATAAACTCATTAAAATTGTACATTTCTATGACTGACTTGTGCCCCTCCCCAAATTCATATGTTGAAATTCTAACCCCCCAACGTGACTGCCTTTGGAGATAGAGCCTGTAAGGAGGAAATTAAATTTGAATGAATTAGTAAGGGAGGGGTCCTGATCCAAAGTACCATTGCCCTTGTAAGAAGAGACACCTGAGCGCTCAAGCGGTCTCCCCACCTCATTTTCTCTCATTCTCTCACTCCCCACTCGCCCCACACACAAAGAAGAATCACGTGAGCACTGAGTCAGAAGGCAGCTAGCTGCAAGCCAAGAGAAGAGGACTCAGAATGAAACCAACTTTGCCTACCACTGATCTAGGACTTGCTAGCCTCCAGAATTGTGATAAATAAATTTTTACTGTTTAAGCTGCCTAGTCTACGGTATTTTGTGTGGCAGCCCTAGCGTCATACATATATTCACTATCCTGCTCATACATCATTCAGCAGCCCTTCATTTTTCCCTGCCCCATTCTTTTTACTTCAGCAATCTGAATTTCTCAGTTCTCTGTCCTCACTTCCTTTCAGTGGTGTCTTTTAGGTCTAGAATGCACTTCTCCTTTGTTGGCATTTCATCCCAAAAGTCTCCTAGAGTTTCTTTATTATCTTACAAAATATATTTTATTCTTCCACATTATTTTACCATGGTATACTATAATGATATCTTTGTTTCCCTTTCAAATTGTGTTGCATGAGTTTCTTGAAAGGATGGTCTGCGCTTTATTCATCTTCACATTATTTTTGTATAAAACAATTGCTTATATGGAAGTGGCTGCATTAATTAATTAATACATTAAGGAATACATTTCCTCCACCAAAGGTAACATTGCTTTAAATATTCTAAAACTTATCAGCTATGTCTGAATGATTTTGAAGAACAGTCCTATATATCAGCCTGCTTCTTAATAGTTATCTATTTTCTCTTTACTGGAGTTTAAGGAAACAATTTTATTATATTTTTAGTTTCAATAATGTTTTATTTAATGCAACATGTCCAACATATCATTTTGACATTGTAATCAATATGAAAAACAATTTATTTCTTTTACTTAACAGAAATTTCTTTTCACACAGTTCTGAAGGCTGGAAAGTCCAAGATCAAGGTTCTGGCAGGATTGGGTTTCCGGTAAGAGTTCTCTTCCTGGTTTGCAAATATCTGCCTTCTCAATATGTCCTCATATGGCAGAGAGAGGGAGAGAGGGAGAGAGAGGCAGGGTGGGAGGAAGAGAGATCTGGTGTCTTTTCCTCTTTTATAAGGATACCAGTTCTACTGGATCAGAGCTCCACCTCTATGACCTCATTTAATCTTTATCACCTCCTTAAATATTGTCACACAGCTGGGTTAGGGTTTTATCACATAAATTTTGGAGGACATAATTTGGTCAGAATGGCCATCATCAAAAAGTCTACAAACAATAAATGCTGGAGACGGTGTGGAGAAAAGGGAATCCTCCTACACTGTTGGTGGGAATATAAACTGGTACAACCACTATGGAGAAGAGTACAGAGGTTCCTTAAAAAACTGAAAATAGAACTACCATATGATCCAGCAATCCCACTCCTGGGCATATATCCAGAGAAAACAGTAATTCAAGAAGATACATGAACCTCGATATTCATTGCAGCACTATTTACAATAACCAAGACATGGAAGCAACCTAAATGTCCATTGACAGATGAATGGATAAAGAAGATGTGATGGGCTTCCCTGGTGGCGCAGTGGTTGAGAGTCCACCTGCCGATACAGGGGACACAGGTTCGTGCCCTGGTCCGGGAGGATCCCACATGCCACAGAGCGGCTGGGCCCGTGAGCCATGGCCACTGAGCCTGCGCAGCCGGAGCCTGTGCTCCGCAACGGGAGAGGCCACAACAGTGAGAGGCCCGCGTACCGCAAAAAAAAAAAAGAAAAAAAAGAAGATGTGGTATATATACACAGTGGAATATTACTTAGCTATAAAAAGGAATGAAATAATGCCATTTGCAGCAACATGGATAGACCTAGAGATTATCATACTAAGTGAAGTATATCAGACTGAGAAAGACAAACATCATATGATATCACTTAAATGTGGAATCTAAAAAGATGATACAAATGAACTTAATTACAAAACAGAAACTGACTCACTGACTTCAAAAACAAACACATGGTTACCAAAGGGGAAAGGTGAGGAGGAGGGATAAATTAGGAGTTTGGGATTAACATACACACACTACTATATAAAAAATAGATAATCAACAAGGATCTACTGCATAGCACATGGAACTTTACTCAATATTCTGTAATAACCTATATGCGAAAAGAATCTGAAAAAGAATGGATATATGTATAATATAACTGAATCACTTTGCTGCACACCTGAAACAAACATAACATTGTAAATCAACTATACCTCAATATAAAATAAATTTAAAAAAATACTAATCATTAGAAACCTGGAGAAAAACAGCCAAAAAACATATGAAAAGATGCTCAACATCACCAGTCATTAGAGAAACGCAAAAAGAATCAAATAAATGGAGAGTATTCCATGTTCATATATAGTAAGATTCAATATTGTCAAGATATGAGTTCTTTCCAAATTGACCTATAGATTCAGTGCAATCCCAATAGAAATTCTAGCAAGTTAAATTACGGATATCAAAAACTTGATTCTAAAGTTTATTTAAGAAATAAATAATATCACTTCTATATTATCTAATTCTTTGAGAAAATAGTATCTATTTAATAATAGCATTTCCCTGATTCAAAAATCAGACAAATATATTACCAGAAAAGAAAATTCAACAGATCAATATCCTTCATTGCTAAGGAAACAATTTAGAAACACTTCTGGATATCCAGTGACATCGGTTATGTGAGAGAAAGAGTTAGTGTTAAGGTATTAATCCAGATGATCAGGAAATGATGCTATGATGATTTCTCTAGTGCTGACATTAAAAACGACAAAACAACTGTGTATAAGACGAATATACATATAAAAAGGTACATTCATCATAAGGTTTAGTTTCATGAAATATCATAAAGTGTGTTCCCCCATGTAATTAATACATAAAGCAAGAAATAGAAGCTCACTTGTTCTGCCTCCAATCCTGCTCTCTCCTTTTTCCCAAAGTTACCTACTATTCTGACCACTAACAACTTAGTGTGGTTCTGCTTTCTTTCAAACTTACTGTAAATGGAATAGTATATACTATGTGTTTTCTTTGCCTGGCTTCTCTTCCGTTGCCCAGTATTGGTTTGGTAAGTCACTTAAGCTTCTTTTGTCAATCTATTGGTGATATACTGTCACCCAATAATACATCCAATGTATTATTCCATTTTATGAACCTGCTATTATTAATTTATTCACTTGCTTGATGACAGGCATTTGGGTTGTTTCCAGTTTGAGACCATAATGATTAGTGCTATTATCAACATTATTGTATGTGTACCTAAATGTATGTGTGAATGAGTGTGCAACCTACATGCATTTATGTTGAGTATATACCTGGATGGGTATGTTTCCAAGTACACCTCAAGAAATACGTACAATCTACTTTAAAAAATAATGCCAAACAGTTTTAGAAAGTAATTTTTCCAATTTATACTCCCACCTGCTATATCTGGCATTTCCAGTTGTCCCACATCCTCATCAATATTTGGTACTGTCTGTCTCTTTAATTTTGCTGCTCCTTTTAGCACTACTTTACTGCTGCTGCTTTCTAGTATCAATCTGCACCAATGAAAAGAATTTAAGTTGCCTTATATGAATAAGACCACAATGGAAAAAGAGAACTAATTCTTTTTCCTTGTTATGCTTGAACGTCTGTCTCTCTGCTTGTTTTATATATCAAAGCAAATAATCTTTCAAAATCTTCAAAAATTACACTGTAAAGGAAATAAAGGAAACATTATATATTTGACACCACTTAGTACAGCTGTTGCTGTATTTTGAATACAAGAACTGATTTTGACAGAACAAATTTTTACTCTTAGTTCTGAGAGGAGTTATTTTTTCATGTGATGAATTATAGATTTAGAGTTTCTGACTTACTGCTCTTGAAATATTTTTGGCATTATATTTATATTCCCAGCTTTCCTCATTCTCTCTTGTGGAATAGCTGCAGTGCTTATTAAAAAAGCATGCACTCACACCAACACTTTAATTGGTTTACTTGAATATTAGAGGTCTGTTTTTATGGACAATTGAATTATTTTGAATTAGTAAACATTTACTGCATTTACAAGAACTCTTCCGCTTACAAAAACAAAACCAACTAATAAATAAAAATTAAAAATCTAAGCTATTTCTCTTTCATATGTATGTGTATTTTATATATATATATATTATATATATATATATATCTGATGAAAATTTGATGACCTGAACAACAAAAATACAATAACACACATTAAATCTCTGTCATTGTTTTTTATATATATATATATATATATATCTGTCATTGTTATTTATATATACATATATATATATATATAAAATGTGTGTGCATTTTAAGCTAATTGCAATGTTAAGTATAATATAATTTTAGCGTGTATTTTGCAACATCACCAAGGAATTCTCCAATTCTCAGTGGACACTGACTCACCATGTCCTACAAATTTAACTCAATTCTGACACTATGTAACTGGAGACACCATCTGATCCCACAGGTTAAGTGAACTGGCTATAAATTGGAGACTCTCACAAGCCCTTGCTCAGGTTCTATTAATTTGCTACAGCAGTTCATAGAACTCAGAGAAACATTTCATTATGGTTTACCAGTTTATTATAAAGTATATTATAAAGGCTACATGTGAAGAGCCAGATGAGAAGGTTTAGAGCAAGGTTAGTGCAAGGTATAGAGCAAGGTTTGGAGGGTCCCAAGTGCATAAGCCTCTGTACCCCAGGAACTGGGGTGTACCACCTTCCCAGCATATGTGTGTGTTCATCAACCTGAAATCTCATCAACTCTTGTTATTCAAGAGTTTTTATAGAGCTTAATCTGTAGCCCCACCCCCCCTTTCCCAGAAATCCATGCATTGGGCTAATATTTCCAACCCTTTAATCACTTGATCTTTCTGGTGACCAGCCCCAATCCTGAGCTATCTAGGGGCCCCATTTTAAGTCACCTTATTAGCATAAACTCAGAGGTGCTCAAAAAGGGGGTCCTTAGGAGTAAAAAAATATCACTCAGGAAATTCTGAGGATTTTAGGGGCTTTGTGCTAGGCCCTGGGACAAAGGCCATATACATATATTTTATACCACATAAAATATTTTTATTATTTTATTATATTGCACTCAGCACTCAATGTCAACAGCCAGCCACTTGTATTAATTTCAAAAAACTGAAAGAATTCTGAAGGAACTTCATATTTTCCTAGCAAAATAAGTTTTCTTTCCTAATTTATGTGTTAAATTCACATTTGGACCCCAAATGCTCACTACCTTTCTGGATTTGTCCAATGATTCTTTAATTTTCTTTGATATTCTGCAAATAGTATGCAACTTTCTATTCTTCTCCAACAGGAATCTTTCCCATATAGTTACCTTATATGTGACATATCCAGTCCTCAATAATCTTTCTTAAAGTCAGACTCTTTAAGCAATGTCAGTGACCTGGTCTGTCTAATTGGGGCACTTATCATTTTTTAACTGCAAAAAAGTTACAGCATATACGAAAAAAGTGTTTGAAGGTGTATTTGTTAATTTTAAACAGCAGTATAAAATTATAAATGCATGTACTTAGCAATCAGGTGACAATTTATGCCATATCTTACAAACACACTGTTTTTCTTATGAGCACCACCTTTCCTCTCACCCACAGAAATAATCACGCTCCTATTTTTATTAATTATCCTATTTTTCTTTATAATTTTTGTCACCTATGTATATTTACCACACATCGTGTATGTGTGTGTGTGTGTGTGTATGTGAGTGTGTTTGTATAGAAGCATACGAATGGGCAATGGAAGAATTGTTGGAAGCTGGAAAGATAAAAATCCATGTAACACAGTGGTAAAATATTTGATGAAAATAATTTAAAAGACAGATGATATACACATGAATATCTAGCATTGGCAGGAGAGTCTGGAAAGCAGAATTTTAGTGGTATGGTATGCATTGCTTTCACCTGGCTACATCTGACAACATTTTACCAGAAAGGGATGAGCACAGAAAAGACCTGGCTGGTGTGAATGATGAAATGAAAGAGAATAAAGAAGGCCCAGTGATTCAAGGATGTGTATGCTGGGAATAAGTAACTACGAAAAGACACAAATCAGAAAGCCTTTGAGCTATAAATGCCATTAGAACTAAGCTTTGAAATAAGTATCAAATGTAATGCACATTTTTTACAACCTTGTTCAAAACTCTGTGTGGAATCACATGGTGTCTAATAAATCCTTTCATCTGAAAGAAGAAAATCCTCAAGGAAAAATGAACTTAGAGTGAGCACCCACCCTTGTAAATATATCTTGGTATATATCTTGGGGGGTGTGTGTATATATATTTTTGTAAACATATGGTAATTTCTGATTATTTTTCCAATCTCATGAATATAAAGATAAATGTCATTTAAGTTTTGATTTGCATTCCCATGATGGAGGGTGATCATCCTTTCATATATTTATAAGGCATTTATTCTATATTTTTTTTGAAATTTTGATTAATTTTTTGTACATTTTTGTGTGTTCTATTTCTGAATGCTTTTGCGTAATTCCGTTTATATTTAGGTTAATGTCCTTTGTCAGGTCATATGAGTTACAAACATCTATCATGTGTTGTTTATCATGTGCCAATAATTATGATGTCTAATTATTAATTTAGAACAAAAACTCTAAAGTTTTATTTTGTTTCCCCCCTAAGGAATTATCAATTGTCCCAACACAGTTAATTGAAAAGACCATTACTTCCCCAGTGATGCACGACAGCCAGTATGATATTGAAGTAGACAGTGTTTGCAGATTGGCTGTAGTAGTACCTCCCATTCCACATGGTTTTCTGTCATGTGACTTTGCCACTCCCGCATCAAGAAGAGAGTCTATTTTCTCTCCCCTTGAATCTTAGCTGATCCTGTGAGTTATTCTAACAACAAAATGAGGTGGGATGTCACACTGTTTAATTCTAAAACTGTACCTTAAGTGATCTGCAGATTCCATCTTCATTTGGGAATAGCCCTTCTTGGAACCCAGCCCCCCAGCTTACTGCAATGAAACCCAAGTGTCTATGCTGACAGGCTCATATGAAGGCAAACCAGGCTCTCTACTGACTGCCTCAGCTGAGATATTAGCCAACAAGTTGGTACAGTATCAACTCCAGTCCATTTGAGTGAGAATATTTTGGACTTTCCAGATATCCCTGCACCCCCATCCATACCATGTGAACTAGAAGAATGAGATCAGCCTACAGACTGATGAGCAAATAAAGTCAATATTTGTTTAAAATGCTAAATATTGCAGTAGATTTTAATGCAGTAATAAATAACCAGAACAGACTCTAATCAAATTTAAATATTTGTCTCAGTTTATCTCTGGCCTCTTGATTCTGTGCCATTGTTCAAATTTTCAATCCCTGTTTCAATACCATATTTTAACTTCTTTACCTTCACTAATCTTGATACATTTTTAGACATACTTATGCTTCTTCTTCAGGAATAAATATTTTTGATGTTTGCTCCTTGATATAAATCTAGTGAGATTATTAAGTCACTTAAAACAAATGAAATTTTTATAGGGACTGCATGTTAATGCTATATCCATAGATAAATCTGAAGACTGACCTTTCTCCATTTAAGATTTTGTTCATATTTTAAAATAGAATTTTATAATTTTTTCCATAAATGCCTTATCAATCTTTTTTATTTAGATTTACTCCTAGACACTATATTATCAATGCTATTTCAAGTGTGTTTTGTGTTTTTTTTTCTAACTGTTGTTGAAGAAGATACATGCAATTGATTGTTTTTTGGGTTTCTTTTTTTTTTTTGTATATGTATTCTGAATTTATACTTACTCTCTAAATAACCTAATATTTTATTTCTAGATTTTGGGGATTTTACACTAAAATTATGCCATTAAAATCATTTATTTTCTTTGTCTTAATGAAATGAATAGGACCATCCCTACAGTGGTGAGAAGTGGGAACAACAAGCACCCTCCTCTTGTTCTCCATCACAAGAGGAATGCTTTCATAGTTTCACCATAAACTACGATGATGTTTGCTGCAGGCGTTTTTGCAGATACTTTTGATACCTTATACTTGACTTTATTAACAAGTCCCATAATTTCCCTCTATAAATATTTCTGCCATGGTTTTGGATTTGAGATAAAACCACACACCATTTCAACTATATTAATAAATACTTAATAAAAGTAAATGTGTTTTATAATCAATAAAACAAAATTAAATAAGAATGTCTTCCTTTCAAGATTGTGGATCCAAATATACGCATTTCTGAATTGAATCTAATTATTGAAATTACAATAAAAATTTAGAAAGGTATATACAGACATTGATAAGAGTAATGACAAAATAATATAGGGTGGAGTATCAACTCCAATCCAGAAAGTTTGGTGAATATGTTTTTTATACTAAAAAATATAAATTGGCTAGTGTTATATAATAAAGAGATAAGCCCAAGAATAGGGAGCCACATCCATAAATATGCAAATGAAATGCATATTCATAGTTTCTCTGAGTTACAGAAAAGAAAGGTGGACTATATGATATTAATTACAGTAATTAATTGAAGCACTATTTTAATCAATTATTAAATTAATTATAGAGTTACTATTATTATTATTGTTATTGAGGTGAACTAAGCCAGTCTGCCCTTACCTTATCCCTCTACAAACGGAAAGGTCTTGAAGGAGAAGTATCTGTCCCTAAGTATTTTTTCCCAGGACAAAACTAGAAAACTTAGCTTCATAAAATTTAAATACCTTGATATGGGCTCAGGATCACTGTATATGAGAAAACTGCAAAAACTGTTATAACTTTAATCCTCCACAATAAAATGGTGGAGAAGGGGCACGTGCATGCACACATGCACACATGCACAAACACACCCCCGAAATCCAATAAAGGCAATACTTTTCCAAAGGGAAATATAGTAAATTGTTCACATGGGGAAAAGTCATAATTACTTGATATAGATTTCCGAAGTCTTCCAAGCCAGGAAACTTGTACTTTATTCACAAATCCATAGTGATTCCCAAGCTAGCTATGCACTAGAATCATTGGGATAACCATAAAATATGCCAATACCTGAATCTACCGCTAGGGATTATGAATCAAATGGTCCCAGAGAGTCCTGGGAATCAATCCTTTGAAATAGTTTTTCAGATGATTTCAAGGTACAGCCAAGATTGAGAATCACTGCATAGTAACTATTCAGAAGACTTTTCTTTTTTCTGAGAACTTTGTTTCATATTTGCTGGTACAGTTGTGCTGCCTAAAGACAAACCACAGATCATTTTATTCAGTTCACTGACCATGCTTCTGAAACTCAAGAAATAAATCTGAGGCTACTTAGATTTGGCAAATGCCTTCCTCTGTTTATTACCACACTGCAGTGGCCTTTCTCAGTGGTAATTAACAACACCATGCAGCTCTCAGCAAACTGAGCTCATAACACTGTGTGAAATACAGTATTACTGCTGAGTTTAAGGGCCCTGAGATTTACCTAAAGGGCTGACTCAGAAGAGGTCCTGGAGGGGAACCTGTTTTGAGCACCATGGAAAATTATAAAATTTAGGCATTATTGACTCCTCTCTCTTCATCCATCAACCTCCAAATGTTCATCATGAAGCTACATCATATCTTGCCCTAAATCTTATCAGTGCCGGATGGTGGATTTGAATGGATCAGAGACTTGTAAGCAGCTGGGGTCTGATTTTAAACCTGCAGTTAAGGTAAATTCTGGCTCATATGCTCAACTCTTTTAATCAGAGCCTGATATTTTATAAACTCCATTCATTTGTGTCTCTCTGCAGCCAGCCTTCTATTTCAGAGAATAATTTGTATGAGCCAAGTAACTTCAAAATGCACATCTTAAAGCTCATGTGCTACTATCTAAACTGATTCAACTAATTATTTATTCATTAGTATAAAGGACAATGTCAAAAACACTCACCAATAAGAACAGCCAAAAAAGATAAATCTCAAAGAAAACTAAAAATTTAAAGAAGAAAAGAACATTTAAAAAATTACAATTATAGTAAAAATTCCACATTTCTCTTACTGTCCTAGAGAAATATCTGCAGAGAGAGACAGAGTCAGATAAAAGCTTTCATTTAACTTTGCTTATAAATGTAAATATATGAAAACAACCTAAATGACCACCAAATTTGAAAGGATTAGATAAATTATAATACAGCAAATTACAAAATACTGTGCAGCAATTAGAAAGAATGAGAAATATATATATGTAGTGGCATGAAAAATATTAAAAATAGTTTAAACGTGGGAAAAAAAATCCTAAGCAAAACATACAAAAGAAGCCTACTTATGCAAAACAAAACAAAATATACAGCCATCTCCACAAAGCTGAACTACATCTTTTTTGTATGTTTTGATGCTATTTAGTAAAATAATAGTCAAGATATGCTTAACTGAATTACTATAAATAGGTTTCTGAAAATTAAATAGTATATTTACTATATATGTTTAATCATTATAAATTAAATATCAAATTACAAATTTGAAATACTCGCTCTAGAAGCCATTGAATAGGTATTGGGCTACTGTTGTTTTTTTTTTTTTAAATGTCAATTTAACATCTCCCTGTATGTATATTAACAGTTTTAACCATGATTGTTTTCATCTTTCACACATACATCCATAATGCTTGGCTCATGTTCAACCTCATCAGGTTGTTCCATTAAATTTCTGCATGTTTGCATCTGTCCCCTCACTTGTGTCACGAATACATTGAGAGTATGTCTATATTCCTCTTGGGGACTGGCCCGGTGAAGTGCACACTGTACAATAAATACTTATTGACGGATTGTATGAAAGTGTTCAGTAAACAAATTTGTGTGTGTATGTGTGTGTGTGTGAGAGAGAGACCTGCACTGCTTAAATTCTGTACAAAACATTCTGTAATCTTAAATTTAGAAGTTAATTATGGGCATCCTTATCAGTAACATACATAGAAAAACTAATGTTATTTACATCTCTACCTCAATCTATTGATATATATTTCCAAGCACATTAACACACTAAAATTAATTAAAACTACTATGAGCCCATAGTTGATATATTATTTTATAGAAATAAATATATGTGAATAGATTTTTTTAAATGTCATCTTAGTAGGGTCTCTAGTTATTATTTTCAAGTCAAATAAGCTTCATCTGCCTTTACAATGTCTTTATTTGTTTTAAACAGTAAAATGGATCAACTTGGGCCTTAAAGAATCTCCTGGGGTTTTTACTATTTAATTTTATTTATATTTTTAATTCAGCTTTATTGAGATACAACTAACAAAACTGTAAGATATATAAGTGAATTTTCTTGTCTTCTTTTTAATTTTTCTCCAACAATATCACGCAGAGCTTTGTTATCTTTTTTTTGAGTTTTCATCATATTTAGTATGTCACATTTGAATTTGTGGTGTAAATCTTAACATTAAGGTGCAATATTATGCACTGTTTTCTCATCTTGAGAAACCAGGAGAAGCTGGAATGGCCTAACCACAATCCCTCTCCCTGCTCCATTCACACAGAGCAGGTCCCTTAGCCAAACAAGCCTTCTTGTTGAGGAAACCAGGCCAGTCCTGCTTATACCCAAGTAGCATGTTTCCAGACCCTGTCAGCCAGCGGAATTATTCAAAAAAGTCAATCAACCCTTCCAGGGATACCAGGGGCCACCTCTTCCTCTCATTACTACTACGACTGCCTCCCAGAGCCCCTGGTTGTTCACTCTGTCTCCAAGTGCAGCTCCCCTGGGTCCCACCATGTGCTGTGTCCTCCTCTCCCAGTCTGTGAGTGTATGTTACTGAAAGGCTGCTGTCAATCTTGTCTGTCCGGTAGCAAGTGTCATGTACCAGCCACCTCTATAACCATATAACTCCAGGGTAAGAAGCCCTCCCTCACCAGTGGGGTGAATGGGAGGTCATTAAAACAATTTCCTTTTTAAAGGCAGGTATTAGCTAAATAAATCTTGTCATTATCTATTCTCAGCATCAGACAAGTAAACTAGTTGTGGTGAGTACATTAAAATAATCTAATTAGTATCTGCAAATTAAGGATGATACTTCTATAAAAGAAAAAAATTCTCAATGTAAAGAAGCAGACTCCTAGAAATTAGCAACATGAAAATATCCAATAAAATACTGAGTAATTGAAGAGCAACTGCTGAGGATCTGAAAGACATCTAGAAAATGTCTGAGGACAGAGAACAAAAAACAAAATGGCAAAAAAGAGAGGAACTAGAGAGGGTCAAATCAAGCAGAATCAATATTCCCCATAAGTTTTCAAAAAAAGAAAATTGAGAAAATAAAGAAGTGAAAATATGAAGTGAATAAAAGATCTTTTCTTTACGAAGACAACAAAGTAGAAGTCCATTAGTAGAGAAATGTCTGAAAAACAAACGTGCTACATCTGTTCTTTGAAACAGTACACATAAGTTAGAACTATAGCCAAGTATTTGAAGATTTGAAATTACTTCCTTCATGGTTATTAAGAGAGGATAAGATTCAAAATACTGTAAATAAAATGATCCTAGCTTTGTAAAACTGTGAGAAAAATCTCTATGAATGCGTATTAATATTGTATGCATTTGTATATGGTAATACGAGCGCGGAGAAAATATGGTGATATACACACCAGGACACTAGGTTTGGTTAACAGAAGGGTGAAGAGGGAGGGTTGCAAACTCAATTGACTACCTATACCAGGCAGGAATAAAGGAGGAAACCAAATTGGTTGGAAGAAGATAAAAATAAAATATATGGGTATGTCACATTTTCTTTATCCATTCATCCATAGGTGGACATTTAGGTTGCTTCCACATCTTGGGTATTGTGAATAAGGCTGCAATGAATATGAGAGTTCAAGTATCTCTTCAAGATCTGATTTTAATTCTCTTGGATAAATACCCAGAAGTGAGATTGCTGTATCATATGGTAATTTTATTTTTAATTTTTAAGGAAGCTCTATACTGCTGTCCATAGCAGCTGTACTGTTTTAAATTATGCTAAATGAAATAAGCTACAAACATGCTAAGTGAAATAAGGACAAATACTGCATGATTCCACTTATATGACAGATTCAGAGTAGTCAACTCATAGAAAGTAGAATCACGGTTGCCAGGGGCTGGGGAAGAGGGAAGTCGTTATCCAGTGGGTAACAAGTTTCAATTATGCATGATGAAAAAGTTCTAGAGACTTGCTGTATAACACTGTGCTTATAGTGAAAAACATTTTCCTGTCCACTTAAATTCTGTTGAGACTAGATCTCATGTTATGTGTGTTTTACAGCAATAAAATAAACAAATAAAACGTGTTGACTCTTCACAGGTGAGAACTTAACCTTGCCTAAAGCTATTCACACATATGTTTTAAAATTCTGGGATGATCACACAAAACCTCCCAGTAAGGCAATTCAACCAGCATGGCCAGTTGGAGATCCCTTATGGATAAGTTTTTGAAAAGATTTCCCATCAACAGAAATTTTGCTTTTAATAGCTACTGTTATTAGGAAACATAAGGAAATCTGATAACCTTTGATCTGCAAATTGCCTGCCACCTGTTCTCAAAATGTGGCTTCAGTTCCATGATATGTTCTAAATCCCTTTAGTATAGACCTCCTCATTTATACAAGTTTTTAAGTTCTCACACTGATCTAAACAACTTTTTTTGTGTGTTCTGAAAATCAAAGTCCCTATCTAAGCATGGTTGTGGATAAGGAAGGCATATAGTCTTCCTTCCTTGTCTTGTCCTCGTTTAATTTGGATATCAAAATTTGTTAGATTTATAAAATGAATTGGAAACCATCCCCTCTCTTTCTATTTTCTGGAAGATTTTAATTATCTGTCCTTGAATTAATTTATTGACATATAGATACTTATGATATTCTTATAATCCTTTTTAATACCTGTAGTTGTATGACTTTTGTTGAGGCTCAGGGCAGGCTGCCCCAAAATATGCCTCAATGATTATTTCGAATGAACATTTCTCACAAAATGACCAATGCAAGAAACACTTTGACCCACTTCTCTGTCTCCCTGAAAGCAGGAAATAAATGTCTCCTGTGAAAGGTGCACTCCCTGCATCTGAAGGTAGAAAGACACCCTTATCACCAGAGATAAGAAATTCGGGGCTTCCCTGGTGGCGCAGTGGTTGAGAGTCCGCCTGCCGATGCAGGGCATACGGGTTCGTGCCCCGGTCCGGAAGATCCCACATGCCGTGGAGCGGCTGGGCCCGTGAGCCATGGCCACTGAGCCTGCGCGTCCGGAGCCTGTGCTCCGCAACGGAAGAGGCCACAACAGTGAGAGGCCCACGTACCGCAAAAAAAAAAAAAAAAAAAAAGAAATTCGGACAAGAAGCCTGTATAAACAAACTTTGTTACTTCCTTAATTTACCATCCCAAGCCCAAATTCTGTTTAGATTCTTTACTAATTAAGCATCTAAGCCTAAGATTTTTATGTCCTGTCAATTCCTCACAAGTGTATTGTTTCTTTGTCCAAAAAGTATAAAAGCTGCCTTCTTTGGCCACTTCTCAGGCCCTATTTCTATGAGACCTCCTTGCACACAAATTAAAATTTTCCTTTTTTTCCTGTTAGTTTGTTCTGTGTCAATTTTATTGCTAGTCCAGCCACAAGAACTCATGAGCACAAGAGGGGGAAATTTCGCCCTCCCCTACAGCTGGTGAACCAGCCAGGAGACTGGCTGGACCCCACTTTCTGCCCCAAGGCTGCCCAGCTGAGAGATCCTGGGACATCCGACAAACATCAGTAGAAGGTAAGATTTCTTACCATATCAGCCTTCTGGATCTCTGCCTGCAAGGTGTGGTGGAAAGGAAAGTGGTTAAGAGTCCCTTTTCTCTCTCTCTCTCAATTTAAATTAGCAGGAGAAAATATTTGTAGCTAGTTTCTTGCCACATAACAACTCTGGTATTTGTTAGATGAGCACTCTTGGTTTTTATTCAGGCTTTCGTCTCAAAGACAGTCACTGTTTTTCTTTGTCTCTGTCAGTTGTGCTATTTGTCATAAGGAGAAAGAACCATAGGGCAGAAGAATAGGCAAAGCTCCTTC
The DNA here is from genome assembly GCF_003676395.1 of Aethalodelphis obliquidens. Classification (NCBI taxonomy): domain Eukaryota; kingdom Metazoa; phylum Chordata; class Mammalia; order Artiodactyla; family Delphinidae; genus Aethalodelphis; species Aethalodelphis obliquidens. Next base: position 7,716,364 of record NW_020838024.1, on the reverse strand, counting down.
GTAAGCCCACTGTCAATCTGGCCTCACAGACTGGTGAGTTATCAGTTCTCACAGACCTGTGTCTATTTTGACAAACATTTCTGTGGGTCCGCTATGTAAAAACCGGATGAGGTTTTTCCTTCCACCTCGTTCAGTGTCCTAAGAGACTGGTTTTGTGTCCAGTGAGAATATTCGCTCCACTCAGCACCATCTAGAAGGTGCATTTACTAGGGTGCATCTGGTGGCCAGTTGAATAACATGGGGTTGAAGTCAATAACAGCATACTCTTTGTCGGGCCATGCCAGCTCTTGGAGGAATTTGTCATGAGGGATCCCAATCCATAAGACGCCTTTGTCATCTCAGTGATCACTGCCTTGTTAGTTCTGGAAAAGTCCAATTTCAATAGCACCTGCCCAGTGTCACAGATTAGCAGATTGATAACGGGAGGCACCTCATACTTCCATGAGACTGGAAACATTTTCACTATACCATCCTTACCACCTGTGCAACGAAGGCCTTTGCTTTCTTACACTCTCCTTGGGAGTGAATTTTTTGATCACGGGGGCTGCATCATCTGTGCCCTCTCCAGGGACACTGCTTGGGTCCATGGTAAGGATTTATTCTGGGCCTAGAAAGTTACCTCATGGTCTCTCCGTTAAAAGGCTTATTGGCTTGAGTTGCTATTTGAAATTAATGTTAAGATCCTACTCATCAATGGCCAGAGGGTGGGTCCCTTAAATTGGCTGTATTTAAAAGGAATATACTTGAGGGCTCTCATATATATATATTTATATATATATATATATATATATGTTCTCATATATACTTGAGCAGCTGTCATATTGGTACTTATGAGAGTATCAAATTAAAAGGGAAAAAAAAAGTATAACAGCTAGCCTTAGGGAATTCCTTATTAAGATTCCCTAAGATTAATAAGATACTGAAAGAACAGTAATTAGACTTAAAACAAAAATCCAACATAAATTTCCCTTCTTAAAAACTGCCCCATATCCTCAGCAATTCCCCAGGCCTTCCTGCAAAAAATCAGAAAATTAATCAGTTGGAAGCCAATATTCAAGGGCTAATAGAAAACTGTTGTCTTTGTCTTACAAATCTCTGCAAAACCGGAAGTACAACTCTAGAAGCAAGTCAAAACCCAACTAACTTTACTAGTCCCAAGGCTTCACCTATTACTCTCCAAATGCTTGTAGATATCATAAAAGATCAGACTACTGGAGCAAAATTGTCCTGTACTTAAGGAAAAAATAATAATAATTATCCTAAGACTTATGGTAATAGACAAATGTATTCCAAAACTCCCTGGAGAAAATTTACATTTTCTTTCTCTGTCCCTTAAAGTTATAAATCTTATCACATCTTTGAAATGTAACATAGCCCACATTGCCTGAGATTAAGCCCAGATTAGCTCAATCAGTAGAACCTGAAATTAAAAGAAAAGAAGGGAAATCGGCCTTTTTAAACACAAACTGCTAAAAGAACTCTCTTGCCCAATCAGCCTCCTTAAAATTGCTTATCAAGACCAATTACAGATCTTAAAAGTCTTCTACACAAATAATAAAAGACTTTAGCCATCTGGGCTAGTGAACTTAATTTATTACAACTGTTATTTATAAACTAGTGAGTTTCGTACTGTACCTGATTCATAACTAAAGTTTTAAAATGAAAACTATGAGAGCTCAGTCTGTGTCTGTATGTATGTATAGATGTGATTTTTTTCTACCTCTAAATGATATTGCCAAAATTAATTTTTAAAGGAGCACCTTTTAACTGACTTAAACAAACAAGCATCTTTTAACTGTCCTAAACAAACAAGCACTATATAAACCTTATCTAAAATATAATAAAAACTAGCCCAAATATTTTTCAAGTTCAGGTGATTGAGGAAAACTTTGGTAAATAAAGGATAGTTTTAAGTTTGTTGGTTTAATTAATATACACATGTCTTTAGGGTTATCAGAATTAAGTATAATACTTTTAACTAGGTTTACTAAAAGTCAAATAAGCTCATATTATCTCTATTACACAACTTGTCAGCCAAAGAAAAAAACAATTAAGATAATGATTAATTGCTTTAATGTCTCATCTAAACATTATGAGTAGTCTAAGTATGATTGCTAAAAACAAATGAATGTAAAAACAAACGATTGTTAAAAACAAATGAATGCATGTAAATGAGATAAGAGTTTTTAGGTGAACTTTTTAACAATAATTATTTTATGACATCTCTACTTGAATAGTTTCCTGAATCTCTTAGTTAATTTACACCCTTGAGTTTTGCTAGGTTAAATTAAATGATGGGAATTCATTGAATGTCTAGATCATTACCAAGTAAAATAAAAGAATGAAACATTAATTGCTGAACAACTTTAAGTTTACAGACTTTTGACCTCTTATTACACAGACTAAACTTGTTTGGGTCTCTTAGTAAATACAGATTGTGCTTTACTGAAAGACTGTACTAAGAAATAGCATATGTTCCTAGAAATTATAAAACGTATTTATAAGTTCACCAAGCTACAAAATGTTAATAAAGCTCACAATTGCTTACTTCTTATTTTCACTAAAAAGTAATATTTCAAAGGGTTAAGAATTCCAATTAATATATGTAGTTAAAGCTACCAGCTATAATAATAGAAGTAGAATGTGTCTCAGTGTAAGAAAATGTGTAAGGTATGGAGATGGTTTTGTTAAGGAAAAAGCAAGTGTTTTTGTTCTAAAGCTGGTTATTTCTAAATGGAAAAGAAAACAAAGGAGAAACTAAAATGGACACAGAGTTCTTAAGGTTTGTGAGAAAAGGAATCTTTAGAAAGGAATTTTATGTGTGGTCACGATTGGATAAGATTGGAATGAACTGAATTAAGTAAATAAGTTTTAATATTAAAAGTAAACTGGTACAAAATTGGAATTTGGTTTTCTCTCTGTTAAAATGACAGTGCTTCCCCCCCGCATTGGTCTCATCTTGATAATAAGAGATTATGAGGGTTTTTTTCTTTATCTTTAAGTAATCAGCCTAGAAAAAAACAAAGATCTTATATCTTGTCAAAATAATAACTTATGTTCTATGTTGTCTTTATCAGGCCTTTGATTACTTAAGTGAACACAGTCCTCTTGATATTAAGGGAGCTTAGTTTTTCTCAGAACTATATAGCCTTCTGTGTTTCTGTTTTGTAAATACATTCATTTATATCATTTTTTTAGATCTCACATGACTGATATCATATGGCATTTGTCTTTCTATCTGACTTACTTCACTTAGTATGATAATCTCCAGGTCCATTCATGTTGCTGCAAATGGCATTATTTCATTGTTTTTATGGCTGAGTTTTATACACATACACACAAACACACACACACACACGCACATATATACATACACACATACATGCCACATCTTTATCCATTCATCTGTCGATGGATACTTAGGTTGCTTCCATGTCTTGGCCATTGGAAATACTGCAAATAGTGTTGCTGTGAACACTGGGGTGCATGTATCTTTTCAAATCAGAGTTTGCTCTGGATATGTGCACAGAAGTAGGGTTGCTGGGTCATTGGTAACTCTATTTTTAGTTTCTTAAGGTAATTCCATACTGTTCTCCATAGTGACTACCAATTTACATTTCCACCAACAGTGTAGGAGGGTTTTCTCTTCTCTACCCTCTCCAGCAGTTGTTATTTGTAGACTTTTTTATAATGGCCATTCTGACTGGTGTGAGGTGATCCCTTATTGTAGTTTTGATTTGCATTTCTATAATAATTAGTGACGTGGAGCATCTGTTCATGTGCCTGTTGTCTATTTCGGTCTTCTGCCCATTTTTTGATTGGGTTGTTTGTTCTTTTGAGATTGTATGGACTGTTTGTATATTTTGGAAATTAAGCCCTTACTGGTCACATCGTTTGCAAATATTTTCTCCCATTCCATAGGTTGTCTTTTCATTTTCTTTATGGTTTCCTTTGCTGTGCAGAAGCTTATGTTTGATTAGGTCCCATTTGTTTATTTTTGCTTTTATTTCTTTTGCCTTGGGAGACTGACCTAAGAAAACATTGCTACAATTTATGTCAGAGAATGTTTTGCCTATGTTCTCTTCTAGGAGTTTTATGGTGTCATGTCTTGTATTTAAGTCTTTAGGCCATTTCTGAGTTTATTTTTGTGCATAGTGTGAGGGAATGTTCTAACTTCGCTGATTTACATGCAGCTGTCCAGCCCTCCCAACACCACTTGCTGAAGAGACTGGCTTTCCTCCATTGTATGTTCTTGCCTCCTTTGTTCTTGCCTCCTTTGTTGAAAATTAAATGACCGTAGGCATTTGGGTTTATTTCTTGGCTCTCTAATCTGTTCCGTTTATCCTAGCCACAGCAGTCAGACAAGAAAAATAAATAAAAGGTATCCAAACTGAAAGGGAAGAGGTAAAACTGTCATTATATGCAGATGACAGGATACTATATATAGAAAACCCTAAAGATTCCACACATAAACTAGTAGAACTGATAAACAAATTCAGCAAGGTAGCACGATACAAGATTAACAGAAATCTTTTGCATTTCTTTAGACTAACAATGAAATATCAGAATGAGAAAGTTAAAAAAAATCCCTTTAAAATTGCATCCAAAAAAAAAACTTAGGAATAAACCTGACCAAGGAGGAGAAGACTTATATGCTGAGAATTATAAAACACTGATAAAGGAAACTGAAGATGATTCAAAGAAATGAATAGATATCCCATGCTCTTGGACTGGAAGAATTAATATTGTTAAAATCATGGGTCCCCAACCCCCAGGCCACGGACCACTATCGGTCCGTGGCCTGTTAGGAACCGGGCCGCACAGCAGGAGGTGAGTGGCGGGCAGCCAGCAAAGCTTCATCTGTATTTACAGCCACTCCCCATCGCTTGCATTACCACCTGAGCTCCGCCTCCTGTCGGATTAGCAGCAGCATTAGATTCGCATAGGAGCGTGAGCCCTACCGTGAACTGCGCATGCGAGGGATCTAGGTTGCACGCTCCTTATGAGACTCTAATGCCTGATGATCTGAGGTGCAGCTGAGGCAGTGATGCTAGTGCTGGGGAGTGGCTGCAAATACAGATTATCATTAGCAGAGAGGTTTGACTGCACAGAGACCATAATAAATGAATTGCTTGCAGACTCATATCAAAACCCTATCAGTGAGTGGCAAGTGAAAACAAGCTCAGGGATCCCACTGATTCTGCATTATGGTGAGTTGTATAATTATTTCATTATATACTACAATGTAATAATAACAGAAATAAAGTGCACATAAACATAATGCACTTGAATCATCCAGAAACCATCACCCCCACCGTCCCACCCCCACCCCCCCATGGAAAAACTGTCTCCCACAAAACCAGTCCCTGGTACCAAAAAGGCTGGGGACCTCTGGTTAAAATGATCATACTACTCAAAGCAGTCTACAGATTTGATGTGATCCCTATCAAATGACCATGAGATTTTTCACAGAACTAGAACAAATAATCCTAAAATTTATATGGAACCACGAAAGACCTAGAATTGCCAAAGCAATCCTGAAGAAAAAGAACACACCTGGAGGCATAACCCTCTCAGACTTCTCTCTCTTTTTTTCTGTATGCTCTTATTTGGGGTTGTTTTGTTTTGTTTTTATTCCCTCGTTCCATTTTTTCACTCTACCGTTTGGAAATTATTCTATGCTAATTCTTTTAAAAATACCCTATCTTCACTATAATGGATAGTTACTTAACAAAGTCCAAAGTTAATTAAGGTATTAATTCTTCATCAGAACATTAACTGCCTTAGAATATTTTTCCTTATTAAACCACTTATAAGGCATCAAATAAATTCTGTGTTTTAGTTTCAACCTAATTTTCTGTTTCAAATTAACATTACAATTACTATTATATTAAATGTTTATTAATACTTATCTATAAATACTTCCAGTATTTTTGATTCTCATTTTATCTTGCATTTCAGATTTTCTGTCTTGGATTTTTGTTTATATGCTTGTTTGTTCTTCTGAGTAAAATACATTCTTTGTCATTTTATTTGGTGTAGGACCTTTTGTGGTAACATCTCTGTGCTTATATATACAGAAATGTTTTTATGTCAGCTTGTTTCTTTAAAGAGAGCAGGTTGAAAGTTTCCCTCAATACATTAATAATGCCTTTCTACTATATTCTTGCAGCTGATAGGTTAGCAAGCAGTCTAATTTTCATTGGTTAGTAGGTGATCTATCTTTCCCTTTGGCTTTTCTAAAGATCGTGTCTTTTACTTTGGTGTTCTATTGAATTACTAGTATGAGTGTAAGGTTTTCTTTTATTTTTCTTTCTAATCATTCATAGGACTTCCTGAATTTGAGGTTGCTGCTTTTCAAATATTCCAGACAATTATCACCTACTCTTTGGATTTTCCTATGCCACATTTTCTTGATGATTTAATGCTTCCTAATAAGTGTCTACTCTCTATCTCCATCCTTTCTCTTATCCTTTCACTTAAGAACACTACCTATCTGCATTAAATTTTGACCAAAAACAATCACTTTTTTCTGTTATGTTTAACATATCCTTTTCTTAGCTAGGTTTTGATACATGTAGCATTAACATGCATTAAGTATCATCCTTGTGGATCTGTGCATATTATTTTTCATGTTTGTGTTTTGTGTGATTTAGTCTGAATTTGATTGACCAGCTGCACTCAAGCCTTGGTTAGGTTCAGGCCTCCTCCACCTGTTTTTATTCTGGAGTCCAGAAAGAAGTGACAATTATTTAGGATATGCTTTTCTTATGTGAAGCTGGATTCTGCACATATCTTTAAAACTTCTTTTGCATCACATCTGCTAACATTCATTAACCAAGACAAGTCACACAGACAAGGTGACATTAACGGGGCAAGGAAGGCAGAACACAGGGTTAATAAATGGAAAAAATAATCCAATTCATAACACTCGTTAGTCCTTCAACTGAATTTTTATTTTAATGTTTATATTTTTCACTGCTAGATACTGTATTTGGTTGTTTTTCATATCAACTTGATCATTCTTCATCGTTTCTTATTCCCTGCTAATATTTTCAAGCTTCTTTTTAATTTCTTCAAAGCTATTAAACAAATTTGCTTTTATTTTGTATGTCATAATTTCCATACCTGAATCTGTGTGAATGTTTTTCTGTTTTCTCTTGTTTCTGATAATTCTCAGTAATAATTTTTTTCTTTGTGCTGCTTTTTTCAAGAATGTTTTTTCTGTGAATGATTTCTTCTCCTTGGGATATTTAGCTCCATTTAAGGCTGGGATTGAATTTAATTTCCTCTAGAGAAAATATACATTTGATACTGACTCTTGTCAGGAGGATTTTCACAGAATTAGTGTGAATTTGGACTGTAAACCCACAGGAGGGCTCATTTATGATTCCAGTTCTCTGGGGAGAATTTTTCTCTCCATCCTGTCTTTGATCACCTCAAGGCAGACAAATCTTACCATCCCCTTTTGCATGGCAGGGATAATTTCTTGTTCACCTCTTCACAGGGGATGTAGTCCTTTGTGGCCCCAGCTTTATGCAAAGATAGCCTATTAAATCTTTCATCTCCTTCAGTCCTGAGTTTCATCTCCCGTCATACAACCCTGTGCTGTCATCAAATGGTAGTTCCTGGTCCAGGAACTGCTTTCAGTTTAGCTTTGTTCCCTCTAATTCTCTACATTTATGATTTATGCCAAGCTAAGTGAAGTATTGTGTGTGTATGTGTTTATATATTTAAATATGTATACTTTTACATATATATGTAAAAATCTGGCAACTTAGTGGTTTCAGTTGAGAGTACTGTATATTATCCACAATAGAGGTACAGTCTCTCTTCCACAATCTAGCCTTGGCACCAATTTCCCAAATGTTAAACTTGCTTCTTCTCACAAAGATATACTAACTTTCTACCATTAGGAAGTGTGCACATGGGACTGGCTTCACTTAGGAAAGCTATGCCATTGCTTTTAACTTGAGAGTTCTGTATTTGCCCATTTTGTCTGGGAATCGATTCAGTTTTATAATTATCATGTTACTATATAATGATCCTAGCATTCTCACCCACTCTCTAGGCTTCAATAAGAGTTCAGACTATTTTCTGCCTTTCTGTTGGCATATGAGTGCAGCCACCTCTCTGCATGGAGCACAGAAGAGCGGGAAGCCTGGACTCCATTCAATTCATATCTGTGCTGCCTACCAGTCAAGCAGTATGCAATCACACATAGTGCTAAATATTGTGTTTTTATTAGCATATAATTTATAAGTGTTGACCTTTGTCTAGTTTCCTGCCCCTCTCTCTCCCTCTCCCTCTCCTTCTCTCGCTCTCTCCTCATTCAGGCAAACTGTGATGAAACTATAATTTTAAAAAACTTTCTCCAACCCCTTTAAATAAGTTATAAACCAGACTGTGATGCATATCACAGGCAATCTGCTAAGATATTGCAAAGGCAAAAATAAAGTATAGCCTTTTATACAGCCAAGTAGGTACAACCCATTACATACATCTTCTCAAGGTAAATCGTGATTAGTTCTCAAGTAAGAGGACTTGAAAGCACCACATTTCATCCATACCGCACACACAGTACATCTTAGATTCACCAGGTAATTGAAACCTAGGACAGTATGACTCAATGACTATATACATTTATACTTAGATTCCATGATGAACCACCTCCATCTGGTATATAAAAACTAAAATGTTTGGATGCAAGGAGGACCAGATTTCACTGTCTGTAACTATGTTTTTAACTAAATATAGCACACCAGTTCCTTTTAACCTGGAATCACTGCTGTTCCCAAAAGAATTCCTCTCAATTTTCATAGATCTTCCAGATTTTTTTTTATTTTAGTGAAATAATATTTTATTGTTTTTATTTAGATTATTCGCTTAATTAAGAAAAATAAAATTTACCATAGAAAACTTAGAAATTGCCCATTTATACATAGAAATAAATGAAATTACACTATATAAGATGGTTTAAGTTATTTTTTTCCATCAGCACAGCCCTGTGTTAATTAGAAAAAAATGTACATCAGTTTTTAATTACCCACATAATATTGCTTGAAAGTAACAAGATTAATCCATACAATTTCCCATGGCATGCACATATACGTATGTATATATATAAACATGTATGCACATGTATGTATATATGTATATAAATATAAATTTTTGCCACTTTTAAACAGTACCTGTGTGGCTGTGCATTTTTGAGCTCTTTCAATTTTTTTGTTATAATCTAAACTCTAGCTCCTTCTCTACTTTCCCTTTCCCATCTCCTTTCTGTAAACAGTGTGAACAGTTCAATATGTCTCCTTCCAAATCCACCTTCATAGTTATAAAATTATATAAGTTTGGGGCCTATATAATTTTATTATTATATGATTTTTATTACTATATAATTTATAATTATATAATTTTATTATTATTCATTTGTGATTTACCTTGATATAATACTGTATATACATTTCACTGCAACTTACTCTTGTTATTTAAATCATCATGGAAGCCTCTCCCAGTCAGTAAATTCAGAAGAAACTCATTATTTTTCAAAAGGTATATTATTCCATGATACAATACAGCTCATTTTTTTCAGTCATCTCTCTATTGATGCACATTCACTTTGAATGGAGTTTTCTGATTCTCTAGATCATATTGCACTGCACAACTTGTACATATAGAGTTGTAAAGTTGTGCCAGTACTTCCAAAGGATTGAATCCTATAGACCTAGGATGCTTTTTCACCACAGTTGGGCAGGAAGGTGAAGTGAAGATGAGTTCACATATTTTTAATTTTAAAAGATACTAACAAACTGCTAAATCAAATGTAAAAATGGATACGGCCACCGTCCTAGTTAGATTGGTCTGCTATAACAAATTACCATAGACCGGGTGGCTTAAACAGCAAACATATACCTCTCAGTTCTGGAGGCTGGGAAGCCTAAGATCAAGGTGCTGGCAGACCTGGTGCCTGGGGAGAGCCTGCTTCCTGGTTTGCAGGAGGCTGCCTTCTTGTTGTAACCTCACAAGGTAGAGAACAGACTGAGAAGTAAGTTCTCTTCTCATAAGGACACTAATCCCATCATGAGGGCTCCACTCTTATGACCTAATTAAGTTTCTAACGGCCTATCTCCTAATACCAACAAACTGAGGATTAGGGTTTTCAACACATAAATTTTGGGTGACACAAACATTCAGTCTGTAGCAGCCATCAGTGTTTATGAGAGAATAAACATTGTTCAAGTTAAGATTTTTAACTGTGTGTTGCCAAGCATTTTTTTCCCCAGCCCTTTTACAAAATACTCTTGTGTCCAGAGGACAAAAGATGGGCCTTATCTGAAACCTTGAGAGACAGACTGCAGAGCCTGTTGTACAGAGTGGAATTTCAGGGATATTAAAGCCTTCAGGGACAACCCCCAACCAACACATATACTTTTCAGAGGGAGGGAGAGAATCAAATGTCTTCTGCCTTAACACAGAGCTCAATGGTACAGTCTATATACTTAAGGGCAGGTGGTAGAGGGAAGGAGCCACAGAGAGAAATAGAGAGAGAAAGACTAAAGGTGTATACATTTCCATTTGCAATTCCACTCAGTGGACAGATACCTGTGGGAGCTCTTGAGATAGAAAAAATGATTCCTTTCCTTCATGACTCCTTTCACTCTCATTTCACCAATCTAGACATAGTCATATTGTGTAAAGATATCTTATTTTTTTAAATAAAACTAGACTCCAAAATTCTAATACTTTATTTGATATTCAGCGGAGAAAATAATGATCCGTTCCTGCACTCAAGAAACAATAGGCTGGGGTTAGCAGATGCAAACCGCTACATATAGAATGGATAAACACCAAGGTCCTACTGAATAGCACAGGGAACTGCATTCAATATCCCGTGATAAACCATAATGGAAAATAATTTGAAAATAATGTATATATTGATAAATATACATAACTGAATCACTTTGCTGTACAGCAGAGGTTAACACAACATTGTAAATCAACTGAACTTCAATTTAAAAAAAGAAAAAAAAGTATTAACTTAAAAAAAAGAAATAATAGGCTGGGCTGGACTTATTATGATGGTATAAGTATTTCTTAAATATAGTATCAAATTAAGGGGTTTTTAAAGCTAATTTGGACTCAAACTGATTATTGACTTTTGGAAAGACTTTAGATAGCTTAGGTGTTTTCACCTTGGGAAATATCTTGATTAAAAAGTTGGCCTTTCATCTAAATACAACCTCTAGAGAAAGTAAAGAAGGGTGTGTGTTATCTGCTGAACATCATAGAAGATTATAACAGAAAGCTTTACAAAACTTAAAATTAAAAAAATCAGGTACATAAATTCTGAAATACAACTCACATTTCTACACGGTAAGGGTAAAACAGCAATAGGGTGATGTATTTTTTTAAATGTGGAAACTAAATTATGTACATTGGCATAAAGCAATAGAAGTAATAGGTCACTTATACTCTCTCTAACTTGGTGTATTCTTTCTACATGCTAACAGAAGGAAATTATTCTTGTTGATATTTATTTTTCTTCAGCTCTCCAAAACTGTTCTGGGGTCCATATGGTTCACATAAGGTCTTTTCCGTTAACTTTGATTCTTTCAAAAGTGTATCAAAATATAAATCTGCAGTCATTTTTAATACAAAATTTCGAATGTGCCACTTAATGAGTCTAGGATTTCACTGATTCCTTCATTTATTCCTAAATTGATTCATTCATTTAACTTATACATATTCGTCCCTTACTATATGTTGGGGCCTCTTCTAGGAGCATGGGACACGTCAGTAAACACAATAGATTATTCTTGCCTTCTGGAGTACAATATAGATAGGTACTAAGTAAATAACTTACATGTTATGATAACTGACGGTAATGCTATGGTAAAAATAAATTCATATTTCCAAGTAAGGTGACTTGGGAGGGTCAGGCTTGGCGGAAGATGGAAAAGGTACAGGGACCAATTTTAAGTAGGGCTAATATAGACGTTTTTGGTGAGACTGATATTTGAGCAAAGACTTGAATGAAGTAAAAGATTTTGCTTGACAGATAATATGAGGAAAACATTTCAGGGAGAAAGGCAACCGGTGCAAAGATGCCAAATTTGGAGTGCATGTTTGAGAAACAAGGATAATATTGGTTAGAGTAATGTGGAGGAACTAATTGTATTACCAATAGTAAGTTATCCAGCTATATATGGCATCAGTACAGTGGCAAAGAGAGCTAAAATTTCAATTCAAAAACATGCATGCTGTTTGAATTTTGGGCAAATATAATGAAAGAAAATTTAAAATAGTTAATTTCATGACTAATATCAAAGGATGTGACAGTCTTCAAATATTTGATGATTAGAATATAATATGGTATAGTTTTGAAAATAGGAGTTCAGTTTGAAAATGAATCACTCAAAAGATGTCTATTTTTAAAAGAAAATTCTTTGCAAAGAAAGACCCAAATATCAAGATATCATAACAGGGATCAGTAATTACTCAGATTATCCAATGTCTTGGTCAATACAGAATGCTGTAACACATTTACCATAGACTGGGTGGCTTAAACAACCAACACTTATTTCAAACAGTTCTGGAGGCAGGAAATCCAAGACCAGGGTGCCGGCATGGTTGGGTTACCACTGTGGTGAGAACCCTCAACCAGGTTGCAGACAGCCCACTTCTTACATCCTCACATGGTGGAAAGACTGAGAGAGCTCCCAGGGGTCTCTTTTATAAAGACACTAATCCCACTCATGAGAGTTTCACCTTCATGACTGATCTGCTCCCAAAGGCCCCGCTTCCTAATACCATTACCTTTGAGGATCAGGATTTCAAGATAGGAGTTTTGGTGGGGTGCAAAGATTGATTTCAGAACATCATAACTGTGTCCATAAATTGAAGTAATGTCTCTCACTGTGATATGATACCCAGAAAGTGCATCTTAAACGTTTCCTGGTTTCCAACTGATACTGAAGATGTTGTGTATAATTTAAAAAGTTTAAAAAAAAAACCCAGGGGGCTTCCCTGGTGGTGCAGTGGTTGAGAGTCCGCCTGCCAATGCAGGGGACACGGGTTCGTGCCCCGGTCCGGGGAAGATCCCACATGCCGTGGAGCTGCTGGGCCCGTAAGCCATGGCCGCTGAGCCTGCGCATCCGGAGCCTCTGCTCCGCAACGGGAGAGACCACAACAGTGAGAGGCCCGCGTACCGCAAAAAAACAAAACAAAACAAAACAAAAAAAACCTTCAGTATAGTCACCATTATTTGAAGAAAATGTGTTGTCAGGCCTATGATAGCATTGCTATCATGTGTGAAAGCTTTAATGGAACTGCAGAAATATTTAATGAGAGAGTGACAAGAACTTTACACATATTTAAAAGAATATATTTGGCTTAAGAGGATTTGAAATGTGAAATATTAAATGATTTCCAGACACCTTTGAGTCTGCCAATTATTGGTATGATGCTACTCATGCATATGCAATGATAATAGATTGACAAATTTCCAAAAGTTCTTAATAGGAAAAAAAGTTTAATAAGGTGGAATTTATGTATTCTGTCAAGAGACACTTTACTAGCTAGAAGCAAAGAATTTCTGGAGAGAAGTGAAAAATTTAAGTGCCACTGATTAAGTTTACAAACACTTATGCCAATAGTTAGCTAATATCTATTTTGAATCTAAAGTGATATTTTGAATAATTTTACTTGCGTCAATTATGTATAAAATGTAGTTAATTTATTACTTTTATTCATGTTAAGAAATTTTAAAAATCATGATTAATATCTAAAACAAACACAATTTGTTTTTACATTCTAGAATATCATAAATGTTTGAAAGTTGAAAAATATTTTATAAAAGGAAGAAAAGTGGGAGCCAGGAAGAGGCTACAAAAGGAGTTCTTAACAATCCAATAATTCCCATAGTGCATATTCCTAACATTTTTCAAAATAACAGCAAAATGTTAATAATGATTTCTAAAAATTGAAAACAATAAATCATATTTAAATTTATGCTTTTATAAACATGTTGCAGCAAAAAATTCACAACCTTTATTTAGAGTAACTAATTAAATTAAGCAAGAATCATCTATTCACAAGAAAGACACAGATTTGAAATCAATATATTTTCAGAGCTCCCAATTTTACATGAACAAGTCAAAGCTCTACATCTATGTCGATTATGACACTAAAAATGTTCTTTGGAATTTTTTTCTAACACGTTCTTCCCTGTATTGCTCCTTGTATCTCAGAGGTACTAAATGCAGCTTTGTCTTGACCAAAGACCACATATAGCAAAAAAAAAAAAAAAAAAAAAAAAATCTCCTTTTATTTTTGTTTTTTTGCAATGAATTTTCACAGCAACATGTGGTAAGGGAGTTATTGGCCTGGCCTTGGGGTCTATGCAATTGTTGTCCATACGTCTAACACCTTTGAAGATTAAAAATATGGCACAGATAGAAGATAAAAATGCTTTATTAATTACATCTGCACCATAACATTTTATTCTTTGGCTGGAAAGTAATTACATTTTACATTTTAAAATGTTTTGCTCTGACCACCAACATATATGCTATTGACATCATTTGTATTAACTGTAATTATTTTTCATTAGACCATTATTTATAATGGTTTAATGGAAACTGGGTTCCTAATTTTGAAATATCCCTGCCTTTCATAAATAACCCATTTGAATCTATTATATTGGGAAAATATTTTTAAAATCTTAATTATAGATAGTGTTGATAAGTGTATGGGGGAAAAACTGCATTAGATGTACATTCTCATAAAGTATTGGTGATACAATACATTTGGTGAAACCTTAATTTTTTAAAAAGGAAAAAGCAATTTTGTCACCAAAAGAGGGGGCGGGGAAGAAAGCCATTAAGCTTACATTCTCCCTTACGGCTTAACTTTTCATTTGTTTGTGGAGAAAGATAATTTATTACAGTGATGTGTAAAACTAAACTAAACTTGCAGTCCATCATTTATTCATTCCTTCAGTGACGATTTATGGATAAACTATGGCATTACAAAACCCTCACCAGGAAAGTGTTAGGAAGGATAAGTTGCTCAGAGAATTGAATGTCATTGTTACTGGCCTGAAATTTGACTTAAAAATTGTATTTTTATTGTTTCTGTAGTTCAGTGGAAGGATTCTAGATTGTCCCCCACAATCTCCTCTCCAAGTTTTCATTTCTTCTTGTATCCTCTCCCTTGAGTGTGGGCAGAACCTGTGACTTTCTTCTTATTTTTTTTATTTTTATTTTTTTTGTTTTGCCATACGCGGGCCTCTCACTGTTGTGGCCTCTCCCGTTGCGGAGCACAGGCTCTGGACGCGCAGGCTCAGTGGCCATGGCTCACGGGCCCAGCCGCTCTGCGGCATGTGGGATCTTCCCGGACCGGGGCACGAACCCGTGTCCCCTGCATCGGCAGGCAGACTCTCAACCACTGCGCCACCAGGGAAGCCAACTTTCTTCTTATTAACAGAACACAGCAGCGATAAGATGTTAGTCCCATGATTGTGTTTACACTATATAAAATGGTATCTTGCTAGTAGGCTTACTCTAAAACCTCCCCTTGCTGGACTGATAAAGTCAAGGGTCATGATGGGGAAGTTCAGATGACAAAAAAATGCTAGTAGCCTCTAAAAATGGAAGGCTGCCATTAGGAGCTGAGAGTAGCTTTTAGGCAACAGCCAATGAGAAGCCAGGGCCTCAGTCCTATAGAAGCAAGGAACTGAATTCTGCCAAGAACCTGAGTAAGAAGGAAGCAGATTTGTCACTGTTTAAGTCTACCCACCAGAGCCCTGACATGGCAAAACCTTGATAGCAACCTTACATAGGACCAAGGTAAGCTATACCAAGACTCTTAGAGTACAGAAACTGTGAGATAATTACTGTGTTATTTTATGCCACTGAGTTTGTGGTAATTTGTTACACAGCATGAGATAACTAATACATGTAGTATCTTAGGTTTTTTTTTTTTTCTATGCATGTATTATTGAGCTAACTGATGTTAAATTTATAAAAGAATCTGTAAAATATTTTATATAATATTTTGAGGACAGAACAATCTCTCCTCTATATGATATTCTATTCTTTCTGATACATTTTTTAGAGCTATGTGTTGACTTTAAAAAGATTATTGAAAATGCTAGTAGAAAATATATTTTCTTGAAATCTAAGACAGCTGGCTGCATTGACAATTGGAATGAAGTTGATTTAAGTAAGATTTGAGAGATTCTCAAAAGCCTCTAAAATTATATTGATTAATAATTAAAATTTTCTTCAGTTTTATAATTAAGCTTGACATTTAGAAAGGTTTATCATAAGTGGTACCCTTGAGTACATATGAATTTAAATATATGTAACATTTAATTTACATTATGTATGTTCTAGCTTCTTTTGCCTTCTTCTCACCCCCAAAATTTCCAGAATAAGAAATTTGGATTCCTAAATTATAGTAAATGTCTTATCTTTATTTAATAATGCTTCATATCTCATTATCATCTAATTTTTAAAGCCAAAATGTTTTATGAATCTAATGCTTTGCTATTTTCATTGATACAAACTTCAATTTAGCAATATTTTATGAATGGATACTAGTATTTATCTGATATACACACGGCCAAATTTCTGAATTGATTAATCAATTTCCAGTAAATGTATACAAACTATTAAATATATAAATATTTAATAATCATATAAATGAGCATACAAACATATAGTAAGATATACTTCTATAACATTTCTATAGATTTCATAAAATACTTTTAAATCAGCAAAATATTAAGGCCTTTGTGAGATAAATTTATTTATCATAATTTTACTTCAACTATGTGGAGACAGGTGAAGTAGGAGAAGGAAAAGAAAAAAAATATAGTAAGCATCTGTTAGCAGCTAGGTACAGTGCTATACACTATACACCCTGAATAAACAGAAAAGTGGAGAGAGTTGTCCAAGTCACATGAATAGTAAGTGGTTAATTAATTCTAAGCATCTTAAATGTGTGTTTTTGCCATCCCTTCCTTGAACAGTTCTGACCATCCTGCCTCATGCTATTCACCCCTCTGTGATCTACTGACCCACAGAACCCATCAATACTGTAATTAGCTGACATGTATAAATTATCTATTACATGTACTAGGGAATGCTGAAAAAGTAGAAAGCCATGAGGCATACTCATGTTCTTCTAGAAACATATGAATAATCTGGAGAGAAGACATTAAATAAATAAATTAATAAATAAATAATTAAATAAATAAATTAATTAATGAGCCTTTCAGGTTTTCTCCAAGTCTAGATTTACATTACAGCCTTCTGCCACACCATGGTACAAATCGTTTCTTTCACACTGTACAAAATCCGTTCCATCTTTCTGAACAATTCTGGACAGTATTATGGCTAAGGGGTAAAACTTTAAATATCATTCTAGAACAGCTTTCTCAAGAAGATTAAACCAGAAAGGCATTCAGAACATTTACTTAAAAAATAAATATGTAATCACCAACAAATTCCATTTAATTAATTTTTTTATATTAATAGATGTGGATTACAGGAGTGTCCATGAGGAAGTACTGAATTCTAGAATGCATAATTAAGGTTAGTAGTATGATTTTCAGTCAAGAATACAAAGGAAAGAGAGAGAAATCTGAATTTATTGGGGGGCTAGAAATGCAAAAATAAATTCAGTTAAAAATGTACTGAGTATTTAAATATATTATTGTTTAGATAATATAAGAGGTATTATGGAACAGGCTAAGTAGCCATCCTAGAGATCTGGGAAAAGTTTAAGAAGTACTTGAGTATTCAGGCTTTAAAGATACATAAGATTTATTCAGGCAAATTAGGTGGGAACAGGTGTCTGATAAGAGTGTCAATAAGGAAAGGGCACAGAGAAGGGAAAGCACTTCTTGTATGTGGGGAACTCTGAGAAATTTCATTATCAGAGTACACATTTCTAGGGGGAATAAAAAAGTTATGATGTTGAAGAGACAGAGGGCTTAACCATGGAAAACATGTATTTGGTTTGCTTAATTCTATAAAAATATACAGAATCATTGAGAGTATTTAAATAAAGGATTGACTTAGTCAAATTTGGCTTTCATAATTATTATTCTAAGTGTTGAATGTGAAGCATATTAAACACAGGCAAAACTAGATAATAAGAATATTAGCTACTATTCATATACATTATTTTACTTAATTATCATAAAAATCTTTCCTTTTTCTGTTATTATTAACTCCATTTTACAAATCAAACAATGTAGGCCATCAACTTTTCCACAGTCATTAGCACAGGCAGGATTCATATCCAGGTATATTCTCTAAACCCTCTGCTAGCCTCTCCCCATGAAGTCAGGAAACATGTGGGAAATTATTGTAATACCCTGGAGAAATGATAACAACCTGAATGTGGGCAAAAATACTATGGATGGAAACAGAGGGACACAACTGAGAAATACTGAGGAGTTAAAAGGCTAATAGGAATGAGAAGATTCTGGGATGATTCTAGTTAATGGGGGAAATCTCTGGGAGATGCTAAGTAATGACATTAATGGAAATGAGAAACAAGGGGAGAGGAGGAGATGGAGTGGGAGTGATGAGTCATGCTGTGGTCGTTCTGAAGCTTATCCTAACACCAAGGAGATGTATGCAGTAGGCTGTAGAACATGAAAAGCATGCTCCATTACAAAAAACAAATAACAGGGCTTCCCTGGTGGCGCAGTGGTTGAGAGTCCGCCTGCCGATGCAGGGGACACGGGTTCGTGCCCCGGTCCGGGAAGATCCCACATGCCGCGGAGCGGCTGGGCCCGTGAGCCATGGCCGCTGAGCCTGCGCGTCCGGAGCCTGTGGTCCGCAACGGGAGAGGCCACAACAGTGGGAGGCCTGCGTACCGCAAAAAGAAAAAACCAAAAAACCCAAAACATAAACCGTTCAGTGTACCTTTATCTTGTAATTTAATATTCCCTGAACTTCCTGGCATCAAGCTGGGTCTGTGGAATCTGAAGGTAAAATTATCTTTACTCCTCACTGTCACTTTAAGAACATTTTCCTGCTATTCCCTTGGGGCACCCAGAGTCCTGTTATCCCACCACAATCCATTCATAGAGACTTTAATATATGGCTCATGACTTTCCCATTACCCAACCTTCCCAGGTCTCCTTCATCCTAGATGATTTCACTTTCCATCCAACTTTAATTATTTAAAAATCGAATAACTTTAAAATTTATTTAAATGTTAATTACTGATAAGGTAAAATCGGTCAGGAACTGTTTTTTTGTTTGTTTGTTCTGTTTTTTTTTTGCAGTACGCGGGCCTCTCACTGTTGTGGCCTCTCCCATTGCAGAGCACAGGCTCCGGACGCACAGGCTCAGCGGCCATGGCTCACGGGCGCAGCCGCTCTGCGGCATGTGGGATCTTCCCAGACCGGGGCACGAACCCGTGTTCCCTGCATCGGCAGGCGGACTCTCAACCACTGCGCCACCAGGGAAATCCAGGTACTGTTTTTCTAGAAGTTTGGAATAAAGCAGTCATGAAGATAGAAATTTAGACTTTGCCCTAAGGGTAACTGGTGGCAATTAAAGGCCTTTGAAGAGAAGTTACTTGAACACTTGATCAGACCTGTGTTTAAATACAATCACTCCTCCTGAGTTGTAGAGGGTGGATGAGAGGAAGCTGTAGGAGGAAAGAAAGAGAGTTCTAGGAAAGGCTGAATGGATTGGTGATCTCTGGATATGGGGAAAATCACCCTGCTAGGAGGAATCATTGAGGAAAGGGGCCCTAGACTATTGTCTTCTTTTTGTTTTTGGTATTAATAGAAAACCTACTCATTTTCTCAATTTAGAAAAATGCTCTATTTACTCCTTATCACACAAGATGGTACCAATAGATTGTACCATCTCCTACTTAACAGAGATACATCAAAAATAAACATGATGTAGGTTCTGTAGATGAGCAGCACAAAGAAACACTACTAGTAGCTGTCTAGTCAAGTAAGTTATCCTTGCTTGATAACCTGCACCACCCAAACTCATGCCCTCAGATTAACACTCAATAACTTTAATAAAACAAAGTGGAATTTCGGCAGGGGGAAGGGGAGGGGATTTTTCTCTACCCTTCTAAGTTCTTCTGGCTGGTCTAAGAATTAAATTGATGTGAGACAGATTAACAGGAAAAAAAATCAAACAAAAGTTTAATAACATGTGTACATGGGAGAGATCCATGTATACATGGCTGAAACACTCATCTTAAATACCATCTTCAACAAAAGAGGGTATCGGGGTAGTGGTGTGGAACTTCAAAGGGGAGAAAGGCAATTCACAGAGATATGGAAAAGCAAATGTTTGCTGGGCCTTGCAGAGACAATGGGACAGAGACAATGGGACACATAGTGGACTCTGAACTCTAGGCCCTTCCAATTTCCCCTACCACACCTAGCCCATATTCTTTACAGATATCTCTGGTGATAGTTCTAATCCTGCAACAGGCCCTTTATCTGAATTCTTTTAGGTAGTTAAGAGGAAAGTAACAAGAAAAACTTCCTGAGTCTTCTATTTCTTAAAAATAATCAGACCAAATTAATCCTTATGCCAAAGAGACACATTTCGGGGTGGCAAATTTTGTTCCCCTAAAGAATCATGGGGAATTCCAGTGCAAGAGAGAAGATAAGAACAAAGACCCGTAGTATGCAACGTGTAAGAAAACAGTAATAATATCTTTCTTTTTACAAAGCCAAGTAGTTCTAAAAGAGTTATAAACAGTGCCACATAGCAGTTGCAGCTTGCAAATTAAACAACAGCTTCTAAAGTATGTATGTACTTTACAAATGCCTACTGGTTAAAAATCAGTGTCTTCAGAAACACCCATGTTCCTGGTGAGAGATCACAGTCAGAAGGATCCTGCTGTATCTGTGCTTATTTATCATCACACACATCCACACACACAGAGCATTCTATGCAGTACAGAGAAATTGGGATTTTAAATCCTATGACTTGAATTCAAGAATTCCTTCTTCCATTTCCCAAGTTTGAGAATTCAGACAAGTTATTTAACTAACTTAATTACTTGGAGAGGGCTAACTTTAACAACAAATAGAAACCAAAAAAATGTGTAACTCAAGCACAGTAGAGCTTTAATTATTACTTATGAGGAGTGAGTGAACATTTACAGGATTAAGCGTCCTCCATGCAGTCATTCAGATAGCCAGGCAAAGAGCTGCTGTCATTTTCTAAATATGGATTCCTTGATTTCCTAATCTCTATTCCATCCAGAAGGAAAAAAAAAAAATCACAGAAAGAGCCTTGTGGGATACTTGTGTGAACCAGGACTGCAAATGGCACACATCACCTCTACAGCCGTATGTAAATTCCATTGATCCAACTTAGTCATGTGGACACAATGAACTTTATAGGAAACTAAGAAAATTAGAAAACCAAACAAAACAATCAAACAAAACTTGAATTTTAGTTAACGGCTGCTAGTCTCTGCCACACTACCCAGATTCATTTTTCTCACATGCAAATTTGGGAAATTAAATCCCCATGGGAATGTTGTAAGCATTAAACTCAGTTAATCTACCTAAGAGTTTGGTATTTTGTAGGTGCCAAATTGTAGTTATTTTGTTGCTGGTGTGTTCTCAAATATATAAATGAAGACGCACCATATTTTGAGGGCTGTCCCCAATTTTCTTTCCACTTCTATATCATAGAAGCTGCAAAAACAGGTTTGCAATTGCTACAAACATATCTTCTGACAAAAATGACACAAATGCCTACAAAATTGTGGTTGTAATTATGCACAATCCTCAGTTTGTTTTCTAAGCATATTCTTACTTTTCTTACAATAGAAGTGCTTTGGGGAAAGATACATAAATTGGGGCTTGGTTTATGTAGTCTCTACACTAGAAGATCTTACTTAGGAGAACAAGGGAAGAGGAGTTTGTGGATAGAATAAACTCATTCTTCCAAATTTCAGGAGAAATAGGGGTTATGTTTCACATTAGTTTTATCTTTATGAGGATCTTAAGTTTTCAGACTCATTCCTTTTGGTCCCAAAGAATCTCATCATCTTGTTGGCTACTGGGATATCTTAGACTTACAAAGAAGCATCTCCACATGGATAACTGATAACTAGTCATATGTGATACAGCCCAAGCCAATGAAAATTAGGCTTACTATTCCATGAGTTTGGTAGACTTGACCAAAGTATATCCTCTAAATCATAACAGTTAGGGTTATTGCCTAGTAATTATTCTAAAGTATAGTAGCACCAATGCAATCATTTACTTATTTATGAAAAATGATCATTAATAAAGATTTATAATAAAATATGGCAAAAACTTCTCTAAAGATTAAGAAGTATATGATTCAGCAGCTAAAACAAAATTTCTCTGCAGAATTCATAGAACGTCTAAAAATAAACCTTAATTTTTGAACAAACAGAATTTTGCAATCATTAGGTAACAATACATTTTAGGAAGGAAAACACTAGGGCTATTTTGCTTCCCTTTATTTTATCATCAGATTTATGTTTTATGAGAAAGTAGTATTAAGATCTGAAGAGGATATAAAATTTGGTAGGCCAATTTTGACAGGATAATCCAAGTTTTTATACAGTGAGATGTATTCAACAGACATATGAAATTGCTTTGGCTCGTAATTTGTTCAGACAGTTGTATCACTGAACACTTTCAGGTATCTAATATCCAAAATTAAATCACAGACCATTGAGCAAATAGATTTAAGTCAGAATTTGATGAAAATCAAGTGAATACATCGTTTCATAAAAAAATCATAAGTTAGACAAAAATGTATTTTTATAATTTCCTTGGAAATGACATTTCATTTCAAACTGTTGAATGCACTCCCACACCTCAATTCAAACCTTACATACAAATAATAATCATTGTATTAGTCAGTTTCGGTCAGGAAAATAGAAAGGAATCTAGATATTCCAGCTAAGCAACTTTTAATACATAGAGTTAGATGCGAATAAAACTGCTGGAAGGGTTGGAAGAATGAGGACAAGGAATGGCTTCTGCTAGATACCTAGGAGTCAGGGTGTAGCATTAAACCCAAGATACTGCTGGTGATGATCACAGCTCCCTCTAAACTGAAGGAGAGTTTTAGGTAAAACACCCTGGAGCCCCAGAAGATTTTCCTGTCTGCTGAATCCCAACACTACCAAAGTGCAATATTATGGTTACTGCTTTCCTTGCACCTTTCAAAAAACAATTACTTTTGCATAATATGACTCAGAAATCCTGTAGTATTAGATAAGTATACAACCACACTTTTATTTTTGCGGTACGCGGGCCTCTCAGTGTTGTGGCCTCTCCCATTGCGGAGCACAGGCTCCGGACACGCAGGCTCAGCGGCCATGGCTCACAGGCCCAGCAGCTCCATGGCATGTGGGATCTTCCCGGACCAGGTCACGAACCCATGTCCCCTGCATCGGCAGGCGGACTCTCAACCACTGCGCCACCAGGGAAGCCCCACACTTTTATTCTTTAAAAAATGTTTACTCCACCTGAGAATTTGCCCATAAATGCTAGGCTACACTGATATTTCCTCTTCTGAACAACAGCAAATTTTCCACACATAATATATTTAATAATCAGTTCCCTCCCAAATATTTATAATGCATTCTTTTTGAGATATAAAGTTGTTTTTTAAATTTTGTAATTGGATATATTTCTGATCTGTTTTTTTCAGGTCCATTATTAAATCTCTTTAAGAGGTGTTTCATCTCCATTTCTCCTGTTTTATATTTCATGGAGAGACATTTTTAAACATTCATTTGAACTATAATAAATGTGTGCTAATTTTAATAGCTTCTCAGTTGCTTCTCTTTATTTACATAGAGAAACTTGTGTATATTCTTTTACAATGGTCATATGTCAGTTTAACATCTTATTGTATTTTCTAGAACTTTACATAATTGCTATATTGAATATAAAAGTAAAAATACTCAAGGAGCATAATTTACATTAGAAGTACAAATGTTTGGTTTAAAAACACTTAAAATGTTTCATTTTACTTCTGTCTATACTAAGGAAAAATAAACTATGTACTACAATTCAGTAGAAATTGTGTTTATTTTAATATTTTATAATTTATGCTTAAAAATACATTTTAATTTAAATTATCAAAAAAGTCTCAGATAAATTTTTTTGAGAGACTCAACTCAATAACAAAAAATGGGCAGAAGGCCTCAATAGACCTTTCTCCAAAGAAGATACACAGATGGCCAACAGGCACATGAAAAGCTGCTCATGTTGGCTAATTATTAGAGAAATGCAAATCAAAACTACAATGAAGTACCACCTCACAGCAGTCAGAATGGCCATGATTAAAAAGTCTACAAATAATAGATGCTGGACAGGGTGTGGAGAAAACAGTGAACCCTCCTACACTGTTGGTGGGAATGTAAATTGGTGCAGCCACTATGGAGAACAATATGGAGGTTCCTTAAAAAACTGAAAATAGAGTTGTCATATCACCCAGCAATCCCACTCCTGGGCATATACCCAGACAAAATTATAATTTAAGAAGACACATGATCCCAATGTCATAGCAGCACTATTTACAATAGCCAAGACACGGAGGCAACCTAAGTGTCC
Source organism: Aethalodelphis obliquidens (assembly GCF_003676395.1). Classification (NCBI taxonomy): domain Eukaryota; kingdom Metazoa; phylum Chordata; class Mammalia; order Artiodactyla; family Delphinidae; genus Aethalodelphis; species Aethalodelphis obliquidens. Next base: position 7,691,739 of record NW_020838024.1, on the reverse strand, counting down.
ATCCACAGATGAATGGATAGAGAAGATGCGGTATATATACACAACAGAATATTTATTACTCAGCCATAAAAAGAATGAAATAATGCCATTTGAAGCAACATGGATGGACCTAGAGATTATCATATTAAGGGAAATAAGTCAGAAAAAGAAGGACAAATACCATATGATATCACTTACATGTGGAATCGAAAATATGACACAAATGAACATATGCATGAAACAAACAGACTCATGGAGAACAGACTTGTGGTTGTCTGTGGTGGGTGGGTAGGGGAGGGAAGGATTGGGAGTTTGAGATTAGAAGATGCAAACTAGTATATACAGGATGATAGGATGGATAAACAACAAGGTCCTACTGTATAGCACAGGGAACTACATTCAATATCTTGTGATAAACCATAATGGAAAATAATAAGAAAAAGAATATAAATATGCATAACTAAGTCACTTTGCTGTATGGCAGAAATTAACACAACATTGTAAATCAAATATACTTTAATAAAACGTTTTAAAAAGTCTCTCAGCACAGAAAGTGATGTAATATCAAGAAGTCCATTTTAAAATGCAATATTAATTATTTACCAAGAGTTAAACAGGAGGGAAGGGGAAGCTGGCGGAAGAGTAAGACGCGGAGATCAACTTCCTCCCCACAGATACACGAGAAATACATCTACGCATGGAACAACTCCTACAGAACACCGACTGAACGCTGGCAGAAGACCTCAGACCTCCCAAAAGGCAAGAAACTCCCCACATACCTGGGTAGGGCAAAAGAAAAAAGAATAAACAGAGACAAAAGAATAAGGACAGGACCTGCACCAGTGGGAGGGAGGTGTGAAGGAGGAAAGGTTTCCACACACTAGGAAGCCCCTTCGCAGTCGAAGACTGCGGGTGGCAGAGGGGGAAGCTTCAGGGCCACGGAGGAGAGCACAGCAACAGGGGTGCGTAGGACAAAGCGGAGAGATTCCCGCACAGAGGATTGGTGCTGACCAGCACTCACCAGCCCGAGAGGCTTGTCTGCTCACCCGCCAGGGCGGGCGGGGCTGCGAGCTGAGGCTTGGGCTTCAGTCAGAGTGCAGGGAGAGGACTGGGGTTGGCGGTGTGAACACAGCCTGCAGGGGGTTAGTGCACCACGGCTAGCCGGGAGGGAGTACGGGGAAAAGTCTGGACCTGCCGAAGACGCAAGAGACTTTTTCTTCCCTCTTTGTTTCCTGGTGCGCGAGGAGGGGATTAAGAGCGCTGCTAAAAGGAGCTCCAGAGATGGGCGTGAGCCATGGCTAACAGCACAGACCCCAGAGACGGGCAGGAGATGCTAAGGCTGCTGCTGCCGCCACCAAGAAGCCTGTGTGCGAGCACAGGTCACTATCCACACCTCCCTTCCGGGGAACCTGTGTGCCCGCCACTGCCAGGGTCCAGGGATCCAGGGACAACTTCCCCGGGAGAACGCACAGCGCGCCTCAGGCTGGTAAAACGTCACACAGGCCTCTGCCGCCGCAGGCTCGCCCTGCATCCGCACCCCTCCCTTCCCCCGGCCTGAGTGAGCCAGAGCCCCCGAATCAGTGGCTCCTTTAACCCCTTCCTGTCTGAGCGAAGAACAGACGCCCTCCGGCGACCTACACGCAGAGGCAGGGCCAAATCCAAAGCTGAGCCCCGGGAGCTGTGAGAACAAAGAAGAGAAAGGGAAATCTCTCCCAGAAGCCTCAGAAGCAGCGGATTAAAGCTCCACAATCAACTTGATGTACCCTGCATCTCTGGAATACATGAATAGACAACGACTCATCCCAAATTGAGGAGGTGGACTTTGAGAGCAAGATTTATAATGTTTTCCCCTTTTCCTCTTTTTGTGAGTGTGTATGTGTATGCCTCTGTGTAGGATTTTGTCTGTATAGCTTTGCTTTCACCATTTGTCCTGGGGTTCTATCCATCCGTTTTGTTCTTGTTTTCTTTAAAATAAATTTTTTTCTTAATAATTACTTTTTATTTTAATAACTTTATTTTATTTTATCTTTATTTTATTTTATCATCTTTCTTTCCCTTTCTTTCTTCCTTTCTTCCTTTCTTCTTTGTTTCTTTCTCTTTCTTTCTTTCTTTCTTTCTTTTCTACTTTTTCTCCATTTTATTCTGAGCTTTGTGGATGAAAGGCTCTTGGTGCTGCAGCCAGGAGTCAGTGCTGTCACCCTGAGGTGGGAGAGCCAACTTCAGGACACTGGTCCACAAGAGACCTCCCAGCTCCACATAATATCAAATGGTGAAAATCTCCCAGAGATCTCCATCTCAACACCAGCACCCAGCTCCACTCAACGACCAGCAAGCTACAGTGCTGGACATCCTATGCCAAACAACTAGCAAGCAGGAACACAGCCCCACCCATTAGCAGACAGGCTGCCTAAAATCATAATAAGGCCACAGACACCCCAAAAACACACCACCAGATGTGGACCTGCCCACCACAAAGACAAGATCCAGCCTCATCCACCAGACCACAGGCACTAGTCCCCTCCACCAGGAAGCCTACACAACCCACTGAACCAACCTTAGCCACTGGGGACAGACACCAAAAACAACGGCAACTACGAACCTGCAGCCTGCAAAAAGGAGACCCCAAACACAGTAAGATAAGCAAAATGAGAAGACAGAAAAACACACAGCAGATGAAGGAGCAAGATAAAAACCCACCAGACCTAACAAATGAAGCAGAAGTAGGCAGTCTACCTGAAAAATAATTCAGAATAATGATAGTAAAGATGATCCAAAATCTTGGAAATAGAATAGAAAAAATGCAATAAACATTTAAGAAGGACCTAGAAGAACTAAAGATGAAACAAGCAATGATGAACAACACAATAAATGAAATTAAAAATACTCTAGATGGGATCAATAGCAGAATAACTGAGGCAGAAAAATGGATAAGTGACCTGGAAGATAAAATAGAGGAAATAACTACTGAAGAGCAGAATAAAGAAAACAGAATGAAAAGAACTTAGGACCGTCTCAGAGACCTCTAGGACAACATTAAACGCACCAACATTCGAATTATAGGGGTCCCAGAAGAAGAAGAGAAAAAGAAAGGGACTGAGAAAATATTTGAAGAGATTATAGTTGAAAACTTCCCTAATATGGGAAAGGAAATAGTTAATCAAGTCCAGGAAGCACAGAGAGTCCCATACAGGAAAAATCCAATGAGAAACACACCAAGACACATATTAATCAAACTGTCAAAAATTAAATACAAAGAAAACATATTAAAAGCAGCAAGGGAAAAACAACAAATAACACACAAGGGAATCCCAATAAGTTTAACAGCTGATCTTTCAGCAGAAACTCTGCAAGCCAGAAGGGACAGGCAGGACATATTTAAACTGATGAAAGAGAGAACCTACAACAAAGATTACTCTACCCAGCAAGGATCTCATTCAGATTTGATGGAGAAATTAAAACCTTTACAGACACGCAAAAGCTGAGAGAGTTCAGCACCACCAAACCAGCCTTACAACAACTGCTAAAGGAACTTCTCTAGGCACGAAACACAAGAGAAGGAAAAGACCTACAATAACAAACCCAAAACAATTAAGAAAATGGGAATAGGAACATACATATTGGTAATTACCTTAAATGTAAATGGATTAAATGCTCCGACCAAAAGACACAGACTGGCTGAATGGATACAAAAACAAGACCCATATATATGCTGTCTACAAGAGACCCACTTCAGACCTAGAGACACATACAGACTGAAAGTAAGGGGATGGAAAAAGATATCCCGTGCAAGTGGAAACCAAAAGAAAGCTGGAGAAGCAATTCTCATATCAGACAAAATAGACTTATTTTAGACTATTAGAAGAGACAAAGAAGGACACTACATAATGATCAAGGGATCGATCCTAAAAGAAGACATAACAGTTGTAAATATTTATGCACCCAACACAGGAGCACCTCAATACATCAGGCAAATACTAACAGCCATAAAAGGGGAAATCGACAGTAACACATTCATAGTAGGGAACATTAACACCCCACTTTCACCAATGGACAGATCATCCAAAATGAAAATAACTAAGAAAACACAAGCTTTAAATGATACATTAAACAAGATGGACTTAATTGATATTTATAGGACATTCCATCCAAAAACAACAGAATACACATTTTTCACAAGTGCTCATGGAACATTCTCCAGGATAGATCATATCTTGGGTCACACATCAAGCCTCGGTAAATTTAGGAAAATTGAAATCGTATCAAGTATCTTTTCTGACCACAACGCTATGAGACTAGATACCAATTAAAGGAAAAGATCTGTAAACAATACAAACACATGGAGGCTAAACAATACACTACTTAATAACGAAGTGATCACTAAAGAAATCAAAGAGGAAATCAGAAATACCTAGAAACAAATGACAATGGAGACATGACCACCCGAAACCTATGGGATGCAGCAAAAGCAGTTCTAAGAGGGAAGTTTATACCAATACAATCCTACCTTAAGAAACAGGAAACATCTCAAATAAACAACCTAACCTTGCACCTAAAGCAATTAGAGAAAGAAGAACAAAAAACCCCAAAGTTAGCAGAAGGAAAGAAATCATAATAATCAGATCAGAAATAAATGAAAAAGAAATGAAGGAAACGATAGCAAAGATCAATAAAACTAAAAGCTGGTTCTTTGAGAAGATAAACAAAATTGATAAACGATTAGCCAGACTCATCAAGAAAAAAAGGGAGAAGACTCAAATCAATAGAATTAGAATTAAAAAAGGAGAAGTAACAACTGACACTGCAGAAATACAAAAGACCACGAGAAATTACTGCAAGCAACTATGTCAATAAAATGGACAACCTGGAAGAAATGGACAAATTCTTAGAAATGCACAACCTGCCAAGACTGAATCAGGATGAAATACAAAATATGAACAGACCAATCACAAGATCTGAAATTGAAAATGTGATTAAAAATCTTCCAACAGGGGCTTCCCTGGTGGCGCAGTATTTGAGCGTCTGCCTGCCAATGCAGGTGACCCAGGTTCGTGCCCCGGTCCGGGAAGATCCCACAAGCCACAGAGTGGCTGGGCCCATGAACCATGGCCACTGAGCCTGTGTGTCCAGAGCCTGTGCATCTGGAGCCTGTGCTCCGCAACGGGAGAGGCCACAACAGTGAGAGGCCCGCGTACCGCAAAAAAAAAAAAAAAAAAAATCTTCCAACAAACAAAAGCCTAGGAAAAGATGGATTCACAGGCAAATTCTGTCAAACATTTAGAGAAGAGCTAACACCTATCCTTCTCAATCTCTTCCAAAATATAGCAGAGGGAGGAACACTCCCAAAGTCATTCTACGAGGCCACCATACCCTGATACCAAAACCAGACAAGGATGTCACAAAGAAAGAAAACAGGTCATATATCACTGATGAACACTGATGCAAAAATCCTCAACAAAATACTAGCGAACAGAATCCAACAGCACATTAAAAGGATCATACACCATGATCAAGTGGGGTTTATTCCAGGAATGCAAGGATTCTTCAATATACGCAAATCAATCAACGTAATATACCATATTAACAAATTGAAGGAGAAAAACCATATGATCATCTCAATAGATGCAGAGAAAGCTTTTGACAATATTCAACACCACTTTATGATAAAAACCCTGCAGAAAGTAGGCATAGAGGGAACTTCCCTCAACATAATAAAGGCCATATATGACAAACCCAAAGCCAACATCGTCCACAATGATGAAAAACTGAAAGCATTTCCACTACGATTAGGAAGAAGACAAGGTTGCCCATTCTCACCACTCTTATTCAACATAGTTTTGGAAGTTTTAGCCACAGCAATCAGAGAAGAAAAGGAAATAAAAGGAATCCAAATCAGAAAAGAAGAAGTAAAGCTGTCACTGTTTGCAGATGACATGATACTATACATAGAGAATCCCAAAGATGCTACCAGAAAACTACTAGAACTAATCAATGAATTTGGTAAAGTAGCAGGATACAAAATTAATGCACAGAAATCTCTGGCATTCCTATACACTAATGATGAAATATCTGAAAGTGAAATCAAGAAAACACTCCCATTGACCACTGCAACAAAAAGAATAAAATATCTAGGAATAAACCTACCTACAGAGAAAAAAGACTTATATGCAGAAAATTATAAGACACTGATGAATGAAATTAAAGGTGATACAAATAGATGGAGAGATATACCATGTTCTTGGATTGGAAGAATCAACATTGTGAAAATGACTCTACTACCCAAAGCAATCTATAGATTCAATGCAATCCCTATCAAACTACCATTGGCATTTTTCACAGAACTAGAGCAAAAAATTTCACAATTTGTATGGACACACAGAAGACCCCGAATAGCCAAAGCAACCTTGAGAAACAGAAACGGAGCTGGAGTAATCAGGCTCCCTGACTTCAGACTATACTACAAAGCTACAGTAATGAAGACAGTATGGTACTGGCACAAAAACAGAAATGTAGATCAATGGAACAGGATAGAAAGCCCAAAGGTAAACCCACGCACATATGGTCACCTTGTCTTTGATAAAGGTGGCAGGAATGTACAGTGGAGAAAGGACAGCCTCTTCAATAAGTGGTGCTGGGAAAACTGGACAGGTACATGTCAAAGTATGAGATTAGATCACTCCCTAACACCATAAACAAAAATAAGCTCAAACTGGATTAAAGACCTAAATGTAAGGCCAGACACTCTCAAACTCTTAGAGGAAAACATAGGCAGAACACTCTATGACATAAATCACAGCACCTCTTTCTGACGCACCTCCTAGAGAAATGGAAATAAAAAACAAAAATAAACAAATGGGACCTAATGAAACTTCAAAGCTTTTGCACAGCAAAGGAAACCATAAACAAGACCAAAAGCCAACCCTCAGAATGGGAGAAAATATTTGCAAATGAAGCAACTGACAAAGGATTAAGCTCCAAAATTTACAAGCAGCTCATGCAGCTCAATAACAAAAAAACAACCCAATCCGAAAATGGGCAGAAGACCTAAATAGACATTTCTCCAAAGAAGATATACAGACTGCCAACAAACACATGAAAGAATGCTCAACATCATTAATCATTAGACAAATGCAAATCAAAACTACAATGAGATATCATCTCACACCAGTCAGAATGGCCATCATCAAAAAATCTAGAAACAATAAATGCTGGAGAGGGTGTGGAGAAAAGGGAACACTCTTGCACTGCTGGTGGGAATGTGAATTGGTTCAGCCACTATGGAGAACAGTACGGAGGTTCCTTAAAAAACTACAAATAGAACTACCATATGACCCAGCAATCCCACTACTGGGCATATACCCTGAGAAAACCATAATTCAAAAAGAGTCATGTACCAAAATGTTCATTGCAGCTCTATTTACAATAGCCAGGACATGGAAGCAACCTAAGTGTCCATCATCGGATGAATGGATAAAGAAGATGTGGCACATATATACAATGGAATATTACTCAGCCATAAAAAGAAACAAAATTGAGTTATTTGTAGTGAGGTGGCTGGACCTAGAGTCTGTCATACAGAGTGAAGTAAGTCAGAAAGAGAAAGACAAATACCTTATGCTAACAGATATATATGGAATATAAGAAAAAAAAATATCATGAAGACCCTAGGAGTAAGACGGGAATAAAGACACCAACCTATTAGAGAATGGACTTGAGGATATGGGGAGGGGGAAAGGTAAGCTGTGACAAAGTGAGAGAGTGGCATGGATATATATACACTACCAAACGTAAAACAGATAGCTAGTGGGAAGCAGCCGCATAGCACAGGAACAGCAGCTCGGTGCTTTGTGACCACCTGGATGGGTAGGATAGGGAGGGTGGAAGGGAGACCCAAGAGGGAGGAGATATGGGAACATATGTATATGTATAACTGATTCATTTTGTTATAAAGCAGAAACTAACAGAGCATTGTAAAGCAATTATACTTCACTAAAGATGTAAAAAAAAAAAGAGTTAAACAACTATGTTTGTCTTTATATGTTGGGATAATTTTCAAGAATACTATAGACATGCTAATTTAAAAAACAAAATCATGGAGAAAAAATATACTGTTGTAGTTCCATCTCCATATTTCTATGTTTTAAATAATTTACTGTTCTGTAACATGATGTCTGGCTACTAAATGAATTCTTGAATATTGATGGGGGGTTTGGACATCTTTGGTTATGATGCTATAATAACAGAAAAAGATACAGTAACATTAAAATTATACAACCTTGAAGAATAATACCTTTAATTCATTTGCATAAGACTTTGACAGTTAATGTAATTTATAAATTAAAGACAGACTTTCATCATTTCATTAAAGTAATATAAAAGTGACATAAATAAGTTAATGCTATTAAATTCAGTGCTCTCATTTATAATATATCAACCTCAAAGTGTATGTAATTTTATTAAATTACATATTTGTCATTTACTTAAATTATTATTTTATTGTTAGTTTAATTTTCCTTGAACTTTTGGTAAGTATGGGATCTATATAGTCCTAGAAAGAATGGAAAACATGGTATTAAAAATGTCTACTCTGACTGCAATCCATTTAATAATTAATTTGTTTAACTTTTAAATTTTCTATCTTGAAATACTTATAGACTCATTGGAATTGGAAACATAGTCCAGAGCAATACTGCGTACTCTTCACCCAACTTCCCACAACCATAACACATTACTGTAGGTACAATGTCAAAACCAGTAACTTGACATTGGCTAACTGAAATAATCTAGAGGCCTTATTTGGAGTTCATCAATTTTTACATGCACTCGTGTGTGTGTGTGTGTGTGTGTAGTTTTATGCAATTTTACCACATTTATAATTTACAGATTAATGCAACCACCTCCTCAATCAAGATAGAAGACTCTTCCATCATTACAAAGGAATTCCCTAGTGCTATCCTTTTAATACCTACTCTGACCATGACTTAAGTCCCTGGCAACCATTAATCTGTTCTTGATCTCTACAGTTTACTCATTTTGAGAATGTTACATAAATGGAATCCAGCAATATGTAAACTTTTGAGGTTTTAAAAAATTAACATTTATTTTTCATTTAGTATAATGCCCTAAGGCGATTCATCCAAGGAAGCTTCTGAGTATAACAGTATTTTGTTCCTTCTATGGAGGACCTAGGATCTAATTTAAAAAAAAAAAAAAAAAAAAAGCTAAAACCATGTTGTAATTCAAATACCATCAGGTAGCTTTTGAATGGAAAAATATTTTATTTTAAAATTTTATTAGCTAGTTTATAAATTATGAAGTATATACCTTTTTATTTAAATACAATGAATAACACTATCTTCAGTGCTTTAAAACCAAAATATTTGGTTCCTATCCAGACCTGTACACATGGCAGGGTTTATGTCAGTTTTCTCTTAAAGTGCTTTCTTTGTTGGAAAACAAAATTGTTCTCATAAAAATGGCAGCTGCTTTTAAAAAGCTATGCCTCATGAAGTCTAAAGCAAACCCCTGGGGAACATCTAAATGCATATGACCAGGAGGAAAATAAGCCTGTATTTAATATTTATACTGAATGCCAGTTCACATTATCATTGACTCATATAAAAACTGATGCAGAAATTCTATTTCTAAAACATCTTGGCTTTGTTGATAGGTGCCATATATTTTATTCTTAAATTAAACAATGTTCTGAAAATAAACTTATCATTAAAAAAAAAAATCTGTCCATTAAATTCAATAACCCATAAAATGAGTCACTGTAGTTCACTGGCTATCTGCAGTGCTAGACTCTTCTGCCACAAGAGAAATTGCAGTTAGTGTCAGAAGGCTTCCTGCTTCGAAGTAGTCACCTGTTTACCAAGAAAACCTCTGGGTTTGCTGCATAAGATTTAAGAGGAGCTTAGTTTTACTGAGTGTGATAGGCAGCCTACAAGATGTCCCCCAATGATCCCCTGGTCCTAATGTTCACATCTTCCACATCCTACCAAGGCTGTTGGTCTCTTGTCCAGATAGCATAAAACAGAAGTGGTAGTATGTCACATGTCACTTTGGAGGTTAGATAATAAAAGCCTGAAAGTTTTTGCTTGGTCTCCCTCTCTCTTTCTCTCTCTCTGTCATCGGTCACTCTTGGGGAAGCCAGCTGACATATCATGAGTACATTCAGAGAGTCTATGGAGAAGCTTATATGGCGAAAAAGCTGAAGTCTCCAGCCAAGAGCTAGTGAGAACGGAAGCCTGCCAACAACCACATGAGGGAGCTTGAAGAAGCTTTTCTAAGGCCTGGCTGACCACCTGAATGCAACTTCATGAGGGGCCCTGAGCCAGAACCATCCAGCTAGCTGCCCCCAGGTTCATGATCCACAGGGATTACGATGTAATAAACGTTTATAGTTTTGTTTTTTTTTTTTTTTTGCGGTACGCGGGCCTCTCACTGTTGTGGCCTCTCCCGTTGTGGAGCACAGGCTCCGGACGCGCAGGCTCAGCGGCCATGGCTCATGGGCCCAGCCACTCCGCGGCATGTGGGATCTTCCCAGACCGTGGCACGAACCCGTGTCCCCTGCATCGGCAGGTGGACTCTCAACGACTGCACCACCAGGGAAGCCCCACGTTTATAGTTTTAAGTTGCAAAATTGGTGAATCATTTGTTATGGGGCAACAGATAACTTGTACATTGCTAATACGCAGTTAATACAGTTTTTTTTGTATCACAAGTGGAATGCCCCAGAGCAAAACCATAATATGGGGGGATGGCTTTGGAAACGGCAGTGGAGAGGCTGAAAAGGCTGTAAGGATTCTGAGGAAAGATGTAGTGAAAACTTTAGCTGTGAACACACCACTCATGGAATTTGGGCTTTGATGAGGTTCTGGTGAAGGCTTAACAGAAAGTGAGAAAAATCTTGCCAGAAACTATTGGAAAGAAGAGCCATGTTAGCAAGTGGCCTAACATTCAGCAACCTTATTTCCATAGTAACATGGAAGGTAGAAAATGCATAGAAAATGCCCCTAAAGGACCAGGCAATCTAGCTAAGATTTCCAAGCAAAGAATTGAAAGTCTACCTTTGTTTCTTCTTGCTGCTTATAGTAAAATATAAGAGGGAAGTGATAAGCTAACTGAATGAATGTTAAACTAAAAGGAGCTGTGACTTACGGGAATTGAAGATTCTCAGGCTCTCCAAATGGCAAATCAGGCTAAAATTTAGAAATGTTTTCCAATCTAATATCATGTCCAGGACACTCACAGAAAAGCATGATTTAAAGATGAAGCTGAGAATTTGACTATAAAATCTTTTAAGACCTCAGAGATAGCAAAAGTGTTGCCTCCAAGCACTGTTAAGTCAGACGGAAGCCTCTCTACAGGAGTTAAGGGTGTCCTGAAAGATTTTCTCAACAATTGAAAGTGAAACTGGTATAACATTACTTTAAATTGTCAATGAGAGAGCAGCAGGAAAACCTTTTGACTGGTCTCGATCTCTCCGGGTAACCTAAAATATCCATCCTTTTGTATAATTTCAGTAAAAAACATAAGAAAGCCCTACACACAGCTATGAATGCGAAATCTAGACTCCAACTAGTTCTTAGTGCATTTTCAATGAACACACTGGACTCTTGCCAGGTTTATTTTAATAGCCACCAGGCTGGCTCCCTCCTCCTTTCCTCTCCTATCTCTCTGACCCCAATTCTATGCATAGCAGTTTTGCCTTTATGTTCTTTTAAAAAATTATTTAGGTCATGTCCTCCTCACTCAAAATCCTGTAATCCTCTCCACTTCACTCAGATTAAAAGCCAAATTTCCAAGAAGGGCCTAAAATCTCGGCATAATCTGGCCATGCTGCCTTCTGACATCATCTCCTATTATTATTTTCTACTCAAAGGAGAGTATGTCCAACTGGAGATTTAGTAGAAACATTAAAGAAAGATAAGAAAAATAGCCAGGATAATGAAACAAAATAATGAGAGAAGTAAAAGGATCAGGGAGAATATATTTGAAAGGGAGGACAGGTAAAGGAGATTCAAAAACACTTAGTATATGTACCTCCTATTGAGTAGTCCCACTTCTCATAAGCCTCAATCCATTCATAAACACATATATTGAACTTTCTTTATGATTCTAGTAGCTATTTCTTAGATATAAATGAACAACCAAGGATATCCAGATACTTAAGAAAAGACTCCATCAGGAAGGACAGATAACAAAAAAATAAAAATAACAAAAGGAGCACAGGACAAACAGAGCTCAGAAGAAAACTGAAGAAAAAATTATATTTTAAGATCATTAAGAAGATATCATGCTTAAAAATCAAGTACAACAGCCTATGTAAAATGAAAAATAAATATGCAATAAAAGCTCTTACATATTCAAATAGGTTGTTTCAAATTAAAAGAAAATTAATTGAAGCATTAAATGATTTTAAAAATCCATTCAAATGACAGAGATGGAAAATGAGAAAAAAAGATAGAAAATTAGAAATTATGACCAGGAGATGCAACATTTGAGGAGAACTGTGAGAAAGATAACTTAATACAAGTAAAAATGGATGATGAGGAATTACAAAAATAAATTGTGGAAGAAAATTTCCACAAATATGAAATAAGTCTCTAAATTCAAAGGGTCAACCTAGTATACAACATAACTTTAAAAAATGACCTCCATCAAAGAATATCCTAATGAAAGATGAGAACATAAGTGATAGCTTAAAAAACCTTGAAAGTGTCAGAGAACACAAATTATATGCCAAGAAATAGAAATCTGAAGAGCACCGATTTGCCTAATAAGAACTCTAAATATATTTAGGGATGTGAAGCAATGCCTTGAGAATTCTGAAGGAAAAGTAAGTGCAACACTGAAAGAATCAAAATATCAACTTACCTGAATCATTCTTAGGATCCTATCAGATAATTAGCTTAAATAACACACGTAAACAAGAATAATCTAAGAACTCATAAGACATGGGAGTCAGGAAATGAAATCTAAACTAGCATAGAAAGAAAGAGAATCCTAGGACAACAGCTGTGGAGCAGACTATAAGAACATTCCAGAGTGAAGAAGGAGGCAGAAGTAATTCTCAGAAAAAATATAAACTTGTAATTTATTTAATTTGTTTGGAATTTTGGAAAACATATTCACAAGTATCTGAAACATTTAAGAAAGTATACTTACAAATATACATATCTACATCTATATATATACAAACACATAATCCTAATGTTTGCAAACAAGGTAAATGATAAATCATGTATCTTTTAATTATAGGGATTGAAGGGATACTGGGAGAGAGTCGGAAGACAGCTGAGGTTTGTGAGCAAAATTTTTAAACACAAGATAAGAAGTCAAAAGATGATGACTTTTAAAATTCCAAGTAACATCAGGGTATAAATAAATATCTATCTATCTGTCTGTCTATCAAGACAAATATCAGAGTACAACTAAAAACACTGAAAATAGTGTCCTCTAGAAATAATTCAAAAATTAAAACTGGTAAAAGAGAATTTTCAATTTATAGGCTTTTTCATATTTTTTGATAGTTTAGATGCTAACATGTTTTAACCTAGTAAAAAATTTAATTTGAAAAAAATAATAAACAATGTAGCAACACAGTCTCTTCAACAAATGGTGCTGCAACAACTGGATATCCACATGCAAAAAAATGAATCTAGACACAGACCTTACACCCTTCACAAAAATTAACTCAAAATGGCTCACAGGCTGAAATGTAAAATGATAAATTATAAAACTCTTAGAAGATAACACAGAAGAAAACCTAGACTGAAAGAGAGGGTATGGAAAAAGGTATTCCATGAAAATGGAAACCAAAAGAAAGCTGGAGTAGCAATACTCATATCAGACAAAATAGACTTTAAAATAAAGACTATTACAAGAGACAAAGAAGGACACTACAAAATGATCAAGGGATCAATCCAAGAAGAAGATATAACAATTGTAAATATTTATGCACTCAGCATAGGAGCACCTCAATACATAAGGCAAATACTAACAGCCATAAAAGGGGAAATCGACAGTAACACATTCATAGTAGGGGACTTTAATACCCCACTTTCACCAATGGACAGATCATCCAAAATGAAAATAAATAAGGAAACACAAGCTTTAAATGATACATTAAACAAGATGGACTTAATTGATATTTATAGGACATTCCATCCAAAAACAACAGAATACACATTCTTCTCAAGTGCTCAGGGAACATTCTCCAGGATAGACCATATCTTGGGTCGCAAATCAAGCCTTGGTAAATATAATAAAATTGAAAACATATCAAGTATCTTTTCTGACCACAATGCTATGAGACTAGATATTAATTACAGAAAAAAAAAAGTAAAAAATACAAACACGTGGAGGCTAAACAATATGCTACTAAATAACCAAGAGATCACTGAAGAAATCAAAGAGGAAATCAAAAAATACCTAGAGACAAATGATAATGAAAACACAATGACCCAAAACCTATGGGATTCAGCAAAAGCAGTTCTAAGAGGAAAGTTTATAGCAATACAATCCTAGCTCAAGAAACAAGAAAAATCTCAAATAAACAACCTAACCTTACACCTAAAGCAATTAGAGAAAGAAGAACAAAAAATACCCAAAGTTAGTAGAAGGAAAGAAATCATAAAGATCAGAGCAGACGTAAATGAAACAGAAATGAAGAAAACAATAGCAAAGATCAATAAAACTAAAAGCTGGTTCTTGGAGAAGATAAACAAAATTGATAAACCATTAGCCAGACTCATCAAGAAGAAAAGGGAGAAGACTCAGATCATCAGAATTAGAAATGAAAAAGAAGAAGTAACAACTGACACTGCAGAAATACAAAGGATCATGAGAGATTACCACAAGCAACTATATATGCCAACAAAATGGACGACCTGGAAGAAATGGAAAAATTCTTAGAAAAGCACCACCTTCCAATACTGAACCAGGAAGAAATAGAAAATATAAACAGACCAATCACAAGCACTGAAATGGAAACTGTGATTAAAAATCTTCCAACAAACAAAAGCCCAGGACCAGATGGATTCACTGGCAAATTCTATCAACATTTAGAGAAGAGCTAACACCTATCCTTCTCAAACTCTTCCAAAATATAGCAGAGGGAGGAACACTCCCAAACTCATTCTACAAGGCCACCATCAGTGGTGGAAGTTCCTTAAAAAACTAAAAATAGAATTACCATACGACCCAGCAATTCCAGCACTGGGCATATACCCTGAGAAAACCATAATTCAAAAAGAGTCATGTACCACAGTGTTCACTGCAGCTCTATTTACAATAGCCAGGACATGGAAGCAACCTAAATGTCCATCATCGGATGAATGGATAAAGAAGATGTGGCACATATATACAATGGAATATTACTCAGCCATAAAAGGAAATGAAATTTAGTTATTTGTAGTGAGGTGGCTGGACCTAGAGTCTGTCATACAGAGTGAAGTAAGTCAGAAAGAGAAAATCAAATACCGTATGCTAACACATATATATGGAATCTAAAAAAAAAAAAAAGGTTCTAATGAACCAGGAGCAGGACAGGAATAAAGACACAGATGTAGAAAATAGACTTAAGGACACAGGGAAGGGGAAGGGGAAGGGGAAGGAGAAGGAGAAGGGGAAGCTGGGACCAAGTGAGAGAGTAGCAATGACATATATACACTACCAAATATAAAATAGATAGCTGGTGGGAAGCAGCTGCACAGCACAATGAGACCAAATATAAAATAGACAGCTGGTGGGAAGCAGCTGCATAGCACAATGAGATCAGCTCGGTGCTTTGCGAACACCTAGAGGGGTGGGATTAGGAGGGTGGGAGGGAAACTCAAGAGGGAGGGGATATGGGGATATAAGTATGCATATAGCTGATTCACTTTGTTATGCAGCAGAAACTAACACAACACTGTAAAGCAATTATACTCCAATAAAGATGTTTAAAAAAAAAAAAAGACAATGTCAAGAGAATTAGAAAACAAGCTGCAGATTGGAAAAACATATTTGTAGAAGACACATCTGATAAAGGACTATTATCCAAAATACACAAAGCACACTTAAAAATCAGTAAGAAAAAAACCTTATTAAAAAGCGTCCAGGGCTTCCCTGGTGGCGCAGTGGTTGAGAGTCTGCCTGCCGATGCAGGGGGCACGGGTTCGTGCCCGGTTCCGGGAGGATCCCACATGCCGCGGAGCGGCTGGGCCCATGAGCCATGGCCGCTGAGCCTGCGCGTCCGGAGCCTGTGCTCCGCAACGGGAGAGGCCACAACAGTGAGAGGCTCACGTACAGCAAAAAAAAAAAAAAAAAAAAAAAAGCGTCCAATGACTTTAACAAACACCTCACCAAAGAAGCCATACACATAGGAAATAAGGATATAAAAAAGATGGTCCACATCATATGTCATCAGAGAAATGCAAATTAAAACAACAAGATATCATTACACACCCATAACTACACTATACAGTGAGATATGTCAACAGCAAATGCTGGCAAGGATGTGGAGCAACAGACACTCTCATTCATTGCTGGCGGGTATGTAAAATGGTAGACTGGCAGTTTCTTACAAAAGCAAATGTACTCTTAATACAACCCATCAATCTTGCTCCTTGGTATTTACCCAAAGGAACTGATAACTCCACAAACAAACATGCACATGAATATTTACAGCAACTTTGTTCATAATTGCCCAAACTGGGAAGCAACCAAGATATCCCTTGATAAGTGAGTGGAGAAATAAACTGTGGTGCATACAGACCATGGAATATTATTCAGCACTAAGAAGAAATGAGGGATCGAGCCATGAGAAGACATGGAGGAACCTAAAATGTATATTACTAAATTCAAGAAGCCAATCTGAAAAACTACAAACTGTATGATTCCAACTATATGGTATCTGGAAAAGGCAAAACAATAGAGACAATAAAAAGTTCAGTGGTTCTCAGCGGCTGGCAGGGAAGAATGAACAGGCAGAGCACAGATAATTATTAGGGCAGCAAAAATACTCTGTACGACACTATAATGATAGCTACGTCATACATTTGCCCAAACCCACTTAAAGTACAACACCAAGTGAACCATACGGTAAACTATTCAGTTTGGGTGGTTATGATTTGTTTATATAGTTCATCAGTTATAATAAATGCACCACTTTGGTGTGGGATATTGATAATGGGGTAAGCTATGCACGTTTGGGGGCAGGAAGCATACGGGAAATCTCTGTACTTTCCTCATTTTTCTATAAACGTAAAACTGCTCTAAAAAAATGAAGTTTTTTAAAACTAATAATATTTTTAAAATAATACATCTTTTGAAAATAAAGCAGGATGAATCCCAATATACTGAATATTATACCCTTGCATATAAAAAATTATTGATACTTCTGTGAAGACAATAACAGAAGTTTCAACAAATTCATTTACTGCAGCATGTACTAGATAAAGTATGTATCTTCTTTCTTCTGCTATTTTATTGAACGTTCAATGGATATGCAGTTCTATAACTTTTTGAATAATTTATGAGCTCACTTGTATTTGGTATCTCATAGTGTTAGAATAAGCTTAAAAAGTATTAAGCTACTATAATTTCATTATCTTAGGGTGATAATATATAATCACCTTAGTTGATCTACATTAGGGACACCTTTTAATTTTAACATCAAGATGAGGTATAAATGACTCGGTGAGTACACAGGACCAATAAAATATACAGAAAGGAAATTAGTTGTGTTATACACAGATCCTAACTTATGTTTCTTGAAAATAGTTAATACTTTTAGATGTTTCATATAAAATCCGTGACAAATTGTGCATTTGCTTAGTGTTTTAAGAAGCTTTAAGGAGAGGAAAATGGAAACAATTCTCAAATCATCCATAGCGTTTTAAGGTTTTTAAATAGAAAAAAAAAGTGAACACTAAAATCTAGTTTTACATATCTCTGTGAATCATTAAAAGATATTTATTGTGATTTAAAATATAGAAAAAACTATGATAAGAACCAGATTAGGCCACATACATTTTGGCTTCTTTATATTTAATAGGTATGCTACATTTAGCATACCTAAATGTAGGTATGCTAATCTTATTCACTGTAAGATGAAAGTACGTGTAATTTCCTGGAAGGATAGACTTTAGTCCTGATAAGCACCTGATGAAGAGAAGATATCACTGTGGTGTCAACCACCTACTACTAAGTACACAGGAATTTTCTGAGATTGTTACCAGTTACTTGTGCCCACCGGGCAGATAGGCGCATATCTACCATTTTCAGAAGTGCTGGAAGAGGCCAAAAGTTGCCTGAAAACTTTGTGAGAAAAGCTAAGCCAGTTTATTAAAGTGACTAATGAAATCACCACTCCAGGTGGATGGAATTACTGGAAGCTGGTGGACTGAAGGCATGGGTGTCCAATCCAGAATCCTCTGATGGGGAGAACTATGTTGTATTGATATTGCCAGCTTTGTACATCTATCTGTGTATAGAACTGTATTCGTTGTCTGCTTTGGTTTTGTCCTTATGTAAATCACATCATTCTCCACACACCATGAAGCTCAGTGGCTAAAATAGGATTGATGTGTTCTCAATACCTAGGGGTAAAAGTAAGTGGATGTAGATGTAGGAACAGAGGGTTGCCAGGATTGCAGACGTTATTACACTTGTTCCAGGATGCACACTATTTAATTCTGCTAAGGCTGCCATAAAAAAAATAACATAAACTGGGTGGCTTAACAACAGAAATTCATTTCTCACAGTTCCGGAGGCTGGAGGTCCGGGATCAAGGTGCCAGCCTATTTGTTTCTTGGTGAGAGCTCTCTTCCCAGCTTGGAGATGGCTGCCTTCCCACCGTGTGCTCATATAGCCTTTCCCCCATGCATGTGCACAGAGACAGGGATCTCTGCCTCCTCTTCTTATAAATCCACCAATACTATCAGATTAAGACCCAACTCTTAAGGCCTCATTTAACCTTAATCACCTTCTAAAAGCTTTATCTTCAAATATAGTCACATTGGGGGTCAGGGCTTCAACCTTTAAATTGGGGGAGGGTACATAATTCCATCCACAGCCCAAGCCTTTGACCTTGGTAATGGTAAGAGGGCACAATCTGAACTGACAACTATATACTCCCATAGATGGGATGAACTAGATTATCAACCAATGAAAGACAAAGCCATTAGAACCATGGACCGAACTATCTGCAGAAGACACACATCGGGTGGTAACGTTGGGAATGGTGGAAGGTCTCTATGACCACTTTGAGTTCCCAGTAGATTGGCAGTCAGCAACCTTCCAGGAGAAGAAAAGATGTTAAGGTTTTAAATGTGGTATGGGCTGGGAGTGTAGCTAAAATCTGTTTTAAATCTTACCGCGCCAATTCCTCCTATAGAAGTGTTCAGAAATTCAGGAACTATAAATTATGGAAAATATAAAGACTTTAGTTGTGAGAGTGATAATGATCACAATAAAGTTAAGGGGAAAAAGCCACATTTTTTTTTCCCTTCCTTAAAATAATGCAGTAAGTAGGAATCTGCTTAAAATAAATGGTTGAAAATTTGTGTTCTTAATAACCCCCCCCCTTTGGGCATTATCAATTCTACACTCTCTGATTGTACTATCTAATAATATTTTTAATGATGTACATGGCTTAAAGTTCAGATGTACAAGAGACTGTTGAATAAAACAATAAAATTATTTAATTGAGAAATAAAACATAATTAGAAAATGTATAAAAGGCTATTTTTTGGAAAGACAAATGAGGGTCATATAGTGGAGTAGACAGTTCTAAGTGCAAAAGTTTTAGCTAAATGTGCCTTCAAAATTTGGAAAAATTAAGTTTTCTTTTTTCATTTTCAGAAGACCTAAATATTTAAAGTTAACCTGTATTTAGAATTACTTACCACGGCTAAAATTCTTTTCCAAAGAAGATAACCTTTTTCTGAGATATAAAGCAAAAAGGGCTTATGTTGTACACGAAGAGAGAAAATAATTATAAAAATATGTAAGAAAAGTTGCACAAAAGAAACTACATAAGGAGAATTAGACAGACACATGAAAAAAAATAAACAACTATATACCTGTGGGAGGTAGTGTCTAAGATTACAACTAGTGATGCTCACATCCTGGTATTCACAGCCTTGTATGATTCTCTCTCCTTAAATAGCTTTCTTCTGACCAACAGAATATCTCAATGTTTAGGGGAATGTCTCTTCCATAATTAGTTTACAAGAGTCTGACTGCTGACTTGAAGCATATACCTTCCCTTGCTGACTTTCATGAAACATGTTGCCATGTTAGAGAAGTCCACATGACAAATGATGCCTTCAGTGCAAGAACTTAAAAGGCACTGAAACCTGCCAAGAACTATGTAAATGAGCTTGGTAGTTCCTTATTCTGCTGAGCTTTCAGATGAGACCCCAGCCATTGAGGACACCTTGAATGCAGCCTTATGATAGACACTGAAGCAAAGGACCCAGTTAAGCTGTAGCTAGATTCCTGAGCTACAGAAACTGTGATATAATGAATCTGTGTTATTTTAAGCCAGGAAGTTTGTGGTAATCTGTTACATAGAAATAGTTAACTAGTAAAATACTTTTTTCAAACTATAAATAGATCAAGGCAAAAATAATACAGAAAACACAAACAATGCAATGAAAAAGGTGTATTTCACAGACAGTATTTTTTTTTCATGTGTCAGCTTAACTAGGCTGCAGTCCCCAGTTATTCAATCAAATGTTAGTATAGGTATTGCTATGAAAGTATTTTGTTGATGTGATCAAAGTCCATAACCAGTTGACTTAAAATAAAGGAGATTATCCTATATCTGCATGCCCTAATTCAATCCTCTGACATGACAAGAGCAGAGTTGAGGCTTTCTTGAAGTAGAAATTCTGCCTGTGGATAGCAGACTCAACCTGTGCCCGAGTTCCAGACCACACTTCCTGACAGCTTGTCCTACAGTTTTGGATTTGCCGAGCCAGCCCACATAACCCTGTAATCTATTCCTTGCAATGAATCTCTTAATATATTTCTCCTACTGGTTATGCTTCTCTGGTCAAAACCTGACTGATTCAGATTTTGATAATGGAAAGGATTCTCAAAGAACAGAACCTTAAGGATGAGTTTTTTTAATTAGTTCTGGGTTTTCTGGAATTGGTTCTCTAATCTAATTAGGCTTGTAGGCACTAATGATTCTATTTCTGGTGGTAAAGGCAGCACTGGTGGGCCATGGGATGGTGTGACAATAGAGAGATGCAAAATGTCACTACCGGTTTTTCCTAACCAAACCCATAGAAGGCAAGGTTCTGGGTGACCACGTATTTGATACCTCAAAACATTTTAGTCTAACTGAAGAGTATAAAGGGATTGGCTGGTTGCTTCTAAAGGGATTGGCTGGTTGCTTTTTTTTTTTGGTTCACTGATTCCTTTATTTATTTAGGAGGCAGGGGGAGGAGACACAGAGTTGGGGGCCAGCAGAGGAAAATTACCTACAGGAGAGGGTTGGGAAGGGTTTGCAGGGATTGAGCTAGAAAGCAGTAACACTGATTCTGTAGTTGAAAAGGAGTAGTGCACAACTGTAAGTACCTGGTGTGAGTTTTGTAATAAATCCTATCTTATGAATAAGTACAGTGCAATACTACTTAGTACATTCATACATGTTTCTATCATCTTGAGATTTTTTATATATACAGCACATGATCTGTTTTTATAAATGTACAGCTTGAAAAAAAGAGATCCTTCTTGTAATAGGTACAGCATTAAACACAAAAACCAACATGGGCCAGCCACATTCCAACTGAAGACCCAGAGAAAGCCTGGCCAACAGCCCAGCCTCAGCCCCTGCAGCCCAGCAAAGTGTAAACCAGCACCCACTGCACCTGCGGGCTCAGCGGGCCCTTGACATTTGCACGGGAAGAAAGAACAGGATGAGCTTAGGGCTTCAAACTCCCAGCTCAAGCTCTGCATTAAAGACTGGAAAGCTCCTATACCTGACATTAAAGGAACCTGTATTACTCCTGTGGCCACAGGGACAAGATATCTGAAAACCAAAACCAGAGACATCCCGATAATGGACGTACCTTCATACTTTGATGTATGAAAATATTTCTTAGCTACAACACAGAAAAACATAAACCATGAAAGAAAGTGATATAAATTGGACTTTTAAATTAAAATATTTTATTCTTCAAATATATGGTTAATGTAACAGAACAGGAGAAAATGTCTGTGATACACCTGACTAACAAAGGACTTATATTGAGAATATATAAAGAATATTTAGAACTCAATAACAAGAAAGTAAATGACTTAATTGAAGAACTGACAAGTTGATATAGTGTAGTTATGCACAAAATTTCACATGCAAACTGTAGGAATTTTCATGAATATACAATAACTACAATAGAAAATTTGGCTATAATCTCAAATATCTATATTGACTTAAATCTAAATTCTAGATCCCTTCTTATAATAAAAATTGAGTGATTAATCTTCATGTAGCCACAGTTCAACTTGCTATATGAATATACAGGTAAGGCTATCATTGTTCCTAGAAGAACCTACAAGTAATATTATTGATGACATCCAAACATGTTTTAAGAAGTTCTTCTTTCTCAGTATGACAAAGATGGAATAAAGATGATGAGTTTACTACAAAAAAGAAAAAGAAGAAAAACTGACAGAAGACATGAATAAATACTTCCCAAATAAAGTATTCAAGGGCCAATAATCACATGAAAAGATGTTCAGCATTTTTAGTTACCAGGAAAATGCAAGTTAAAACCAAAATGAGATACCATTGCATATCTATTAGACTGGCTAAAAGTAAAAATACTGACAATACCAAGTGGTGGTGAGGATATACAGCAACAGTAACTCTCATATACAATCACTGTGAGAAACTTTCTTGGCAGTTACAGAAAAACATAACCACGTATTTACCCGACATACAGTCAATTCACCCAAAGTAAATGAAAACAGATGTCTACACAAAGAATTATACATGAATATTCATAGAAGTTTGATACAATATAGCTCCAAACTGTATATAAAGAACACTGTAAATCAACTATACTTCAGAAAAAAAAATAATTAAAAATAAGAAATTATACTTCAGTAAAGGTAATAAAAATAAATAAATAAAATGCAAAAGGAGTCACTCTTACTTGGTTTCCAGACCTGCATAGTCTGGCTATTAGGGAAAGAGCAACATATATTGGCAGTAGGTTCAAAACCTATGATAGCTACTGTAAATGATGACTCCAACATTTCTCTATTGTCTGTATACTACAACCACATCCTTAGTAGGCCATCACACTGTTCTTTCGGGAAAGTTGAGTCTATAGGTATGAGTCCAATGCTGGCTTTATTTCCATGTGAAATGTATTTCTTTTTCAGAAGCAATATTGTGTTAGATAGTAATAGAGTAAGGCATTCCATAAGTCCACAGCAGGTGATGCTGCCAGCAACACTTTGAAGAGGAAAATCAAATCCATTCCCTCAATACTTATCTAGTTCAGTGAAGATAAATTGTTGTCCCTCCATAATGGAAGGATTCCAATGTAATCAGCCTGAAACAGATGGAAGGCTGCTTCACCCAAGAGAATAAGGTAAGAGATCCAGCATTGGTTTCTGCTGTTGGAAGGGAGCCACTTAACAGTGTTGATGGCCAGACCTGTTGTAGGGATAATTCATATTCTTAAGTTTAACACAGCTTCTATCCCTACCCCATATCTACACAGTATATAGGCCCCTTGAACAAGTACAGGGTGGCTGGGGAAGAAGGCTGATAGACAACCACAGGCAAAGTCATATTGGCTACCGGACACTCCTTTTCAGTGGATGTCTTTTGATGAACATTGACACAGGATATAAATATTGTCACCATCTTGGCTCATTTTGAGACATACATTCACATAATTCTGCTTGGGATGTTTCTGTCACATATGTTCCAACCTTGTTCCATTTGTGCCCTTGACCGTCAAGCAAAATTGTTGGCTGCTTTCCATAAATTAGTGTAGATCCAAACCTCTAGCCATATTTTATTCCAGGCAATGTGGATAAACAACTGTACTGCTTGATGTTTTGCCCACTAGGAACCTTTCCCATGACCACTTTATTATAGGTTCACTCCTGACTGGGGCTATAATAGTACTGGAGGGAGTAATTAATAAGAGAATGCAATTGGAGGTAATAATTGAAAGGCAAGGCTACCTCTATTTGCAGGTGACAGCATGACATACGAATAAATCAATAGAAAAGTATGAAAAACAAGAACACAGTATGAAATTAACATACAGAAATCAACACTCTAACTAAATAAAAATAAACAATTAAATATATAATAAAGGAAATGACCACATATATAGTAGCAACAAAAAGGTTAAATACTTGTGAATAATCTTAATAAGAAATGTACAAAACTTTATGAGATTTAGTAGATTACACACAGATTTTTCTGCTCTTCCTCTCTCTGAGTACATATTAACATTGTACTTCTGACCTCCTTGAGGTCAGGCATGGCCATATATCTAAATGCAGGTCAATGATTTCAGGCAGATGTCACAACTGTCACTTCCCTCACAGGGAAGAGATTCTTAATTTCTAGTATATCTATTTTTATAATCTCTGAAAGAATTAGTTCCTCAGAGGGGGAAAAAGAAACAAAATTAAGAGTGTGGCATTGAGAAAATCCTTTGAATTGAAAGTGTTACTATCATTTGATTATATGTTCACAGGTCACAGTTTCTGGGCCAGTTTTGTCCAAGGGAACTTTCTACAATTATGGTATTGTTCTATTCTGCACTTCCTGATATGGTAGCCACTAGCCTTATGTAGCTAATCAAACAGTGGAGTATATGTTCTTTCCCACACTGACTCTGGCCTTAAGCTTGTGACCTGCTTTGTCCAAGGAAATAAACTAGCCATGGTCAGTCGCAGACCTGGGAGAACCATCAAGCTGACCCCAGAACAAATTGCCAGCACGTGAAATTGTAAACTAAGTAAATGATTGTTGTTTTAAGCTTCTAAGTTCAAGGATGATCTGTTATGTAGCAAAACTACCAATACAAATGTTTTATTAACTTTTGGACTCTTTAAAAATGGAGGACTTTAAAACACAGTGAATTAATAGAACTTCTCATTCCCTGAAGTTGACTACTTCCATTGCTATAAGAACTAAGATGGATCTCCTGATAGAACTTCAAGTCCTTCCAGATACTGAAAGAATTTTAGGTTGATAATTAGCAAATTAAGAAAATGGAGTGAAGGGGAGAGCTAATCATGGTTCCTGATCTTCAATTTAAGAAATTTTGGAAAAAAAAAAAAAAAAAAAGAAATTTCGGTCACTGTACACATAAAGTCAGTTTGACAAGAAAACTAATATTTCATATATTAATTCCTTTGGATGTTAATGTATCTAGACATAAACTTACAAGAATATTTAATCTTCAATTATCCTGGGAATTTCAAAATGATTAATATTTAAAATGTTGGCATTGGTATATTATTATTAGAGTGACTATTCACTAGAGCATCATAATTTGTCAATCTCCCTACAAGTTACTGGTATGCTATTTTGTATATAATTAGGAAATGGAGGTTGAACAAGGAGTAAGTTTTCAGACTTCGTTATAGGGTGGCTTTGGAGCTATACAATTAATGTACTGTTCCAATATATTTCAGAGACTTCTGGGGACAAAATCTGTATTTCTCACCAGGGATCCCAAAACTAAATCAAAGGAACAATAGTTGATGATGGAAGAGAAGCCTCAGGATGCTGTGGGGCTGCCTCCTCCCCATGAATGCTGATCTGATAAGGAGCTCTGCTTTAGGGCCAGCACTGCCTATGACTAATCTACTTGGTTTGGGGGTTGAGTTTAAAAAGCCTATCATCACATTTTTCTTCCCTACGATTTAACCTTTATCAGCAATGGATGTAATTTTTTGAACTTCATCTCATTTATTTGCCACAGTCCCCATTTCTTCCAGAATTTGGGTAGTACATTAATCACGGTAAGTTAAGACCAAACACACACACACACACACACACACACACACACATACTCATGCTATATATTCAGTGCAAGTTGGCAACAAGCATCAGCTCTTCATTAGTAATTCAGAACTCATGATGAGTAAGGTTCCATCATCATGTAACTACATCATCTGGATAACAGTCTCTTCAATCACCACAGCAGTGCAAGAAACAGCTTGACAGCCAAGTACCAGCAGTGTCATGATTTGGCTTTAAAGTGACATCATTTGCATTCCCATTTCATCAGCCAGAAAGAGTCATGCAGTCCTACCTAATTTCAAAGTGGTGGGAAAAAATTCACAATCTCAAAGCCTTCCTTCATTAAAAGAACTTTACCCTCTGCATCCTGTAAATTTTGCTACATCTTCTAAATATTTAGCAGCCACTAACTGCAAGGGGCTTGGGGTGGGGGGCGGTCTGTGCAACGAGATGAAGTAATGTCTTCTACACTCTTGTCCACTGCTGGTGACACCCATCAGCCCAATGAGACCAGCTAGTGGCATTCAGTTCCACTGCAGCACACTGGTATCAATATCTGGGTGGTGGTGAGTAATAAGCCATCTCCAGACCCCCTGAATCTGGAACGTAATTCAGCTAGAAACTTTCTCGGGTGGTCAGCAGGTTCTTGCTTGTACCCTTTCAGTGACCTGGGAGATGGGAACCTGAGGACTCCACAAAGCCTGCCTTCATCTCACCTTGGGAACTTCATAACCTTGACAGTGGCAATGGGGCAATCTTGGTGGAGGTGGTGAATTATCTTGATATTTGCCCTCTCTCTACTTGCCGTGCTCTGCCACTTTTGTGTCCTTTTGTGTCCCAGCAGTTCTAGGTGTGCCTTTGGATTCTAAGGCTCAGGAAACTATAAAAGAACAATGTGTATTTGTATCTTCATTAGTAATCATGCTGCTTGACATACTCTCATCAAAGTAAGCCCCTCTCTCTTTAAGAACTGCCTTTTATGATGGTTGTGGCCACCTCAGATGACCTCGAGAAATGTGGCATTTTTGTTTGCACCACTCAGATCTCTTGCATAAATTCTTGTACTGTTCTGTTTAGTTGTCTGCTGGGGTCACTAACTCCAAAACAGTAAGAGGAGCTCCTATTGCTGACCCACATATGGAAACTCAATATATCTTCCTAAGTATCATTAATATAGAAATATTTTTTAAAACTGGAAATAATTTTGTTAAGTTGTAAATCTATGTCATCTAGTTGTTTCAAACAGTAATTGTGTATCCCAGTGCATTGTCAGTATAAAAATAAGACATTCATTTTTAGGAAGTAACAAAAACATACAAATTCTACCGATTATAGGGCTTTCCTAATGCATTTTAATATATAATATTTAAATTTTATTATTTTGTTTTTAATGTACTCTATTTCAAGTTTACATTTTTTAATTAATTTATTTATTGGAGTATAGTTGATTTACACTGTTGTGTTAGTTTCTGCTGTACCACAAAGTAAGTTATACATATATATATATATATATATATATATATCTCCACTCTTTTTTTAGATTCTATTTCCATTATAGGTCATTACAGAGTACTGACTAGAGTTCCCTGTACTATACAGTAGGTTCCTATTAGTTATCTATTTTACTTATGTTTAATTAACTAATTAATTTATATGTATATTTTTAAATTTTTGGCTGCATTGGGTCTTCATTGCTGCACGCAGGCTTTCTCTAGTTGCGGCGTGCGGTGGCTTCTCTTGTTGAGGAGCAGGGGCTCTAGGTGCGTGGGCTTCAGTAGTTGTGGCACGCAGGCTCAGTAGTTGTGGCTCATGGGCTCTAGAGCACAGGCTCAGTAGTTGTGGCACACGGGCTTAATTGCTCCACAGCATGTGGGATCTTCCTGGACCAGGGCTTGAACCCATGTCCCCTGTACTGGCAGGCAGATTCTTAACCACTGCGCCACCAGGGAAGTCCAAGTTATCTACTTCATGTATAGTAGTGTGTGCATATGTCAATCCCAATCTCCCAATTTGTCCCTCCCCCCACCCTTTCCCCCTTGGTAAACCATAAGTTTGTTTTCTACATCTGTGACTCAATATTTACATTTTTAAAGCAACAAAAACATTTGCATAACAAATCTTGAAATGTATTAAGTCACTATGCATATCCATGATTTAACTGACATTAAGTTGACGAATATATTTCTAAGATAATAGAAGAAAGGTCTGAAGACCTTTTCTTATTTACTTATACAGGACTGGCACCATATTTTGAGTACCAAAATAGTGTCACATGTTACTAAGAATACAATAGAAAGGTTAAAGTGACAATGGGTAAAGTAGGAAAGAGAAAAGAGGAGAAAGCTCACAGGGGCAGGAGGAGAGAAAGAGGGAGGAAGAAAAGAAAAGGGGAGAAGAAACTAGAAAAAAAAGAGAGGAAGAAGGAAGTGAGGAAAACACATGGAAAGATAAAAAATTAGCTTTATTTTATCACTGCCCTGATCAAGGGATTGAATTCATTTCATATCATCATTTCACCAAAGAGGTTTAGGAAAGTAATTCTGTTTGCTCCAGTTGGTGTTTATTAAAGGGGAAAGAAAGTGATCACACTCTACTGTCAGCAAAAATTTAATTGTAGTAAAGCACTGAAGCTTATAAGCATTCATTTTCCTTGGCTAAGTTATCTTCAAACTTGTAAGAGAAATAATCTGAGTTTGTGGGAAGTCTTTGAATGTCTATAAAATAGGAACTATTTGATTTGTTACAGAGACAGTTCTCATCTTAAATATGATTGCATTTCTTTATGTTTTGATCAGTAAATCTTGAAACTAGTCCATGTTTCAAAGAACTATAAAGCTGGGGTTTTGGTGACTATAAATCAGATATGTAGAGTATGGTCCTCATTCCAGCATTGTCAGTTTGATTTAAAAATATCTGAAATGTGCTAGTCTACCCTTTCCACCACATAAATAGAAGCTATAGAAAAATTTAAGAGAGTCCCAACAGAAAAACAGAAAAAGACATGTCTCCCTGATTCTGACTCCTACTTCTGCTCCATATCTGCACAGACACCCACACACAGACACACAAATACACACAGATATACACAGACTCAAGTACACTCATATGAAAGAATATCTTGCTTTCTGGCTTAATTAAAATCTGGACACAAACTCAGTGGTCTATTTAAGAAAGAAGAGTGACTCCTGATGTAGGTGTTTGTTGGGTAACAAAGGAATTTTCTAGAAAATTGTATTAGTTTCCTAAGTTTGCCATAGCACAGACAGGGTATGGCTTAAAACAACAGAAATTTATTCTCTCATAACTCTTGACACTGTAAGTCCAAAATCAAGGTGTTGGCAGAGTTATGCTCCCCCTGGGACTTTGGGTAAAATCCTTTCTTCTCCTTAGTTCTCGGTGGTGATGGTCAAACCTTGCCATTCCTTAGCTTGCAGCTGCATCATTCCAATCTCCACCTCTGTCATCACATGGTATCCTCCCCTCATTTGTCTGTGTTCACACTGTCTTCCCTCTGAGCCTGTTTGTCTACTCTTCTTTTTTTTTTTTTTTGCGGTATGCGGGCCTTTCACTGTTGTGGCCTCTCCAGTTGCAGAGCACAGTCATCCAGACGCGCAGGCTCAGCGGCCATGCCTCACGGGCCCAGCCGCTCCGCGGCATGTGGGATCCTCCCGGACCGGGGCACGAACCCGCATCCCCTGCGTCGGCAGGCGGACTCCCAACCACTGCGCCACCAGGGAAGCCCTGTCTACTCTTCTTAAAAAACACCAGTCATACTGAATTAAGGGCTCACCCCACTTCAGTGTGAACTCATCTGAAGTAATTACATCTGCAACAGTCCTATTTTCAAATTAGGTCATATTCTGGGGTTTTGTGGGTTAGGACTTTAACATAGCTTTTTAGGGGATACAATTCAACCCACAACAGTAGATGAAGTTACTTCTTAAACAAAAAAAACTATTCCATTTCTGTTATCATATTAGAAAGTCTTCTAAAACCTACTAGGAACTTTCAAGCCTTCTTTTTTGGTATTTATTTAAACTGCTAGTTAAAATAATATAGATTTAGCATGGAAAATTTTAAAAATACGTACGCTTATAATGAAGGAGGTTACAATCACCCATACAGATTTATTAACCGCAATATTATTTTTGTATTTATATGAAAGCATACTTTCATTCTGCATATACAATTAACATGTTTTACGCTGCAAAATATCCAATACACCAGCTGTACTTACAATATGTATCCACTAGCTGTAAGGTCATATAATTAAATAGTTTTCTATTAATGGGTATTCATTTTGTTTTCAAATATATCCCACTTTAAACACTTTTGTAGTAAACTGCACCTAAAATCTTTACCTACATTTAATATCATTTTATTTTTTCTGGTCTCTCATGCATTTTCTTCTCCATCTCTGAAATCTAAGATTGTAAGCTTCTTTCAGCTTCATGTTGTCATTTCTATTCAGCATTTTGTACCTGTTGTCCATCGCCTCTTCCTGGAACACACTTTCCTGAACATTTCATAATGCTACCTCTTTCTAAGCCTTCAGCCCTCTGTTTAGATAACACTCTGCAGACAGGCCTTTCCTGACGCCTTGCAAAATTGCGTCTTAGCTCCCTGTATTGTAATAAAATTCATAACACATTGTTTCTCATTTCAGTTTTTGATTTTAATACTGTGAACGGAGGGTCAGTGACTTTCTTATCTACCCAACATTCCCCAACACACATAATGTATTTGCTCAACAAATGTCCTCCAATAGTCCCTATCTTAGAAATTTCACCACCAAACTTCCAGCTTCTAGACCTGAATTCTTGAATCTTGAAAGTCTTCTCAGTTACCATCTTTTCCAAGAAATCCACATTATCACTATATCTTACTTGATCTACTACAGTACTTACTTATATAACATCCACTCTCCACACCTGTCCTTTTTTAATATACTCTCAATTTTCTCAGATGGCCTTTTAAAAAGATCATTCAAAACTCTGTAGTTCTATTGTTCATAATCTTCAATGGCTTTTACTACTTTCAAGATAAAGAGAAAATCCTTCACATTACTCCCAGGTTTTGCCTATGGACTTCCCGTCCAGCCGAATGTCACCATCTCCTGCCTTATTCTGCCCACCCCAAGCACATGGGCTTTCACTGAGATCCCCAAAACTGCCGTGTTGTCTTCTGCCATAAATTATTTACACAAGTTGTTTCCTTATCCGAAATGATTCTACCTGCTCTAACTCTGCATTATAAAATTCTACCTCATTCTTTTTTTTTAGGTAGATAAAAACTTTTATGGGGTAGATCAATCCATTCATCTATTAATCAAGGGCGTGATGCCTTAACAAATCACTATGTATATTTAACAAATAGTAGGAAGAAGAAAACTAGCATGTATTAAAAGCCAGATAAGTGCCAAGCCCTCTTTTTGTTTTCATTTTGTGTTTTGTTTTCTTTCAGCTTTACTGAGACATAATTGACATATAACACTGTATAAACTTAAGGTGTACAGCATAAAGAGCAGACTCACATACATCATGAACTGATTATCACAATAAGTTTACTGAGCATCCATCATCTTATACAGATACAAAATTAGAGAAATAGAAAAACATATTTTTCCTTGTGATGAACTCTCAGGTTTTACTCTCTTAACAGTTTTCATATATAACCTACAGCAGTGTTAATTATATTTATCATGTTGTACATGACATCCCTAGTACTTACATATCTTATAACTGTAAGTTTGTACATTTTGACTGCCTTCATCCAACTCCCCCTCTTCCCATCCCCCAACTCATTCTTTATTTTTTTTGGTCGTGCTGCGCAGCTTGTGGGATCTTAGTCCCCTGACCAAGGATTGAAACTGGGCCCTCAGCAGCAGTGAGTGAGAGCGCGGGGTCCTAACCACTGGGCCACCAGGGAATACCCCCCGCCCCAAACTCATTCTTAAAATATCAATTCTAAGGTCATGTGTTCAGAGAAACCCTTTCTGATTTTACTGACTTCGTGATATGCCAGTATGTTTGTTCTTAAGGCATGAAAACATGTTGCAATTTTCCTTTACAGAACACCACTGATCAAATAAGCATATACATATGCTAATATCAGATCTTCCTTTTAACATTCAGGTGTAAGGTCAGTTCTGGGAGATGAGAGATGTGATACTCAGCTGGGGACATGGTAGATACATGAGTTTTTTTCAGAACTTTGCTTGGAAAGAAGCTCATCTCTGTCCCCAGTTGTCATATCTCTCATCTCCCAGAATGGGTCTTGATTGCTTCCCCCTTATTGAGCCACTCTGGAACACACAGAGCTTCGCAGTGGACTCTGCGTGCTGGAAGATGGTAGGGAAGGAGGAACACATCAGTGGACTTCTGGGAGTCTGACAACTTCTGATTTCAGCATTGTCAAATAAAGTCCACTATAAGTCCTTTCAGCAAGGAATCTGGACAAAAGTATGACCAAGTTTTGGCTTATCTTAAAAAAGGTAGTAAAATATTATTTAAAAGAAAAAATCTTTTGGGGAGGTGCCTTTTTTATCATTGATTTTTGATTCACGATATATTAATTATCGTGGAAAAAATGCAAATGGTATGAAAGGTCAAACCAATAAAAATAATCCTTCCTCAGATTCTTGCCCCCAAATACCTAGATTTTTTTCCCCAAAGGCAACCCTGATAATAATGCTTATTGTAGCTTTCCAGAGATGCGAGAGTTTCTATTATAAGGACAGATTTCTTACAAAAATCGGTGTGGTCTTGCCAGAATCTTGAATAAAGAGAGGCACCAGACGTTATTATTAATATGCATAAAAGCATCACACATCTTTATTGTCTTGTCATTCAGTTCGGCCAAACATTCTCAGTATTGCCAACTCCCCTCATCCCTGTTTCTACTGCTACCATTTTATGAGACTTTTAAAGATTCTGCACTATAAAATCGTTCTCAGTTTCTCAACTTTCCCCATTTCCTGCTTAGAATTCACCATTATTGGTTCTGTTAATTCTGTTACCACTAAACCATCTGTTTTCTAGCTTCCGATATTGTGTTGATGTCTAACATACTCCTTCATCCTCCCCAGCTGCCTAACTTTATGATTCACTTTCTTTTTAATCCTGCTTCCCTTAATCACTTTAGTGAAGTTTCAGAGAGAGTGAAATTACATGCACATATCCAACTCACAATTTTAACCTAGAGTCTCTCATTGCTTTTAATCTCTTACAGCAGGAGGATTGGAAACTTTTCCTTTAAATGAACAGATAGTAAATAATTTAGGCTTTTCCTGCCAATTATACTCTGTCACAACTACTGCATTCTCCCTTTGGGCCACAAAGGCAGCCATAGACAATATATAAATGAATAAGCACATTTGTATTCCAACAAAACTTTATTTATAAAAGCAGGTGGTGGGTAGGATTTGACCAGTGAGCCACAGATTATTGAACTCTGTCATATAGCTTAAAGAACTAATCACTAATTATCTCAATAACTTTCACCACATATTTCTTCTTCAACAGATTCTGAAATTATATGAAGGCCAGAACTCTAATCAGTCAGTCATTCTCTCCCTCTCTCTCTCTCTTTCACACACACACACACACCCCCCTCCCACATCATTTTAGTATGTGGAACCAGCACAATTCATGACAGGTAATCAGCATATATTATGTCCATCCCACTCTTCTTTTATGTTGAGGTTATTCGTTTGCTCAGGTTGAAAACAGACTCAATTTCATAATGAAGTCTTTAGAGGTGAGAAACTTCAGTCTGGGAAGGCGGGATGAGATGGACAGCTTTGTTCTAAATTAAGAGCCTCCTCCCTCTGCAGCTGGCTGTGGTTTTCTACCTCTCTGAGGTTGATGCATAAAGATGCAGCAAAAACAAAGGCAGCAGAACGTTCTTACTTAACTAGATCTGTTGTAAGACAGCACTGCATGCTCTGGCCCCGATGGGGGTTAAACATGACCCTTTCTCCTGTGAGCGCTTTCAGAGTGTTCTTCAGAGGATTCCCCACTGCCTGTGCCCCTCTGACAACTCCCAGGAGAAAGAGGCAATTGCCCTTGGCGCCCCCTAGCCTCTGCCACATTGCTGGTGAACACACAGCTTCTGGCCAGTGAGGATGTATCTAGGAGAGTGGCTTATGAGTCATGACATGACTTCTCAGCATTGCTTTCTAAGGGATGCATCCTTGCCTAAAGCTTCATTTTGGAATCTTTTTTTCTATTGGTTTTGGTATGTTAGTCGAAATTCCCAACTTAACTCCCCATGACATACACAGACACAGACACACACACATACACACAGACACACACACACAACTGATTTACAGCCTAGTTTTTCTCTTGTCCTAGTATTTTTGTACATTTTTGGGGTTTGAATCACATCTTTTTTGGGGGGTATTAAAGAAATTTGATTTGGTCTGTACTCTAATCTCATATATCTCATGTAAATATTCTCCCTTCCCCACATTCAGGCCTGCTCCATAGTCTAAAAATTTTGGTGGTAAAAAGGAAATGGTTCTGTTTGGCATTTTTCTCCTCCCAGTCTGACATCTGGCCTCAGGGTCAGATATAAAGGAGAGGGAATAAGAAGATCAAGAGTAACAGGACTGTACTTAGTACTATTTGCAGGTCCCTTTTGTCTATGACCATCCACTGTTGTGACAGGTACCCAAATGCTAGACATTTTACTGATTATTTTACTGAATGTGTGAGCCCTACCATCCCCACACGTCAATTCCTGGCAAGGGCTATGCACCCCTTGACTCCATTGGTTTTCTCCTAGGGTCTCCTTATCCCAGCAGGCATCTATCTTAATGCAGTGTGATTTATGTTGTCTTTTTGGCCCAAAGGAGAACACATGTATGTTAGCCATGTCAAACTCTACAAATGTAGGCTGCTCTGACTGCCAACCCTCTCTCCTGGTCCTACTATTTTAGGCTGTTTCAGATGACAATCCACATTCTGGTTTCTCTCATCAAGAAGCAAGCACGCATTTTATCACTGTAGGTCAACCCCAGAAAACTCCTGGAACACGTATCATGCTTTCCTAAGAACTCTTTTGACTCCTGATGGCAACATTTGGTGAGCCTATGACCTCTTCGTCTCTGCAGTCTTTAGTCAGGGAGAGACCAGTTTTTCCAATATGTGTAAGAGATTTCCTTAACACCTTTCTCGGGCCATACAGTAAAAGAAGCACCTCTGGGAAGGGAGATTCAAAGGCACAGCCCATTCTACTTCCCTGGATTCTCCTCAAAGAGCAGAGTGTGTCTGCTAAGGAATCTTCTGGAAGTATGTAATGAGACTGACTGGCAAAGACCCAATTTTTCCCATTTCTGAAAAACAAAACAGTGAACGAAACCTATGGATCCAATTCTCTTCTGTTTACATATGAACAACTATAACCAGAACATATGCTTCTACCTCTATTTCAGATACACCAACCCCCACTTCCCATTACTCTCCTTCCTGTGCTTCATTATGTTACTATTTTTAGCAATAGTCCTACGTTTTAAAGCTTATGGAATATACTTGTCTTTCTTGATCTGTTCTATATATTAACATTATCCATGACTCCTACATTCTCTTCTCCTCTCCTCCATTTTCTCTCCAAAATTCTTTCTACAATATTACTCTTGCATTTGTTTATTTTAATAACATTTCAGGGTTTTTGGTACAGAGAATTATAAGGAACATATTTTAAATGGCTTAGAAATCACCATACACACAACTGCTACTGATACAAAGAAATGAATATACATGGCTTTAGAAAATCAAACAGTACAGATAAGTATATAAAAGAACGTAAAAACCTTCATCTCTGCAATAGTTCAGACTCTTGTCACAAGAGAACCTGGTCCCCCGGATGAGAAATTTAACACGGCAGAAGCGAACAGATAAAAAGAAGCAAACACAGTGGAAAGTACAATTGAATTTCTGTTGCTTGAAAGAGAAGTCCCAACACACAGGCCAAGTGAATTATCTTTTTCATAACCCAGAAGTCCTCAAGTCCTGTTATAGGATTGTTTGATTCATTTTCTGGCTGAGACACCCATGACTAACAATGAGGTACAGCAGCCTACTTGCAGCTGGTGTAGGCACAGGGCAGAGGGATCTATGAACAGGTTTAGAACCCTTCCTCTCCACTCACTCTTCACAGGGGTCACCCTGTGGATGGAGCAGTGTGAACTTGCAGTGACCTTGTGGCAGGTCCGGGTGTGCCTGTAAGTGGAAGATCTCAGGTAGTATCCTCCAGGCTTTTCATGTTGGAATTGCTTTAGGGCCTGTCTATATAAAAGGCCTGAAAGTACAGATGTCTTTTACACTCCAAAGCCTTGTGCAACTGGTAATTATTTTCCTTAAAGAGAGGTATTTCCTGAAACACCTCAAACATTTTGAAGTTTCTATTGTGATTCTTTTTTTTTAATAACATCTTTATTGGAGTATA
Source organism: Aethalodelphis obliquidens (assembly GCF_003676395.1). Classification (NCBI taxonomy): domain Eukaryota; kingdom Metazoa; phylum Chordata; class Mammalia; order Artiodactyla; family Delphinidae; genus Aethalodelphis; species Aethalodelphis obliquidens. The sequence continues at coordinate 7,655,300 of NW_020838024.1, read as the reverse complement.
ATTGCTTTACAATGGTGTGTTAGTTTCTGCTGTATAACAATGTGAATAAGCTATATGTATACACATATCCCCATATCTCCTTCCTCTTGCGTCTCCCTCCCACCCTCCTTACCCCACCCCTCTAGGTGGATACAAAGCACCGAGCTGATCTCCCTGTGCTACGTGGCTGCTTCCCACTAGCTGTGTGTTTGACATTTGGTAGTGTGTATATATGATTCTTTTACTTGAGTGTGGCACAGAATCCGTAGAATCCCCACAATCCCACCAACCTCTGCAAGCAGTTTTGAATCCCCAGGTTCTCCATGGTAGAAAGACAGAGAGAACTGTACTGTACATTGGACCAGCTGGTGGCCATAACGTGTACTGCTCATCACTCAAATCTGTAATACGTTTTGCTTTAACTGCCCATGCAACAAAGCATACATGGTGGCTCAAAAGAACACAAGAAACAGTATTCAGCTATCTTCTGGATGGAGTAACATACTCAATCAACCTGTCCTTCACTAAGGGAGAATAACTTGGCATGGTCTTTACACTGACATAGCACCCCATGCCCAAAACTACAGACATAGTAGAATCTGACCTTTTCAAAGAACTGATCTTTTCATCTCCAGAACACATGTTGGTTAACTCTGTGTTTAGGGTACCTGCTACTTTTTGCTCTCCAAAAAATACAGATGTGATCTCTTTCATAAAGTGTGACATCCTGTAAACTGGCTAGATGATTAAGATCCCTGATCACTAAACTGAGGTACAGAAAAGGAGAGCTGACGCTCCAGTGATGGGAGTTTGCCACTGACATTAGTCCTGCTGCTACCTTCTATAACCTCCATATTTTTCCAGTCTCACTGAGATCAGGAAGCCCATATAAACTGAAGTTCTCCTGAGAGTCCCCAGCTAAGAGACCATTCAGTCAGCAAAGAGCATTTCAACATGCTGGTGCTTTCCACATAAATGTATGGGTCAAACATATATTGAAAAAAAGAAACTTCAGAGCACTTTAAAGAGATGCTCCTTAAGGGTGAAAATACAGTATACACATAATCAATTCCTAAATTCCCTTCTCATTTAGATTATTTTCTCAGTATTTTAGCAGAGTCTATCTGGTCCCTCAGCTGACTTTAAATAGGGTCAATGATTAGTCCAGGTTTTTATGAAGCAGTCAGACAAAACAGAAGTATAATATTCAGTTTTCAAATAAGCATTCCAAATGAAGATACTCTTATTTATGAAATTATATTACCAGATTCAAACCATTTTTAAATATTCCTCAGGATTTTTGTTGTTATTGATTGGGTTGTTTTGCTCACACAAACTCCACATCCCTACATTTTTGTGAATATAGTCGTCCCTCAGTATCTGTTGGGATTGGGTCCAGGAACCCCCTCACATACTAAAATCAGCAGGTACTCAAGTCTCTTATGTATTTGCATATAACCTATGCACAACCTCCAGTACACTTTAAATCATCTCTACGTTATTTAAAATGCCTAATACAATGTAAATGCTATATAAATAGTTGTAGATACAACGTAAATGCTATGTAAATAGTTGCCTGTGGAGTGCGGCAAATTCAAGTTTTGCTTTTTGGAACTTTCTGGAATCCTTTAAGAACTTTTGATCCACAGTTGTTTGAGTCCGTAGATGCAGAACCTGTGGATGTGGAGGGCTGACTATATAGTGTGGCTCTCTCTGAGAACGTCTTCTCTTCTTAAGTTTCATTCTAGTCTGTATTTGACTTCAGGGGCATGCTAGAATTTTAGTTTTGTTGTTGTTGGTATGGTGTCAATGAGAGATGGGACAGGAAGAGAATATCAGTTTCCTATTTTGAGCAACTACCTCTGCAAAAGACTAACCTCACGAAAAGAACAATGTAGTAAGTTGAGGATCACTAGCTCTCTTTGGGAGATACAGAGTTATTCTGATTGGGAAAAGATATTCCAGGAAGAATAAGAGCATTTTTTCAGAGCATGGAATCAGAAAACTAAGAGGCTGTTGTGGAGACAATTAATTTGGCTGGGGAGCGTTACACGAATAGGAGTAAAGAACTATTGAACTGAACATAAAGATGTAGACTTAGTCTTAGAGGCTTTGAATCACAGTTGTTTTTAGTTAGTAGGCAAAGATTTTGAACAGGACTGTGCCTAAAATAGAACTGTTACTTAGGGAAATTCATTTGACAAGAATATGTAGGATGGATTAGGAATGTAAGATAATGGAGACAGGAGCACCAATTAGGTAACTAAAACAATAGTCTTGGCAAGAGGTAATGAGGCTTCAACTAAAATAATTCCAGGAGTGGAGAAGGATGGAAGGTGAACACTGATTTCTGGTCTCTCCTCTGTGGATAGATAGGTGCAATTGTTAGGCACGTGACCTCAATGTTGGGAGTGTTACTTTACATCAATCCACTTAATATAGCATATTTACCAGAAGGCTTTAATTCAACTTAACACAGGAATAAGAAATTGAATATGTATCTAAGATGCCTGCCTAGGTCAAGATATGGCAAAAGAGAACGTGGGAGAGCACATGTGTCAAAGAAGCATGCAGACTACATGAAAAGGGACTTATCAAGAGCTTCTCAAATTTGCAGGGACATCAGAATTGCATGGGGAATTTTTAAAACTAAAAATGAAGGTGGCTGAATCTCACCCTAGAAAGTCAGATTTAGCGATTCTGAAGTGTTTTCACGACATATTCATATTTGTAAGAGATCTTCATGTGATCCTGGTACACAGTCAACACTTCACTAATCTACAGATGAGGATCTGCTAATGAGGAGACTCCCAGCTGAGCACACACATCAATCAGGCCTTTACGGCAACCTGCTTTTCAGGTGATGATCTGTCTCTAAGGTTTGCTCTGTTCCTGTATGATATATTTTTTTTTTTTTTAGTTGTGGCATGCAAACTCTTAGTTGTGGCATGTGGGATCTAGTTCCCTGACCAGGGATCAAACCCGGGTCCCCTGTATTGAGAGCATCGAGTCTTAGCCACTGGACCACCAGGGAAGTCCCTGTTCCTATACGATTCCGCTCCATAGTGTTTACTCTGCTGCTCTCGATTATCACTATAGGTTGACAACCTGAACTTCATGCTTCTGTGTACATCTTGATAACCCAGTCCTGAACCTACCTCTGCAGTGACAACATTGGCTTCATGGCAAAGTGTCTACTTAACTCAAGAAACTTCCCTCTGTTATGAGGAGTCTCAGGTTTAGTAACCTGATGCTGACTTCTTTAAAAATGTTCTGACACTGAAAACTACCTCAACTGTAGTTAATTCAGAAAAGAAGATTCAAAGCTCTTTAGCTTATTTATCAAGAATTTCAATAGCTACATCCAATTTTTGTAACAAACATTTTTGCAAAAGGTTATTTATATACATATGTGTACTTGGTGTGAAATATATATTCTCTCTTTCACGCACGCGCGCACACACACACACACACACACACACACACACACACAGGGCTCTTAAATTTTACTGGACTAATTAATTCACCTAGCATGCGTTGGCAATATCTTTCCAGAAAATAGTTTATACTTTTGGACTCACCATTAATCTCACCAGGTCAATTTACAGCAGAACTGTTTTACTGGAAGAAATGCCAAAAGGTAAAATTACCTTTTATCTTCTTTGTAACAAATTAGCTTAATTCTCTATCTGATTTTTCTTTCCTTCTGCTTGGTCTTAGAAAAACTACTATTTTAGCTAACATAGGAGTTGCCGACCAATGTCCATGGACTGTTTCTATCAAGGAGATGTGTTTTCTTTGGCTAGAGAAATATTTTATAATATTTAAATTTGAAAGTTTTTAGATAACAGCATGCAATTTCCAATTAAACACAATTCTTAACATTTTATATTATCTTTGACCTAGATCTCCATGTATGCATGTTTCTTGCCTTATCTTTAATAGAATTTGAGCTTGAAACATCTGATCTAAAACCAGCTTTATATCTGACCATACACAAAATCCAGCTATAATTTACATACAGTAAAATGCAACAATTTTATGTGTCTAGTATCTTTACTTTGACAGACAAATACACCCATGAAATTAACACCACAATCAAGGTACATAATATTTCTATCACCCTGAAAGTTTCCTTGTGCCTCTTTGTTCTAAAATGTAATGTAAATGTTATCATAGAATATATTTTATCCTATTAGCTTCACTAGATCACCATCATTTTTGTCTTTTGAGATACAACCATGCTGTGTCTCTATTGCTGAGTAATAATTGCATCATAGGGATATGCCACTTTTTTATTGATTCACAAGTTGATGGACACTTTGTTTCCAATTTTTAGTTATGATGAATAAAACTGCTATGAACATTTGTACTGTCTTTATGTTGATATCTGTATTTATTTATCTTGGATCCTACAGGCAATAGCCTTGTTGTCCCCTTTATTTTCAAATGGCTCCATGCTCTATCTTATTTAATGAGTTCATTTCAGTAAACATCTACTGAGCATCTATTATGTACCATGCACTCTAGTAGACTCTAGGTATACAAAACATATAGTCAAAATTTGCTTCTCATAAGGAAACAAATCCAGGATAATAATCCAACTTTTAAAAATTACCAAATAGTATGATATTTTCTAAGGAACATTTAACATATATTATTTGAGGGGGGAGCAAACTTTTCACACAGGAAATGTCAATGTAATATAACAAAAGAATATAAGAAATTCCAATTGATGCTAACACCATGAAGAACAAAGAGTAACAATTATCTCTGGGGAACTAGAATTAAATTGGTAGGTGAGGATGTAAAATCTAAGTGGAGAAAAGACAGGTATTAAGTGTAGATATGTAGACAGACCTTTTGAATCTTATTTAGATGTAGAAATTGTAGGAAAGATTTTGCACAGAGGAGTAAAAAAAAAAAAATCAGAGTTTTGTTTCAGAAAGTTTACACTGGCAGCAGTAGAGCAGTGTGATCTGGAGGAAGCAGAAGGTAGGAGCCAAACTTCTGCAAGAATTGAAGCAGCTTTGGGAGGGTTTGTTAACTGACTACAAGTAAGAAGGAGCAGAACTCCTAAATTTCTTATTGTGTAACTCATTAGATGGGATGTTTTTAATGAAGGTTTAAAAATATCAGACAACTGGTATATAAAGACAAAATTACCATCTTCTTAAATTCTCATGGAGTTTGAGGTTCCTGTGGTACATCTGGGTGGTTATGTCCAGTAGGAATTTGGCTGTACAGATCTGAAACTCAGGAGAGGGCTCTAGGCAGATCTACGAAGGCAGATTTTATTTTTATTTTTAAATTTTTTTAAAAGATTGTTTTTTGATGTGGACCATTCTTAAAGTATTTATTGAATTTGTTACAATATTGCTTCTGTTTTATGTTTTGGTTTTTTTGGCCACGAGGCATGTGGGATCTTAGCTCCCCGACCAGGGATTAAACCTGCACACCCTGCATTGGAAAGCGAAGTCTTGACCACTGGACCACCAAGGAAGTCCCAAAGACAGATTTTAGAGTCACGAGAGTATAAGCGTCTGTAAAACCTGTGGATGTGAATGAATTAATTCACCCTTATGTATGTGGAATAATAATAAAAATTATGAAAGAATCCTGGTGAATGCCAGCAGAAAGGAGGCAAGGAAGTTGCAGTGTACTGAATGTTTATGTCCCTCCAAAATTCATATTTTGAAATCCTAACCCCAATGTGATGGTATTAGGAGGTGGGGCCTTTGGGAGGTTATTAGGTCGTTAGGATAGAGCCCTCCTGAATGAGATTGGTGCCCTTAAAAAAGTGAGAGCTCCCCCTTCCACCATATGATTTCAGAGAGAGAAGGTGGCATCTATGAACTAGGAAGCAGGCTCTCATCAGATACCAAATCTGCTGATACTTTGATCTTGTACTTTCCAGCCTCCAGAGCTGTGAGAGATAATTTCTGTTATTTATAGCCACCCAGTCTGTAGTACAGCAGGCCCAAAGAGACTAAGAGAGAAGTGGACTTCAGGAAAGAGGTTGAAAGGAGAAGTAGAGAGAAATATGGTGAGCCATGAGAGGTAGCACAGAAGACATCGTATTGTTTCAAGATGAGGAAGTGCACAGAATGGCCAAAGTTGAAGAGGTTAATGAATTTTTTAAATATTATGATTAGGAAATCATTGTTGAATCTGTAAAGAAGATATTTAGAAGAATAACATGGATTGAAGGCAAGAATATACAGTACTGAGAAGTGAGTGTTAGGTAATAAAGTGGAAACATTAAAACAAAGTTGTCATGATAAAACTACGTGGCTACTAGCTCAATAAACACAGGGCCCTCAGAAGGTCTTCAAAATTGGAGGTATTTAAATATGACTATATTTTGATGGATAAAATAAAAATGAGAGGAAATGATTAAAATAAGATAAAATAGGTTGTAATGTAGAGCAGGTGGTGAAATTACACTTGGATAGGATAAAGATCAGCTTGCTCTTTCTTAGACATGCGGTTCTCAAGGTGTTCCCCAAACCAGCAGCATGAGCATCTCCTTGGAAATTACTAGAAATGAAAATTTTCAAGTCCTGCCCTAGACCTACTGAATTAGAAAGCCCGGGCTTGGAGCCCAACATTCTGTGTTTAAAAAAAAAACCCTTCATGTAGCCTTTTTGCAAAATAAAGTTTGAGAACCACTGGATCAGACAAAAAGGAATGACAGAAGAGATTGCAATAGGTTTAGAAGGTGCCAGGTATAATAAACTGAAAGAAATCATTCTTAGTAGCTTCAATTACGTCTGTGAATTTGAAGATGAGGCCAAGGATAGAGAACATATAAACATTTTGAGAGAAGTGATGAAATTCTTCAGTATCTACTCCCTGTAATGGAAGATGAATCTGGCTGCTGATGGGACATAAAAAAGGATTGCTGGGCTTCCCTGGTGGCGCAGTGGTTGGGAGTCTGCCTGCTGATGCAGGGGACACGGGTTCGTGCCCTGGTCGGGGAAGATCCCACATGCCGCGGAGCGGCTGGGCCCGTGGGCCATGGCCGCTGAGCCTGCGCTTCCGGAGCCTGTGCTCCGCAACGGGAGAGGCCACAACAGTGAGAAGGCCACGTACCGCAAAAAAAAAAAAAAAAAAAAAAAGGATTGCTAAGTGTCCCTGAGGGTCCTGCTGAGACTTCAAAACGGCATCCTTCTTCACAGTTATAGGATTTTTCTTCAGTAGTTTTCAGTGACTTTTGATAAGGGAACAAAGTGGAGGCCTTATCTTAGGCCAAAGAAATTCAGACACTGATATTATTCTAATCATTGTGCCTTCTCCTCACAACCCTCTAAATTCTAGTATCTTAAAAAATATGACAATTCCTTTTTTAACCTTCTGTTTCATGACATGGACTAATTTATATGAGTAGTGAAATCATCTGGGATTTAGATTCTAGTGAGACAGACTAGTTGTAAAGCATGAAGTTTGCTTTAGTTAAATTGCTTGTAGCTGTACGAACTCATGGCAATACTGTTAATGGCTGTATTATCTCTCCACTCCAGAGCCATTAATGTGTCTCCACTGAAACTGCACGTAATAGAGTCTTATTTACTTCATTAAACACCATGCCTGGCTGGACTTCTTTGAGAGATATGTTTATTTCCTGCATGAAATGCTATGAAGTTAAAAGTTCTGGAAGCCTTATACAGTGTTCTGGTGACTGTCTACTAAGAACTGGACAATACTTTCTTACCTGTAAAATTATTTGAGTACTTCCTTATTTAATAGGTCACTGGATGCAACTTGCCTCCAAAAATCAAATTCCTTTCTAGAGATTTAACAGAAGGGTTTCAATAGTAAGGATTCTGCATTTTCTTTTGACATTTGCTTCACCTAAAGTTTTGGAGACTCTTTCATCCTACACTTTACTAGGCAGTAAAAGTTATAAAGTTGAATTTCACTTAAGCAAAGTTCCAAAATAGCTAAACCTCACTGCTCTGTATAACCATACAGGAGGACCCATGAAAATGCATATTTCCTCTGGTATTTTACTTCTCTTGTAATTATCGTTGTAGTTTGCATAGCTGGTCTTACAAATTTAGAAGAAAAAGGAATAATTGAAATACTCTAGTTGATAAATTGCACATAGTCCAGCCATTTTACTCAGTCGAAAAAAAATATTTAGTGGCAAGATGATGGCTAGTTAGTAGAATGTCACTTCATCTATCATAGGTGAATTAAGCAGCATGTAGTTAGAGCCCAAGTTGGATTTCTGTATTTTCCAAACTGACATTTAAGTGACATTTCCAGCATGAAAGGTAATGACTTTTTATAACAATCATATTATGATGATGATTGCTTCCACATTGAGTGTGCTTCAATTTACACATGGGCAATCAGAACGTGTCCATAGTAAGTTACAGTCTCTCCACATCTAACCTAGTTCCAGGGTCTAAATTATTCATAAGGTCCTTATCATCTGGTGGGAGAATATGACTTATTTTCAAAAATCCATATTTAGATTACTTAAAGAGAGTGGCCATTAAAGAGAGAGAGAGAGAAATAACAAAGTTCTGTATAATATATAAACAACAAACAGATGCTATAGAGTATGATTAAGTAAATAACTGATATTGAAGGCAGAGGGGAAAGATAATGAAAAGGCAAACTAACAAGTACTTTGCTAGTATAGAAGCTGAATCCAAACAGTCAGTGCTTCCAGATGCTTTTCTTCCCCATGAATTTTTTTTTAAATCCTTCCTTAATTTGTTATCTATTTAAGTTTCTTTTCTAGATCTTAGCTTGCATTTGGAAGTATAATGAAGGAAAAGGAAGCATAATGCTAGCAGTTTGAGATAATTCAGAGAAGTAATGCTACTAAAAATCCTACTATGGTTTCTTATTGTCACAAATCATTCAGTTGTACAGGAAGACATAATATTGCACAAATACCGCAAGGACTATCAATGTTCCTTTGTATTTTCTTAATGTGCTTTTGTTGATGGTTGCTGAGACAAAAATAATCTGTTAAATCCATGTACTTTACAAGCATTTATATGTGTTTGGTTTTGTACTTTTCATTTTAGGTAAAATCTTTTGTACCTTTGTATCTTACTTTAATAGTTTAGCTTGCTTGGGAAAGAAAGTTAAAGTAGATTATATTCAATAAACTATTATGAAATGCTATTGAATTACAGGCTCTTTGCTAGGCACTAGGGTTTGGAAGTTAATAAAAAGACATGGTTTTCAAGGTGTTCACAGAAGAGTGGGGAGATAAGCATATAAACAATGACGGCATCAAATCTAATTAATATGGATGGAGAGCAAGGTAGAGGGGGCTTTGGAGGGAGGTGCAGTCAATCACAGCTGAAAAGTTCAAGGAAGAGTTCACAGGAAAGTTGATAAGAATTATCCTTCTTCCTCAGGATAAGTAATATATATATTTTTAAAATTTTATGAATCATTTTATGACTTGGGAATTACAAACATTTTTACAAGTCTCTCCATCACTTTTCAAATATATATTCACATGTATATATATTATATTTATATAATATACGTATACATACATGTCATATATATGTATGTACCTATGTTTATGTATGTATTTTGTTTCAGATGCTACGCAAAGAACTGAAAATTGTAACAAGTAAGATATATACAGTTTCTTCCTTCATGGATCTTTAATCTACTAGTGGTGTCCAGCTGGAGCTGAACACATTCCATATGCAAATATGGTGTGAGAAGAAATGTTAAAATTTTTATGTGTATATGTTTTAGTGGAAAGGAAAGAAATCAAGGACATTATTTACAATAATGTCCTCAGGTAAATCCTAATCCAGGTTATACTTCTCATGCACTCTGCCTTTATTATTCTGGTGGGAGGAGGAATCCACAAGGAAAAGTGAAGCACAGTACTCTCACTCAGTTGTATACTTTTAATATATGTGCACCCAATTAAGTCAAATTTTGGACCATTGCTTCTAATATAAGCTAAAGTTTAGCTGCTAACCCAACACTAACAAAATTGAAGTGCCTTACATAGATTCTAGTTAAGGGACTACGGTGTGATGAAAATACTTATTACGTAAACACAAGTGAAATAAAAGATGACAGAACCAACCCTTTTTCTATTGCACAAATAATCTTGTCATTAGCCCCAATGTTCATCTGTCCCTTCAAGGTAAAAGTGATGCTGTAACAATGAGTGGGTAAGAAACTGCTTCTTCAAAGTAACTTGCGCTAAGAAGAGATCATTGTCAATACACATACTTAGAAATTTTCCTGGTTTTAATTGCTTTTTGTTATTGTCGTAAGTTAGCTTCCTAGCACATGCTGGGAGGCTGAGTTTGGGGTATAAGATCTCTATCAGGGAATAACACCATTGAAAGGAAGTGGGTGAAGTAGAATTTGACAGAAACAGAAGTCAAATTATGATTCAGGACCCACATAGCCTTGGCCAATGTTTTAGTCAGCTTGGGCTGCTAAAACAGAATACCATAGACTGGAGGGCTTATAAACAACTGAAATTTATTTCTCATAGTTCTGGAGTTCTAGAAGTCTGAGATCATGTGTCAGCATGGTCAGATTCTCATGTGATTCCTCTTCTGCTGTTTCCTCACTGTGTACTCACATGCTGTTTCCTCACTGTGTACTCACGAGAGAGCTCTCATGCGTCTCTTTCATAAGGGCATTAATCCAATTCATGATGGCTCCATCCTCATGACCTAATTACCTACCAAAGGCCCGACTTTCTGATATCATCATATTGGGGGTTATGATTTCAACACATGAATTTTGAGGAGACACAAACATTCAGTCCATAAAAGCCAACCCCACAGGGAGCTCTGGAGGACTATTTCCTAACAGAATTGTCTGATGCCTGGCTGAGATACTAGATCTTAACACTCCAGTGTCACTCAGTTAGCAGATGCAGAATGCCCCAGGAAGGCATGAGCTTTGGTGAGGGAGCCTTCTGCAATTGAGGCAAGCCCTAAAGGGTCACAGTGGTGTTGAATTCGATTTTTTTAAAGATATAATACCTTTCTATTCAGTTTATAGAATCTATTGATTGATGGAAACTAGAAAGGTAGTGCCAACTAGAAGAGATGTCACCCTCATCAGTGGAAAAAAGCTGACTTTTTTGATTGATGTCTATGAAATCTATGAATCTATGAAATGAATGTCTGTATGATTTAAAATCTATGGAACATAATAAAGACTATCTAGGGATAAAAAAATAAGTAGCCCATGCAGAGTGTTTAAAAATGATAATAAGAAAAAAATTTCACATATCAAGTCTGTTTTATTCAATATAATATTTACAATTTTTACCATCTATTGTCCTATGGGACTACAAACACTATAAAGCTAGGAACTAAATTTGTAGTTACTAAAATTCATAACTACAAATCTACATATAGTTTGCTGAAAGTATACTTTCAACAAATAAAGAATAGAAAAGAGACCAGTTCACAAAATATGAAAGGGTAGACACATGGTGGCTAATCCCTACCACTAAAAAATCACTAAGTGATAATAAAGGAGAAAAAAAAGTATAAATATACAAGTACTAAGTTAAAAAACAATGAAATAACAGGGATATCAACATTTTTTAAGATGCAGTGCAGGTAGATGACTGGAAACCAAACTAGCAAACCAAAGAATGAAAACTGAGTGCTAAATGGGAGAAATCAAGATACGAACTTTTGTGCAAGAGAAATTCAGAGAAATTCAGGAATCTGAGGTACTTAGCATGTCCAATATGCAGTATAACAATATTGAAATACTGAAAACAATGTGACTTCCGCTTTCAGAGAAGGCATGGAATAAATTTGGAAGTTGCTATTCCCATCCTTTAAACAAGAAAAGCAGCAGAAACTAAAAATCAATTACTTTTCTTGTAAACATTATAGAACAGAGGTCACCAAGCAAAATGCCACCCTGAAATCTGGGGAGTCAGGCAAATCCAGAGTGATACTGCAATTGAAATCTGTTAATCTAGAGCTGTAGTTACTGAATCCATAAACAAGTAGGACCACTTAAAGGGTAATTTTGACTAATGCTGGAGGCTATGTGTGGAAGGGAAGAGAAACTCCTGGGTTCTTCGTTGAACCTCCACCGTTTCATGGGCTCTCTCTAGGAAACCATGAGGTTCTATGGTGAAGATCCAAAAAAGAACCCCTCTTGTCTCTGGCATGGGTAGAAGAGTATTCATTGTGAAACATGTCCAGTGCCTTCTCCAAAACACAGGTGTACTCTCCAGGGAAAAAGGGTTTGCCAGAAGGCAATTCTGAAATCTTATCCCAGCTGAGAAAGGGGAACTCCTCCCACAGGCAGGCCACTGCTGCTGGCATTCTATCTAACCTAAGGGGTAGAGAGCAATAACAGGGGACAGGACTTCAGGAAAACAGATGGAAATGTTGTCGCTCAGGACTAGTGTACTGTATAGGGGAAAAAGGTATTTCACCCAAGAAATACCTGTAAAGGTAACACAACCAAGAAACAGGGCCACTAAAAGACTGGGACTTAGAAGACTACAGAATGTTCCTCTTACCCCACATTTTATCACCAAACCAACAAGGCTTCAGTCTAATAACAGTGGATTACAACTGAAAAGGAGAAAGAAACAGACTCTTTTGAAAGAGTACATATGGAATCCCCAAAGTCAGAAGAGGAGACAAAAACGAGGACACTAGAAAAGATTAGAAGCTTGGTACCTTTAACTCCAACAATCATTAAAGCTCCAGCAATCATTAGACAGTGAATCCCATGTCCAGATTCATATACATCATCACATTAAAGGCCCATTTAATCTCATTTTCTATTGTCCCATATATTAAAACCCATATAGGTTTCCACAAAATCTTACAAAGCATGAAAAAAATGCAAGAAAAAACGAAACAGTTTGAGGAGACAAAGTTATCATAAAAACCAGACAGCTAAGACACAGATTTTGGAATTATCAGACTGAAGAGTTAAAATAACTAAAATTAGTTTTAATCTAGGGAAACCACTAATTTTTTTAAAGAAGCATAATTGGTGAGCTCAGAGAAGAGAAAAAAAAGTAGCTTATATAAAATGCTCCATTAAGGCCAGGGAAGATATAAAAAGAGGGAAAGAAAAAGAAACAGAACAAAGTCAACTAATAGAAAACAGTTTAGAATTTGGTAGATTATAATCCAACTGTATTGGATAATCACTTTATATGTAAATGTCCTAAATACACATAACAAGACAGATTATCAGTGTGGATTTTTTTAACAAAAGAAAAACCAAGAACAAATATATGCTGTCTATAAGTAACTCAAGACTCAGATAGGTTAAATGTAAGACAATACAGAAGTATAAACGTGAACATTAGAAAAGAAAGCAGAAGTAGCTATATTTATGTAAAATATGGCAGAATTCCTAATAAGGAAAACTATAAAAGATAAAGAGAACATTGTTACATAATAATTATTGGTTCAAATTTCCAATAAAAATAAAAATTTGAATGTGTATGCACCTGAAAGAGTATCAAAATACATGAGATAAAAATGATGGAACTGATAATAGAAATAGAAAATTCTACTAAAGTAGTTGGAGACATCAACACTTCTCTATCAGTAATTTACAGATGAAACAGGTAGAAAATTAGGAGGGATACAGACAACATAAAATGTACTGCTAATCAATTTAATCAAATTGATATTTATAGAGTTCTCCATTTAAGAGCAGGAAAATACACCTTCTTTTTAAGCTCACATGGATCACTCACCAAGATAGTCTGCATTCTGGGCTATAGAACATTCCCTAAACATTTATAAAAATATAAATAAACCACATTAAATATGTTCTCAAAGTACATGGAATTAAACCAAAAATTAACTAAAAATCAAAAACAAAAAGATAGCTGGAATTTTCCCCAAAATATTTGGAAAATAAACAGCATGATTCTAAATAATCAGTTGGTCAAAGAAGAGGTCTCAAGAAAGATTTTAAATTCTTTGAATTAAATGAAAATGAAAACAAAACATCTGAATTTGGGAGATACAGTGAAAACAGTAATTAGAGGAAATTTATAGTGTTAACCGAATGTCTGTTTTTGATCTTTACTTTTTAATTTTTTTGGCGGTACGCAGGCCTCTCACTGTTGTGGCCTCTCCCGTTGCGGAGCACTTGCTCCGGACGCGCAGGCTCAGCGGCCATGGCTCACGGGCCCAGCCACTCCGCGGCATGTGGGATCTTCCCGGACCGGGGCACAAACCCGTGTCCCCTGCATCAGCAGGCGGACTCTCAACCACTGTGCCACCAGGGAAGCCCTGGTCTGTATTTTTGACCATTGTGATTTCCTACATAAGAGCAAAAGTGATCAAAGCATCTTTTGTTATAATGTTGGGGTTTGTTCCCAATTCCCAAAATAGCTCAGGAGAGATAAAAGTGAAAGGAGCATCTTTTGTTATTCATAACATGCCCCTTTCAGCCACAGTTTATGTTAATGAGGTGAGTTTTGGAAAGCCCTCTGGACAGAGGCTGGTTGCCAGGAGAACCAACCACTTATCAGAGAGTTGGAACTTTCAGTCCCACTCTGGGCCTCTGGGGAGGGAAAAGAGACTGGAGATTGACTTCAATCACCAATGGCCAACGATCTTTTAATCAATCATGCCAACGGACATAATGAAGCCTCCATAAAAAACCTGGAGTTCAGGGAGCTTTTGAGTTAGGGAACACATGGAGGTATTGGAAGGGTGGCATGCCTGAGAAGGGTACTGAAGCTTGGCACTACTTCTCCCATACCTTGCCCTATGCATCTCTTGCATCTGGACATTGCTGAGTTATATCCTTTTATAATAAATTGATAATACAGTAAGTAAACTGTTTTTCCTAAATTCTGTGAGCCATTCTAACAAATTAACAAACCTGAAGAGTGGGCAGTGGGAACTCTGATTTATAACCAATCAGTCAGAAGTACCAGAGGCCTGAACTTGAGACTGGCATCTGAAGTTGGGGGCAGTCTTGCAGGTCTGGGCTCTTAACTTGTGAGACCTGGTGAGAATTCCAGGTAGGTAGTGTCAGAATAGAACTGAGTTGAATTGAATTGAATTGAATTGTAGGACACCCAGTTAGTGTTCAAAGACTCAGAGAAGTGGTTGGTGTGGAAAAACCCCCACATTTTCCATGTCAGAAGTGTAATGTGTATAGTAGAAAGAAAGTGTCTTTCCTTATAAGAACTAATGAAAATTTGAGCAACATTAATTAAATCAAGACTACGAAAGCAACAGAGAAAACCAATAAAATTAAAAGTTCTTCCTCTGAAAAGATTTTAAAAAAATGAATAAACCATTAGCCAGGCAAGCCACAAAAAACCCCACAAATTATAAGTATCAGAAATGAGACAGGGTTCATCACTAATGATTTAATGGATATTAAAAGGATACTAAAGGAATAATACATTCAAGTCTATGCCCATACTTTGATAACTTACATGAAATTGACCACTTCTTTGAAAGACTCAAACTACCCAACTCACACAAGAAAAAATAGGTAGTATAAATGGACCCATACCTATTAAAGAAATTGAATCAATAATTAATAAACGTCCAAAAAAGAAAGCACCAAACCCATATGGTTTTACTGGGGAATTCTACCAAATATTTCAGGGAGAAATGATACTAATTTCCCAAAATTTCTTCCAAAAATTAGAAGCAATATTTCTTCCAAAATTAGAAGTAACATTTCTAATTCATTCTGTAAGGCCAGCATTACTCCAGTAATAAGACCAGATAGAGATATTACAAGAGAAAAAGCATCAAACCAGTATTTTTCATAGACATAGATGGAAAATCCTTAACAAAGTATTAGTGACTTATCTGGCAATATATAAAAGAGATAATATATTATGACCAACTGAGATTCCTTCTAGGAAAGCAAGGCTAGTCAACAATCATTCATTAAGCAATATATGTAATTCATTATATTAACAGACTGAATAAGATAAAACACATGAGCATACCAATGGATGCAGAACAAGCATTCAATAAACACTTATTCATGATAAGTACTCTCAGCAAATAAATAACAGAGGGGAACTACATTAATCTAATAAATAAAATGTACAAAAAACCTACATCGAACCTCATACTTAATGGTGAGAAAGTGAACAATTTCCTGCTAAAATTAGGAGTAGGGCCAGGGTATCCTTTACTACCATTCCTTTTTAACATTATACTGGATGTCCTAGCAGACGCATTAAGACATGAAAAAAATTATATAGAGAGATATTGGAAAAGAGATATTATAATAAAGATCTTTATTCAAACATGACAGAATTGTCTATATAGAAAACCCCAAGGATTTTACAAAAATAATCGGGAGCTAATAAGCAATTATGCAAGGGTCACAGGATACAAGGTCAAAATACAATTGTCCACTTAAAAGTCAATTACTCTCCTATATGTCAGCAAAAAACAACTGGAACTTGAAATTTTTTTAAAAAAACTATAATAATATCAAGAAAATCAAGTACTTAGGTATAAATCTAACTAAATATTTACAGGATCTGTATGTGAAAAACTATACAACAGTAATGAAAAAAACCAAAGAAGACATAAATAGAAAGTGAAATATTCTATGTTCATATATTGGAGAAATTAATATTGTGAAGATGTTATTTCTTCCCAATTTGATCAATAGATTCAACACAATTCAGATCAATGTCTCAGCAAGCTGCTTTGTAGATACTGACAAACTGATTCTAAAATTTACATGGGAAAGCACAGGACCTAGAATAACCATTACATAATGAAGTCACCTATTGACTGTTTTCCCATTCAGTGTTGCCAAGTGTGTAAAATGATTTGGAAGTATGAATCAAAATATAATGATATGATTTAAGAAAATGTTTCTGTATTCACTCAAGTAAAAGTGAAAGAGACAGAAGTAAAGAAGGAAGGAAGGAAAAATAAAGGAGGAAGGGGGGAGAGAGAGAGAAGAAAGAAAAGAAAGAAAGAGAAAGAAGGAAGGGA
The DNA here is from genome assembly GCF_003676395.1 of Aethalodelphis obliquidens. Lineage (NCBI taxonomy): Eukaryota > Metazoa > Chordata > Mammalia > Artiodactyla > Delphinidae > Aethalodelphis > Aethalodelphis obliquidens. Next base: position 7,638,354 of record NW_020838024.1, on the reverse strand, counting down.
GGGAGGGAAGGAAGAAAGGACAGGAGGAAGATAAAGAGAAATGACAGGAGGAAGGCAAAGGGAAAAAAAAGAAAAAAATAGATACGTTGATTAGAAAAACAGTTTGGGAATGTTTTTAAAAGTTAATGCAAAAATTGACCTAACAGGTTTTTTCTTTTCCTTAAAGAACAAAGAGCTTCAGAGTATACACTGGGATGGACTTTGTCAACTTCAAATGCAGCTTTAGTAGATGAAGTCACAAAGCTTATTTCTGAAGTAAATGAGATCTCTCTTATTACCAAAATATTAGTCATCTTTATTGCCATTTGTAATTAATTCCTTGTGGATGATTTTCTAACCTATGGGTACTTCAAAATTCTTTTATTTTTAAAATACGAATGCTTTCTTGCCAGTGAAGTTATAGGTTCATAAGCTTTTTGTTTTCAGTGAAGAATATATTGATTTTTAGAAAGTTTAATTGTCCCAGGCTCTTGAGATGATACATATGCATTTCAGAATGAATTATTCTTCCTTTCCGATACATTTTAAAACACAGAATAAAATGCTTTCTTATAAAATCACTGTAAAAGTAAAATTATTACAAGATTATTAAAACAACAAAATCATTTTTCATGCAAATAAACCATTAGATGGATAACAAGCTGTCCACTATGTCCAGAGGACAACGAGAAGAGGATTATTTAATTTCATTTCTGTAAATAAGATTATGAAGCCAGCTATCTCATCAATGGACTATATTAAGGTGACTTTTCTGGATACAACAGTTTCATATGGTAAGGGAGACAAAACAGTAGAATGAAATCAACTTAAACAAGCTCCCTGACATTAGTGCTTCCATTTTTTAAACTAAGTTATAATTAACATACAATATTATGTTAGTTTAAGGTGTACAACATAGTAATTTGACATTTTTATATATTATAAAATGATCACTGCAATAAGACCAGTTACCATCCATCACCATACAAACTGCTTACAATATTACTGACTATATTCCCTATGTGTACATTGCATTCCCTTATTGATTCATTTATACTTATGTATAACTGGAAGTTTGTACCTCTTAATTCTCTTCACCTATTTCATTCATCCCCCAATCTTTCACCTTTGTGGCAACCACCAGTTTGTTCTCTGTATCTATGAGTCTGTTCCTGTTTTGTTTGTTTTTCTTCTTTAGATTTCATATATAAATGAAATCATATAGTATTTGTTTTTCTCTAATTTCACTTAACATAATACCCTCCAGGTCTATCCATGTTGATGCAACTGGCAAGATTTCATCTTTTTTACAGCTGAATAATATTCCATTTAATGTATAAACCACATTTTCTTTATCCATTCATCAGGCAATGGACACTTAGGTTGCTTCCATATCTTGGCTACTGTAAACAGTGCTTCAATAAATATAGGGGTACTTATATATTTTCAAATTAGTGTTTGTTTTCTTCAAATAAATACCCAGAAATGGAATTGCTGGATTGTATGGCAGTTCTATTTTTAGTTTTTTGCGGAACTTCCATACTGTTTTCAAGTAGCTGTACCTACTTATTGGGTGGGCCAAAAAGTGCCTTCAGTGTTTTGAGTAAAAATAAAAGACACATTTTTCATTTTCACCAAGAACTTTCTTGAACAACGTATTCATCATTTTGTGCCACTACCTTCTGCCATTTTTCAGGCAACTTCATAATTCCATCTTCCCAAAACTTTTAATCTTTTTGAGCAAGGAACTGTTCCAGTTGCCTTTTAAAGTCTTCCAGGGAACTGAAATATTTTCCATTAAGAGAATTTTGTAAAGACTGAAATAAATAGAAATCCAAAGGTGCAATATCTGGTGAATACGGCGGATGAATCAGAACTTCCCAGCCAAGCTGTAACAGTTTTTGCGTGGTCATCAAAGAAACATGCGGTCTTGTGTTATCCTGATAGAAGATTATGCGTTTTCTGTTGACCAATTCTGGACACTTTTCGTCAAGTGCCACTTTCAGTTGGTCTAATTGGGAGCAGCACTTTTGGAATTAATCATTTGGTTTTCCGAAAGTCCTCATAATAGAGGACTCCCTTCTAATCCCACCATTAGGTACAACATCACCTTCTTTGGATGAAGACCAGCCTTTGGTGTGGTTGGTGGTGGTTCATTTCACTTGCCCCACAATCTCTTCCATTCCAGATTGTTGTACAGTATCTACACTTTTCATCGCCAGTCACAATTTGTTTTAAAAATGGAACGTTTTAATTACATTTCAGTAGAGAATCGCATGCGGAAATATGGCCAAGAAGGGTTTTTTTCACTTATGTGGAACCCAAATATCAAAGAGGTGAACGTAACCAAGCTGGTGCAAATGCTTTCAGTGCTTGATTTGGATATTTGAGTATGTCAGCTATGTGCTGCATAGTATAATGTTGATTATTCTCAATTATTGTTTCAATTCGATCACTATCAAGTTCAACTGGTCTACCCAACCATGGAGCATTGTCCAGCAGGAAATCTCCAGCACAAAACTTCGCAGACCACTTTTGACACGTTTGATCAGTCACAGCACCTTCTCCATACACTGTGCAAATCTTTTTGTGCATTTCAGTTGCGTTTTTACCTTTCTTGAAATAATAAAGCATAAAATGCCAAAACTGTTGCGTTTATTCTTCCATCTTCAATATTAAAATGGCTATACAAAAATTCACCAATTTTGATGTCTTTTTTTAAATGCACGCTGATGTGAGAGCTGTCACACACAATCTAACAAAATTATTTCGAATGCAGTTAAAGACAACTAAGTGCTACTAGAGCCATCTTATGGAAAAAACAGAACCTTTCGGCCCACCCAATACATTCCCACCAACAGTGCACAAGGGTTCTTCCCTTTTCTCCACATCTTTGCCAACACCTGTTGTTTCTTGTCTTTTTGATAACAGCCATTCTGACACGTGAGGTGATATCTTATTGTGGTTTTGATTTGCATTTCCCTGATGATTAATGATGTTGAACATCTTTTCATGGGTCAGTTGGCCATGTGTATGTCTTCTTTGGAAAAAATGTCTATTCAGGTGTTCTGCTCATTTTTAATCGGGTTGTCTGGTTTCTTTGATATTGAGTTAAATGAGTTCTTTATATATTTTAAATGTCAACCAATTATTGGATATATAGCTTGCAATATCTTCTCCCATTCAGTAGGCTGCCTTTTTGTTTTGTTGGTGGTTTCTTCTGTTGTACAAAAGTTTTTTGGTTTGACGTAGTCCCATTTGTTTATTTTTGCTTTATTGCCCTTGCCTGAGGAGACATATCCAATAAAGTTTGCTAAGACAGATGTCAAAGAGGTTACTGCCTATGTTTTCTTTGAGGAGTTTTATGGTTTCAGGTTCTATATTTAAATCTTTAATCCATTTCGAGTTTATTTTTGTATATGGTGTAAGAAAGTGCTCCAGATTCATTCTTTTTCTTGTACCTGTCCTGTTTTCTCAGCACTGTTTATTGAAGAAGTTGTCTTTTCCCCATTGTATATCCTTGCCATCCTCATCATAGGTTAACTGACCATATTTCTAGACACTCATATTCTGTTCCATTGATCTATGTGTCTGTTTTTTGTGTCAGTACCATATATTTTGATTACTATAGCCTTGTAGCATAGTTTCAAGTCGGGAGCATGATATCTCCAGCTTTGTTCTTTTTTCCCAAGATTGCTTTGGTTATTCAGGGTCTTTTATGGTTCCATACAGATTTTACGATTATTTGTTCTAGTTCTGTGAAAAAAATGTCATTGGAATTTTGATAGGGACTGTATTAAATCAGTAGATTCCTTTGAGTACTATGGACATTTTTTATGATATTGATTAGCCCAATCCATAAGCACAGAATATCTTTCCATTATTTGTATCTTCTTTAATTCCTTGCACCAATGTCTTATAATTTTCAATATATAGGTCTTTCACCTCCTTGGATAAATTTACTTCAAGGTGTTCTATTACTTTTGATGCAATTGTAAATGGGATTGTTTTCTTAATTACTTTTGAATAGTTTGTTACTGGTGTATAGAAATGCAACAGATTTTTGTATATTAATCTTGTATCCTAAACTTTACTGAATTCATTTATTAGTTCTAACAGTTTTGTTGTGGAGATTTTGGGACTTTTTTTTTTTTTTTGTATAGTATCATGTCCTCTACAAACTGTGACAGTTTTACATCTTCCTTTTCCAATTTGGATAACTTTCATTTCTTTTTCTTGCCTAATAGCTGCAGCTAAGATTTCCAATACATGTACAATAGATGTGGCAAGAGTGAGCATCCTTGTCTTGTTCCTTGTTCCTTTCAGCATCCTTGTTCCTTGTTCCTTGCTCCTTTCAGTGTCCCGGTTCCTTGTTCCTTTCAGCTTTTTACCATTAAGTATGAAGTTAGCTGTGGGTTTGTCATATACAGCTTTTATTATGTTGAGGTATATTCCCTCTATACTCACATTATTCAGAATTTTTATCATAAATGGCTGTTGAATTTTGTCAAAAACTTTTTATGCATCTACTGAAATGATAATGATTTTTATACTTTTTTTTGTTAATGTGGTGTAACACATTGATTGATTTATAAATGTTAAACCATCCTTGCATCCCCAGAATAAATTTCACTTAATCATGGTATATGATCCTTTGGCTTGCTAATATTTTGTTGAGAATTTCTGCATCTATGTTCATCAGTGATATTGGCCTGAAATTTTCTTTTTTTTTGGTAGTCTTTGGTTTTAGTATCGGGGTAATGCTGGCCTTGTGAACTGAACTTGAAAGTGTCCCTTTTTTCTTAAAATTTTCAGAATAATTCGAGAAAGATAGGTACTAACTCTTCTTTAAATGTTTGGTAGAATTCACCTATGAAGTCATCTGGACTGGACTTTTGTCTTGGGGGAGTTTTTTGATTACTGATTCAATTTTGTTACTAATAATTAGACTATTCAGATTTTCTACCCCAGCTTTCTTTTCTTTTCTGTTTTCATGGAATATTTTTTTCTATCCTTTCACCTTCAGTCTATTTTGTATTTATATCTAAGAAGAGTCTCTTATAGGCAGCCTATTGATGGGTTTTATTTTTTATTCATTCTGCTACCCTATGTCTCTTGATTGAGCCATTTGTCCATTTACATTTAAAATAATTATTTCTAGGTATGTATTTATTGAAATTAACTTCATTGTTTTCTGGTTATTAGTTCTTCCTTTCTTAAATTAATAGTTTGTAGACTCATTTGCTCTCCAGATTGATGTATATCATCATATAGTTAATATTTAAACATGAAATTATTTCAACTGTAGAAGTTAGTCACAAATTGTTTTGAAGTTTATTAAAATGTTTTATGTTGCAAGAGTATGGAAAACTTCTAGAAAAATTCAAAAAAAATGACACAGCACTGCCAACAAAAATAAAGTAATTAAAATTTGGAGGACCCATGTTTTATTCCCCATGTATGTACTATCCTTGTCTAACACTCTGTCAGAAATTTTACTGTGTTAGAAAATTAGAGAGGAAAGTAAAATTTAGCTATTTTATAAGTATATCCATTAACTATATGCCTTGGTATCAAATAAGTATCTTCAGAACTCCTTATTAATGGACTTCTTTTAATAAGACAATAACAGTTCTTCCAAAATCACAGTTTCTTCCAAGTTTTTTATCATTCTTAAAATGGATACTTCCTAATTAACCTAATTTTGCTTCAGATCACATGTGCTATAAATGAAGTGTCTGATGTTCAGCAATATCACTTTTACACCTGCATAAAATTAATATTTCATCATTTAAATAATACAAAATGCCATTTCATTATAGAGTATTTTGAGAATACAGGAAAAAATAATCATTCATAGGCCTACAATCTAAAACAATTACCATTAACATTTTGACCTACTGTTTTTCAAATATTTTCCTAAACATAGTTGTTTTGTAATTCTTGTTTGCTATATAGACAATACTGCACAGGAATTAAGAGTGTGAGCTCAGCGTCAGACAGAATAGGTTTGAAATCATGTTCAACTACTCATTTATTTTATTCCTTAGTTTCTTCACCTGTAAAATTGGTATCATAAGTGTAGGAATTTTTAACTCTGAAGGCAGTAGTAAAAATTAAATAGGATAACATATAAGTAAAAGCTTTGGCATAGGAACTATTCTAAATTAGTGCATAACTGTGTATGTATAATACATTTGTGAATTTAATTCTGTAATCTTTTTATACATATATTATAAACATAAGACTTTTTCATGTGTTACAGAAACTTCTCAATCATTTTCTATGTTATGATATTCTTTGAAGTTTATCTACATCCGTTAAAACATATTTAAATGTTTAGATTGTTTTAATATATATTAGTAAAAGCAACTGTGATAAAGGATCCAAATAATAATAAACTTCTGTCAATTGTGCATCTGAAATCAGCAAATTTTAAAATTTTCATAATTGTTTAGATATTTGTTAAAAATAAATAAAAATTTACAGCAAAAGTAACATTTATTTTGTTCTTTTTCTATGTTTCTCTCACTAGAGGCAATTGGTATAAATTTTATGTGTAAATTTTATACATTTACATTTATATACCCTATACATATATGAACTTATAAGTATTATAGTATTATTTTTCAAATTTATACAAATATTATCATACTTTGATTAACATTATCATCTGTACAAGAGTTATATTTCTCCAATTAATAAGTCTCATTCATTTTTTTGTCTTTGTTAATCTGAATAACAGCCCCCAAATATTGCCCATGTCCTAATCCCTGGAACCACTGAATGTTACCTTACATGGCAGAAGACACTTTGCAGATGTGACTATCTGACACTGATCAGGAGATTATCCTCAATTATGCAGGCATAAGAATCCTTATAAGAGAGATGCAGAAGGAGTCAGAGTCAGAGGAAAAGGCCATGTGATGTTGGAAGCAGAGACTGGAGTGATGTGCTTTGAAGATGGAGGAAGGGACCACAAGCCAAGGAATACAGGTAGCCACTAGAAGCTGAGAGGCCAAGGAAACAGAATCTCCAGAAAAAAAACAGGCCCTCCAGTTATTTTAGACTTCTGACCTCCAGAAATGTATATTGATATGTTTGTGTTCTATTAAGCTACTAAATTTGTTGTAATTTGTTACAATAGCATATTTTTGGAAACTAATACACTATCCCATAGTAATATTCATATTTTATTTGATTATTTTTTGTTTCACTTAGTTTTCATAGTTTTAGGTGTAACATTTAGTATCGATTCTTTTATGAGTAGATCAAGCAAACAACAAAAGCCAAGTTTAAAAACACCAATTTGAGGTGAATGCAATCCTTTTGATGTACTATAATTATTGATATAATGTATTTATTTTATCTTAGTTTGAGTGTTCTGTTTCTTTTCCATAGTTTTTGATTTGCATGCTTATCTCCCCACCCTGTCTTCTTCATTTCTATTAGGTTGATATGATTTTTCCATGTGTTGTCTTCTGCTAGTTTGACAGCTACAAATTTAATTCTGTATCTTTGTAATTACCCATAATTTTTCAACATACAGAAACATATCAACTCACAAACTCTAAAGTTATTTGGAAATTTATCCTCTTTTAAATGGAATAACTTAGCCTATTTTAACTACCCACTACATCAGTCCTATCCAGTTATCACATATTGATTTTTTATGACCATTGTTTTCTGCATCTCACTCCTTCCTTTTGCATTTTATTCTTACTGAAAAGTATTCTTTAATAGTTGATTCAGCATGAATATGTATGCTCTAAACTGTTTTCACTTTTGTATGTTTGAAAATGTAATTTTACCCTAAATCTTGACTGTTCTTTAGCTCGATGTAGAATTCTAGCTTGACAGTCATCTCAATATTATTGTTGCCAAAGTGATGACAACTCACTGTTGAATGTTATTACTTGATATGTAATTGGTGTCTTTTGTATAGCTTTTTTTTTAATTTTCTTTTTTATTTAGCATTCAGATTTTTCCTTAGAAAATGAATGTATTTATTTTTATTTATCTTAATGGGCTCTCACTGAATTTTAAGCCAGTTTTTCTTCAATTCTAGAAAAACCTGTTATTATTATATCTTCAAATATTGTAATTCTAATAAGTCATCTAATCTTGACTTCCAGAACTATTTCTGGATGCTTTAAACATACCATTTATTCTTTTATCTCTTTAACTCTTTGTGTAGATTTCTGGGTAAATTAACCAACACTATCTTCCATACTTCTAATGCTTTCTTTAACTGAGTAATTTCTAGAATTCACCCCAAATACTGTGATACTATTTTTTAATATTCAATGACTATAATTTTCACTCCTAATATTTTTAATTGTTTATTTTTATAAATAATCTGTTTTTGATTAGTATCTGCTATTTCCATATCACAAATTATCATTTTTGTGTATGCTATTTTTTCCATTATCACTTGGAGGAAACTAAACATACTTACTTTAAATTATTTTTAGAGTACTCTATAACTTACACTTATTTTAAGACAAATTGATGACAATTGGATCTTAGTGGGTAGTTTTCTTCAAGCTCTTCGAAGAGGTTTTTTGTTGTAATATTCATCTTGGATGTGAGCATGCTCTTGCTTTCTCTTTCTCAATCTGTGTGTGTGTGTGTGTGTGTGTGTGTGTGTGTGTGTGTGTGTGTGTATCTGGTTATGCTTCCACTATGGTCAACTGCCACTTCACCCCCAGTCTTGTGCATTCCTTCATGAGAATGAGGTTTTCTAGCCTCATATCATATAATTAATGTCATAGATCTTTTCACTGACACAGTGAACACCTTGGCACAAATCCCATTTTCTGGCCATCTCCTCCTTCTTTCAAACTTATTACTGGCAAAGTTTTATAGATTTGGCAACTCCAGAGAGCTGCCACAGTTTGTCTCTACATTTTAAAGGAGTACAGCCCCAGATCCTAATATAAAATGATGGGCCTCACTGAGTCCTCAGTGATATGATGGGAAATTTGGTGATAGTCACCATACTGGAATCAAAATCTCCAAGGCTCTTGCTGAAAATCATGAGCTTCATGGGATTACCCGCCACGTAACACTGTGAGAATAGTTTTCCACTTCTGAACTATAGAGAAATTTGTCATCTTTTGAGCATAGTCATGAATTTATTATACTTTAATATTTGCTCATTATTGCTATATGTTATCTGGGGCTCCGGAGAATTATAGTATGTGCTAATCATACTGTCTCTATTACAATGCAATAGATATCTCTCTATATATATTTTTCTACTTTGGGTTATTTTTCAGGCCACATTTCCAGAAATGGAATTATTATTTAATTATGAGAATTATGTACTTTCTTAATTCTCTTGATATTACTGCCAAATTTCTATTCTAAATGGTTAACATTCAATTTTGTATTGATGTTTCCAAAGACACTTTTTATTTTAAACTAAAAATGCTGTAAAGGGCTGACAAATATTTTAATACCATTTTTATCTGACACAGTCATAAAACCTGCTCTAATTCCTGAGGCTTTAAAACATCCTAAGTGTACTATATTTAAGTGTTTTATCCCATTCCCCATAACTGTTGTGCTTAGGAAATGCAAGAAATAATTCATGTTTTCTTCTGTTACAATCGACACTGTAAACTGAATTATCTTTTAGTCAGAAAGTCTGCAATAGGAAGAATAATCCCCAAAGATCAGGGCTGAATGAGTCATTGGTGTGATAGACTGAACTTCCTTGAAGATTTCTGGAGAAACCCACTGATGAATGGAGAAATACAAAATTCTCACAGTGCTGCCAGTATAGGAACTGGGACACAGACACAATTAAATATACACTCTTAGTAAAATAGAAAATGAAGGGAAATTGTAAAAACGAATACATATTTTTCACACTATAAAAGTAACTGACCCAAAATATATGAAAAATATACTAGTTCATAGCAAAGTGAGAGAACCAAACACACAGTATCAGGAAACTGTTTGCCCTTGGCCAAGAGTTACTTATTAGATTACTTATTTTGTTAAGAAATAAAAATAAAATGTGCTAGTCTATTAGTCACTTGATAAATATGACAATATTTAGCTGGCTTTTATTCACTATATTTACTAACTTCTTTTGGCAACACGCTAACATAGCAAAAGCCTTCCTGAAAGGTTTTCAAGATATTTAGTGATATATAGCATGGGTGAAATAGAATCAAATAAATTCTGCACTCTTTTATCATGCATTCCAGGACAGTTGCTGAAAATTTGAATGACATAATAAGCCTGACTTGTAGAAGAATGAAAGTGTTACTGTGTCCTTAGTTCTAAGTAAAGAAGTGCGCTAGGGACATGAGAGGAGGAGAGGAACAAAAGGCAAGAGTCTCTTAGTTGAGCTTGGATTGGTTGGTTCCACTGATTCAGGGAACTTGGAAGCTGAGATATAGATGGGAGTACTATTTACCAGCAAGAACTTCCTTATAAGGGAATGCATGCATTCGGGTCTTAGGACACAAATATTCCTTGACTACTCCACCTAGAATTACAGAATCCAAACAACCAATTTCAGCAGCTTTATTTTTCCCCCTCTGTCATAGGAGGCGGTGGTTTTGCAAAAACAATTATGATAATGTAATAGACAGAAAGACACCAGCAGACAACAGATCTAGATATTAGTTCCTTTAATGCGATTAAAAGCAAAATAATTTTTGCAGTTATGAAAAGATAAAATAGAGTTGACCCTTGAATAACACAGTGATTAGGGGTGCCAAACCTCACAGAGTGGAAAATCCACCTACTGCTATCTCTGCCTCAAAAACAAAGAAGTTGATAAATGATTCACCCAAGGGTAGGAAGCTGAAACAGTCTGGACAGAATCAGGACTCAAACCATACTTTTTTTTTTATACAGCAGGTTCTTATTAGTTATCTATTTTATACACATCAGTGTATATATGTCAATCCCAATCTCCCAATTCATCCCACCACCAACCCCCCACTTACCCCCTTTCATGTCCATACGTTTGTTCTCTATATCTGTGTCTCTATTTCTGCCTTGCAAACTGGTTCATCTGTACCATTTTTCTAGATTCCACATATATGCATTAATATACAATCTTTGTTTTTCCCTTTCTGACTTACTTCACTCCATATGACAGTCTCTAGGTCCATCCACGTCTCTACAAATGACCCAATTTCGTTCCTTTTCATGGCTGAGTAATATTCCATTGTATATATGTGTCATCCCTCTTTATCTATTTGTCTGTCGATGGGCATTTAGGTTGCTTCCATGACCTGGCTATTGTAAATAGTGCTGCAATGAACGCTGGCGTGCATGTGTCTTTTTGAATTATAGTCAAACCATAATTCTTTTGATTCCACATATTGTGGTCTCTAATTGAGCACAAACTTTTCCTCACATTTAGTTAATTTAAACATCTGTAAAATGAAAATACAGGTACCATATTTATTTGGGAAAAAATTCATGTATAATTGGACCCATGCACTTCAAACCTGTGTTTCTCAAGGGTCATCTGTACTGTCTGAAAGACAGAGTGGTACTACTATCTGGGGACTAGCTTCACTGTATTGAAATTCCAAGAAGGCACCCAACTGTAAATGATAATTTCATATCTTTCAAGGGATAAACTTTGCCAATCTCCCTTTATGGCAGGGTGATTAAACCATTTTGATTTCTTTTAACACTACTGGGGACTCTCTCTGGCTACCTGCCTGCCTGTCTACTTTTTGCAAATAATTTCAGAACATTACCAAAGGATTACTATAAATTTGAGTGAATCATTTAACTATTTTTCAGGTACACAATTCATTTAAGAGGCTTTGGATTCTGGACAGCCTGAATTCTACTTCTTCTTTTTTTTTTAATAAATTTATTTATTTATTTATTTCTGGCTGCACTGGGTCTTCGTTGCTGCGTGGGGGCTTTCTCTAGTGCCAGCAAGTGGTGGCTACTCTTCGTTGTGGTGCGCAGGCTTCTCATTGCAGTGACTTCTCTGGTTGTGGAGCATGGGCTCTAGGCACGCGGGCTTCCGTAGTTTTGGCACATGGGATCAGTAGTGGTGGCTCGTGGGCTCTAGAGCACAGGCTCAGTAATTGTGGCACATGGGCTTAGTTGCTCTGTGGTATGTGGGATCTTCCTGGACCAGGGCTCGAACCCATGTCTCCTGCACTGGCAAGCAGATTCTTAACCACTGCACCACCAGGGAAGTCCCCTGAATTGTATTTCTGCAGGTGGTATTTTCATCAGTGAAAAGCTGTTGGGTGTTTAAAATCAGGCAAGTCCAGTTTTATATCCAAGAGTATACAAAAAAGGTCATCAGTCTTGGCAGTTGAACTTTTGAGAAAGAAGAAAAAATTAAATATCACTAAGCAGAGATATGTTATTTTTTCTCTGTGTTTGGATCTCTTTTTCCAATTCATGTTTTTTTCCATGATAAATTGAGATAGGTGGGTACGTTTACTTTTGGAGTTGGCCTTGCTCTTTGAGATTCTCTGCAGAAAGAAAGGCTGGAAGAGTCCGATCAGGCTCTCTTCTTATTTAATTTTTATGTTAAAGGTCCAAGAGTCTCCAGGCTTACACACATTCCAACCCAGTTGCTCTTCGTTGGTGAGCAGACAACAAAATGTTGAGAAAATTGCCTAGATATCAACAGAGGATACACTTTCTTGCTATTTATTCCATTATATATATGGTGTAAAAGGCTGGTTTAAGATTCAGATTCAAGACCTCCTTTTCTTACCTCCCTACCCCCAAATTTTAGGGCAATAAATGCTACTATAAGAACTTGAAAGAGTCCATGTATTTTGCAAGTGCCTATCTTACTCTTGTCTATACTTTCACTCAGAATATCTTCTGGGTTTTAATATTAATATAACCAAGGAACATATGTACATAAATAAACAGCACTAAAGTCTTTGGAATATAGTTTAGGATAAGAACCTTGCTTCTTTTATACTATCATTCAGTTTATTAAATAAACATTGACATTTATGTCACAGAGTATTCTGCATTTGTTTTCCTCTAAGAGTTTTATAGTATCCGGTCTTACATTTAGGTATTTAATCCTAAATACCTAAATACCTAAATTTTGAGTTTATTTTTGGTGTATGATGTTAAAGTGCTTTAATTTCCTTTTTTTTACATGTAGCTGTCCAGTTTTCCTAGCACCATTTATTGAAGAGACTGTCTTTCCTCCATTGTATAGTCTTGCCTCCTTTGTCATAGATTAATTGACCATAGGTGTGTGGGTTTATTTCTTGGCTTTCTATCCTGTTCCATTGATCTATATTTCTGTTTTTGTTCCAGTACCATATTGTTTTGATGACTGAAGCTTTGTAGTGTAGTCTGAAGTCAGGGATCCTGAGTCCTCCAGCTCTGTTTTTCTTTCTCAAGATTGCTTTGGCTATTTGGGGTCTTTTGTGTCTCCATACAAATTTTAAGATTTTTTCATTCCAGTTCTGTGAAAAATTCCATTGGTGATTTGATAGGGATTGCATTTAATCTGCAGATTGCCTTGGATACTACAGTTGTTTTGACAGTATTTATTCTTCCAATCCAAGAACATGGTATATCTTTCCATCTGTGTCATCTTCGACTTCTTTCATCAGTGTTTTATATAGTTTTCAGAGTATAGGTCTTTTGTCTCCTTAGGTAGGTTTATTCCTAGATATTTTATTCTTTTTGATGTGACGGTAAATGGTTGTTTAATTTCTCTTTCTAATCTTTCATTTTAAGTGTATAGAAAGGCAACAGACTTCCATGTATTAATTTTGTATCCTGCAACTTTACCAAATTCATTGATGAGCTCTAGTAGTTTTCTGGTAGCATCTTTAGGGTTTTCTATGTATAGTATCATGTCATCTGCAAACAGTGACAGTTTTATTTTTTCTTTTCCAGTGTGTATTCCTTTTACTTCTTTTTCTTCTCTGATTGCCATGGCCAGGACTTCCAAAACTATGTTGAATAAAAGTGGTGAGTGGACATCCTTGTCTTGTTCCTGACAATGCTTTCAGCTTTTCACTGTTGATTATGATGTTAGCTGTAGGTTTGTCATATATGGCCTTTATCATGTTGAGGTAAGTTCCCTCTATGCCTACTTTCTGGAGAGTTTTTATCATAAATGAATACTGAATTTTCTCAAAAGCTTTTTCTGCACCTATTGAGATGATCATATGGTTTTTGTTCTTCAATTTGTTAATGTCATGTATCACACTGATTGAGTTGAGATACTGAAAAATTCTTGCATCTCTGGGATAAATACCACTTGATCATGGTGTATGATCCTTTTAATGTATTGTTGGATTTGGATTACAAGTATTTTGTTGAGGACTCATCTCCCAGAGTAATGGAAATAAAAAAACAAATGGGACCTAATTAAACTCAAAAGCTTTTGCACAGCAAAGGAAATGGTAAACAAAACAAAAAGACAACCCACAGAATGGGAGAAAATATTTGCATACATTGAGACTGACAATGGATTAGTCTCTAAAATTTACAAACAGATGATGAGGCTCAGTATCATAAAACCAACCCAATGAAAAAATGGGCTGAAGACCTACATAGACATTTCTCCAAATGGCAGATGGCTAAGAAGCATATGAAAAGATGTTCAACATCATTAATTATTAGAGAAATGCAAGTCAAAACTACAATGGGATATCACCTCACACCAGTCAGAATGGTCATCAGCAAAAAAATCTACAAACAATAAATGCTGGAGAGGATGTGGAGAAAAAAGAACCCTCCTAGCCCGTTGGTGGGAATGTAACTTGGTACTGCCACTATGGAGTATGGTATGGAGGTTCCTTAGGAAAGTAAAAACAGAGCTACCATGTGATCCAGCAATCCTACTCCTGGGCATATATCCAGTGAAAAACATGGTTCAAAAGGATACATGCACCCCCAATATTCATTGCAGCACTGTTTACAATAGCCATGACATGAAAGCAACCTAAATGTCCACTGACAGAATGGATAAAGAAGATGTGGTACATATATACAGTGGAATATTACTCAGCTATTAAAAAGAATGAAATAATGCCATTTGCAGCAACATGGATGGACCTGGAGATTATCATCTTAAGTGAAGTAATTCAGATAAAGACAAATATATGATATCGCTTATATGTAGAATCTAAAAAGAATTATACAAACGAACTTACTAACAAAACAGAAACAGGCTCACAGACTTAGAAAATGAACTTATGTTTACCAAGGGGGAATGGTGGGGTGGGGGGAGGAACAGATTGGGAGTTTGGGATTGACATATACACACTGCTATATTTAAAAAAATAACCAACAAGGACCTACTGTATAGCACAGGGAACTCTGCTCAATATTCTGTAATAACCTAAGAGGGAAAATAATTTGAAAAATAATAGATACATGTATAACTGAATCACTTTGCTGTACACCTGAAACTAGCACATTGTTAATCAACTGTACTCCAATATAAAATAAACTTTTTTTAAAAAAGCATTGACAGAGTTGTCTATTATGTACATGCCATTAGAGATATCTTACTTGTAAGGCTTAATCTGTGTCAGACAGTCTTCTATGAAAAAGTTAATGTTATAGCAAATCAAAAGACAGGTTTCAATATAATTCCCATTTTAAAGATGTTAAAAATGAGATATGGAGACATTAATTGACTCTCCCAAGGTAACAGAATTAATAAAATGGGGAGTTGGGATCTGAATACTTATTTTGACCACTGAACAATGGAAGATGAACATCACATAGTTTTGTTTCATGTTTTTCCCCCTTGAGAACATTACAATCTATTGATGACAAAGTTTAGGTATGAGATGATCTTTCTAATGACAGATGTCTTGTTTTATTACTATGCTTGCTGTGTCACTATTCATTACCTCTCTATCCATCCCAGAATCACAGGCTCTCTAGGATACTATCCCAGACAGATATGACCAATCCTAGTTTTTCAACAGAGGAGTTTGGGAAGTGAATCTTCTTATTAATCCCATATTTCTTCTTACTAATCTTACTAAAAGTAATCCCATGCTTACTATTTGCATTCTCTTTCATGAACATACATTCCTCAGGCTGCAGATTCGTCTCTCATTTGCTCTCAACTGTTATAATATATAAACAGTAAAATAAATATTATTAAACACTGTTATTTATTTTGGTTTTCTTTCAAGGATATTCCTACATTTCTTATTGGGTAACTACATATTTATTCAATCCTATCTCATGAATCTTTCCTTAAGTTAATTTTAGAGTTCAGAATTGGACATTATTCTTTAGTCTAGTTGTACTCAGTCTAAGGTACAGGAGAAAGACTGCCTCTGGTTTTCCAGGTACCATGTAAATATTTATTGATCTCAATATTTGATTACTTTTCTAGCAAGGAAATTTGCCAAACTTGCAAACTTTCTAGCAAGTTTGCCAAACTTGTCTTTACTATGTAACTAAATATGTTTGCTTAATTTTATGACTGGCAGAAATTATTTTCATTTCATTTTTATAAAATTTGAGAGACTGTTCTTCCAAAATTATACACTTATCTCTATGTCTACTGAAATGCATCTTTTAAGATTTTTAACAAGTTGAATTCTTTACCAATGGCATTTTAAAATGTCTTACTCCAAACAATGCTTTTCAAAAATACTAGCTATAAATTTAGACGTAGTTAACTAAGATAGAATCAACATTTTAAATGTAAGAATACTCTATTTCAGTAAAACATAACTTTGTATTATAACTAATATAAGTCGCTACACTGAAGTATAAAGATTTTCTAATATTTTGGAAATCATAATGATGGCATTAGCTGTGTAGCTTTATAAATCTTGCCTAAACACTCTGAGTAAATTAAGATATTAGACTAGATAATCCCTTAAGATAATTTGATATGTTATCAATGCCAGTCTATCCACATAATGCCAGCTTGTACATAAACTATATAGTTTGAGGGAATTATCCATCATGTGGAGCTTTGTGAAGTAATTCAAACCATCATGGAGACACTCAGAAATTTCACAGTATGATCTCACCACATCTAATGCCAGAAAATAAAAATGGACTAAACTAAAATAATGATATTAAGAATTGTCTCTGAATTTATCTTACATCAATATCTGCCCTCTGACACTTGACATTTTTTATTATCCTTCGGATTGTGACAAAATCTTTTAGACAAGATGCTCTCCTGAGTTGATTCATACACTCTTGTTTCCTATCCTTCTTGATACTGCATTTGAAAGGAAAACTTAAGTTTTGCTCACTTTCTCTTGTTTCAGCACCTCTATTGTACTGTGTCTTGGCACATTCTGTTCTCTCTGAGTAAAATACTTTTTCTCCCCTTAGATCTGTGTCTTCTCAGACTGAGAACCAATATATTTACAGTTGTTGTGATTACTATATGAGTTAGTATATTAGAACAGTACCTGATGTATATGTGATATGTTAACTGTTAGAGAAAAGGGGGAAAAGCTACATTAAAATAATGTGGCATACCCCTTTCTTAGATAGAGTTTGGTGAACATTATTAGAGATCTTGTCATCATATAATACTTGATGGATTTCTTTTTTATCTTCTCTGCTGGACAGTGAGCTACTCGAGAGCTGGTACTATGGCTCATTCATCTCCACATCATCAATGCTTAATACAATGGCACCAATGGAGTTAGCGGTTTCAAGTAACAGATAAAACTCAGTTGAGAGATCTTAAATTTTATTCATCTGAATTGCTCACCAATAATTTTTGTGAAAAAAACACTTACATTGAGAGAAGTATAATTACTGCTTCCAAGTTTTCCTCGAGCTTAATTCAATTCCATGTCAAATTGTTTTTCTTCTCAAAGTAAGATATACTGGGGTACTTGAGATATACTGACTCATATTTAACTTATATTTCTGAATGAATTAAATCAGGGGTCAACAAACACTCTTTCTGTAAAAAACCCAATAGTAAATATTAGAAGCTTTGTGGGCCATACGATCTCTGTCACAACTACTCAACTCTGCTGTTGCAGTGAGAAATGAGCCATAGACAATAAATAAATGAATGAGTACAACTGTTCAATCACACTTTATTTATAAAAATGGGCAGTGGGCCAGAATTAGCCCATGAACCATAGTCTGCTGAGCACCTGGATTAAATCAGTAAATTGTTTATACTAAAAGCTGTGACTTCACTGCATGGTGTTAGGTTAATTGACTTATCTAGTTCTCATTAAGGTATATAAATGCTTTGTCCTCATTTGTTATAATATCTTGTAAAATAAAGAGTTTGGATTAAATCAGTTTCCTCAAAAGGCTATGTCAAAATACATTGATAAGTGCTACTTGAATAAAAATTATGTGATTAATGCATTTAGAATAAGGCATTTAATTAGTTCTCTTTACTATGTGTTGCAAGATGTATTAATATGCTTAGACTTTATAACTGTCTAATTGGAGATACAGTAGTCAATGTCTCCCAAACCTATTTGATAAGAAAAAAATTTTTCCAATAACCATTTCACTGGACTAGTATCCAAGGGAACATATCTTGGAGAACACTGGAAAATACGAACACTACTATGCCTTTAAGCTCTGACTTTCTACTTAATATGAAATTCAAACAATTTTTTTCAGAATATAGTGCCTCATTTATTAGAAACAATGATGGTCACTGTTTCAACAGGGAAGATGGGACCTTTTAACATTTTTAGAATCTTTCCATAGGAAACTTCTTACAATCAATAGGGGTAGTCTCATTTTCTTTCCTCAGAATCTCACCTGATTTCAACCATTTCTTGGGGAAAAAATGTCCTGGCTATTCATTATAATTTATTGTAATCTTTTCTCTCTGTTATCTCTTCTGGGAAAGACTGTAATTATCTTCAAATATTAATTTTTCTCTTCTTTCTTTAGTCTTTGAACTCCCACATTTTAGTTGAGTAAATGAGCCCCTAGTTGGAGATTATATTCACAGCCTCCATTGCAGCCAGCCTGGAACGCGTGTTTAAATTCTGGGAACTAGGATACTGGCTCCTCCCAGGTCACCTTCATTGAATGGAAACTGCTGGTCCTCCATTTCCTCTTCTCCCATCTGCGGACTGAGAAGTGGACATGGTTGTCGTGAACCACCTCTGGTTATGTCGCGAGGCGACTGGCAGTAGGGGGCTGAACAACAAAGTACAAGAAGCCCCGATGCCTACCTGACCTGATGGAGCAAAGAAACCTATCATCTTGCCACTCCTAGCACGTCATGCTTAACACAAAAGAGAGGTAAACTTCTATCTTATTTATACCACTGGCATTTTTTTTTTGATGTAGTTAAACAAATAACCTTAGTAATATACTTTAAAAATGTCAGAATTTGGGGCTTCCCTGGTGGTGCAGTGGTTGAGAGTCCACCTGCCAATGCAGGGGACACGGGTTCATGCCCCAGTCCGGGAAGATCCCACATGCTGCGGAGCAGCTGGGCCCGTGAGCCATGGCCACTGAGCCTGTGCGTCCGGAGCAAGTCAGAATTTGGAATTACTTCTGTTTCTGCTTTATAGTCCACTGTGCTGACTCTGGTCTACTGGTCAGAACTACCAATCAAACTGGCTTATAACCTTAACCCATACTTTTCCCTGTAGACTGGTAACACCCTGGTATTACAACTGGACCACCTCAGATGGAACCAACCTAGAGGAAAGTTTGGATTACCTATATGGAATCATAATTTCATAGATTAGGTTCTAGAGGTAGAAACAGAGACATTCTTCTCTTTCTATGTTTAGTCAGATGGTGACACATATTTTATTATCTGCATGTACTTTGGCAGAAACCACTTCTCTTTCATCAACTACTTTGGATCATTTACTTACAAGACTGACAAAGGGGAGATATATTTGAACAAACATCTGTGAATATGTTTCTGTGTATGTGCATTTAACTGCACAGCATTTTCTGAATTACCTATTTTTTTTAATTTTTTTTTTATTTTTTTAAAGATGTTGGGGGTAGGAGTTTATTAATTTATTTATTTTTGCTGTGCTGGGTCTTCGTTTCTGTGCGAGGGCTTTCTCTAGTTGTGGCAAGCGGGGGCCATTCTTCATCGCGGTGCACGGGCCTCTCACTATCGCCGCCTCTCTTGTTGCGGAGCACAGGCTCCAGACGCGCAGGCTCAGTAGTTGTGGCTCATGGGCCTAGTTGCTCCGCGGCATGTGGGACCCTCCCAGACCAGGGCTCGAACCCGTGTCCCCTGCATTAGCAGGCAGATTCTCAACCACTGCGCCACCAGGGAAGCCCACATACTATTTTTAGTTATCCGTGCTTCTGTAGTCTTCCATCAGCATAGATAATCAAATGTGTTCAGTTAACAAACATGAATGTCTGGAAGGCATTAATAAAGCTTGCAAAATGCATTAGTACGTATTATTTTTATGCTGAATGGAATTAACTAGAAAGATTAGTGTACATGTTAAAGAAATACGGAGCAATTTGATTACAGCTCCCTGTGGTTACAACGTTTTATATGAACAATAACAAAATCTTAGGTGAAACACGATTATAATTTTTTATTGCAGTAACTAGTCCATCTGATGGCTGTTACTTGAATTAATAAAATTCAAAAAGCTGTATTTTATTATAATGAAGATTCATTCACATAATTACTTATCTGCATAAACTTTAGATTCAATATAGGAAACAGGCAATTCAACTGCTATCACTAATAAGAAAAAAAGTTTTAAAAATTAAACCTTTGATTCTAGCTTGATTTTATCCCTTTGCATCCAATTTTATAAACTAATATATTATGCACATTTTGGAAATTTTATGGCTTTTTATTTTTAAAAATAACCTAAATGCCACATTAACAATTTTTAAAAACCCAACTCAATTATAGATGCATAAGTTCATTTCAGGATATATATATTATGAGTTGGGAAATGTCATCACATCCTTCATCTTCACATTTTTTATGGCTTCCCGTGGTGAACACCTGTGGCTTGTTGGCAGTGAGTTTGCTTCTCAGGACTATTAAGCACTCTATATTTTTAGAGTGGATCAACTCAGAGTTATTTAACACAGGTGTTTCTATAATTATGATACATTGGGAAATCTATAGTGCTCAATAGCTTTCAGGTTCCCACTTCTACCAGGGTGATAAAATCCTCTGTCCCTTATGCAGTGCAGCTTCACTGACGTATTAATAGAAAGTTAAACATAAGTTTGCTTAATTGACTTTTAATAAACTAGGCAGATACTTCCTTTTAAACATTTGACATTTAGTAACACATAGAATAGCTTTTGCAAGTGGATTATTTTCATAAGGCAGGCCAAGTTACCTCAAATATCTTAAAGAAATATCAGATATTATATTTAAAGACTATACTGATCATATATTTACATTAATAGAATTTTTGGAGCCCATTTATTTTATGCACTATTGCATGCACTTTGCCTTGGAATACATTTATATATCTGGCATACCCACTTAATTTTTACATTCCAAAATATAAAAGAAATACTTTAATATTATATGTTGTGGAAAATATAATATGCACATGTGTGGGCTTAATTTTAAGGCGGAGCATACATAGAGAGCAGTTACCTTCAGACAAATAAAATTATCAATCCTAGCCAATCTCCTTCATCTGATTTTAGATATCTCAAAACTTTGCTTTAAAGCCATTGGTACTGCAGTATGGTCTACACTGACTTTTAGATTCTTCGCAATAGAAACACTTGAATGTGACACCACCAAAGGTAAATATCTTTCTCAAAGAAACATGAATTTATAGGGAACTCATTTGGTTTAGTAGTACCCTAATGTCACCTTCACTTTCATATTCAGTACTTCCCCTCGTCCCATCCACTCTGAAGTGGAGGTGAGGGGCTTGTTCGAATTAATTACCAACACTAATAACAAGGGAGAGGAGGGGAGAACTTTAGCCTCAGCAACCTTGGTGTATGCATGAATTGACTCCGCGGTGGAGCCGCCGCTCGGGCTTTGGACTCTGTTTCATTCAGGTTTGCATACCCTTGCCTAAATAAGTCACGGGATAAATAGCAAGCACCTAATCAATACTGCCAAGTACATGTCTGGGTAAATGGTAGCTGAAGAGAGAGTCCTCAGCCCTCCTGAGACTCTCAGACCCTTCTGTCTTTACAAACGTTTCCAGAACATCATGGTGATTCCTTCTGCTACTATCGCTGCTGACAACTCTATCTGCACTAACAGATGAGAACATCATTCAGAAAAAAGAACAGCAAAAAGTTACAGTACAGATATTGAACAACAGAAGCACAATAACGTCTTCAACACCTGATGGACAAATAACATAAAACAGAGGAGTTAACAACCATAAAAAGTAATACTCTAGTCCTCATATCCTCCTCTGGGCCTCCCCTCCCCCCAAAATTCAGTTTGATGAATAGTGTTTTTATAGTTCTAATAATGTAATAGCAAGTTTTGATTTTCCTGCATTCGTAGGCTAACATGAGTCTGCAAAGACAACACCATCTATTTTGACATACAATTTTACTTTATTTTTTGGTATGTCTTTCTACCATGACGTTGGATGACATTTAACTTTATAAATAAGGTTTAGCTTAAATTTTCCAGAAAAACTGTGTGAATGAACTAAAATAAAGAAATAAAAAGGCAGATTCTCTTCTCAGCTTTACTGAGGAACACGATAAGCACCAGAGACCAAACAGAAAAAGTAAGACTTCTCTCCTTACAATAGTTGTTTCATTCTCTTGCTGGAAATGTCCTCATCTCTAGCATCTTTTATATGTCTTCGCCTATCAAAATGGACTTCAGTAAAGAAGTATCTATCAGCTCTTTATACTTTCAAGTGATTGAAGGTGGAAAATATCACTCCCAAGGAACTACATGCTGACTCACCTTTAAAAAATGCAAGAGGGAAGAGATATGGGAACATATGTATATGTATAACTGATTCACTTTGTTATAAAGCAGAAACTAACAAACCATTGTAAAGCAATTATACTCCAATAAAGATGTAAAAAAAAGAAAAAAGAAAGAAAAATGCAATAAGCTGTCTTCTATTGATGGGGCTTCGGTTGAGCAATGCTGTGGGAAGGGCGGTTAGTAAAGTGCTTTAAGGGAAGACTTTTCATCAGGAAGTGGAAAAACATTGCCCTGGCAAACAGTTTTAAGCATTGTGGCACTAGAGTTCTAATGTCTCTTTGTAAGAAATGTGAAGGCCAGGTATATTCATGTTTTCCTTTTTTATCATCCTCTGGCCATTCCACTCCATTGGATGTACCTTCTATTCATTTCAGACTATTATAACTTCCCAAGTGTCACTGCAGACTTGCAAATATTTTTTTTCTGTTTTCTCTGCTTATAACACAGGTCTCCTGGAGGATCCTGAGTAACTACTGTGCATCTTCAAAATTAAATTTAATTGTTTCTTTCCCTGGCTTCATCCCTTCATTAATTCCTATTTCCCATCAAACTCTTCACTGATTAATTTTAGTCTTTCAGCACTGTATAAATACCTGCAGTTTAATTCTCATCAATGTTCTTGTAACTCTTCATTTGCTTCCCAACACATTAAACTTAAAGCCAGGAGCCATATCTTCTTTGCCTTTGTTTCTCAAGGACCATGAAAACAGTATTACTAAAATCTTTGAAGATATGATAACTATTCTGCAATGTTCTTGTCTTTTGTGTGTTTCTTTACAGTTTGTCAACTTTAATAAAGTATCTTGGATTATTTTAGCTTTTTCCCTACCTCTTTTTTTAAGAAAAACTTTAATGCTTATTTGTTAATGTTTAGATTTAGAATAAGATTTTGTCTCACCTACCAGGAAATGTCTATAACTTCTTTCTTTATTCTACCTTCTCTGGAAATTTTAATGTGTTCTACCAAAGATGTCTATTAAAATTGAAGTTTAAAATGGATGCAGTTATTTGTATTATTTAGTAAAATATCCTAATTTGGGTAAATTTGTTTAAATGGCTTCAGTGAAAGCAGAGGTTTTCTGTTTTCTAAGTAATCTCCATACTCTAACTTCCTTTGCTTTTAATGGTAATTTTTTGTTATCTCCTCATTTCCATTCTAGGACTTTGTAGAATTAATTGTTGCCATCAAATTAACAATGACCATTGTTTTTTGTCTTTAAATACTAGGAAATTCATAAAAGGGCATGAACTGGAGCCATGTATGCAAGTGTACTTAAGAATCTATGCGCTGTCAACAAATACATCTGGTCCTTAATCCCTGCTGTGACAATAAAAGCTGCCTATTCTGCAGAAAGAAATTTAAGTTCAGATGTGAGCTCTTCCACTTTAAAAAAGAAAGAAAAACTTATCTAAGCATCACAGTTATACAACAGGAAAAATATATCTTTTCAGCACCATGTAGCAAATACTTATATATCCCCACTCATCCTGTGTCAAAATTTTGTCCCTCTTTCTTAAAGCGGAACATAAATATCTAGTACACCTAATCTTCTAAATTATAGCAGTAGTGCCAAATCTTTATCTATGAGTTCCTGTTCACCAAATATATTTTAAGTGCATGGGTTATCTTGTTCTCACAACAAACATGCAGTTAGAAATCCCTTTACAGAGAGGCAAATTGAGGTTTAGTAAAGAAAAATAACCTGCTTGAGGTAACACACCTGGTTAGTGGTAGAGCTAACATTTAAACCCAGATAGCCAACCTCCAGAGTCCCCACTTTTAAACGAAATACCACACATCCCCGAACACTATATTCGATTGCTGTTTGATCCTGGACCCACATTTTTACTAATCTTCACACTATATGTTAATATTTGGATATTAACATCAAATCAAATGCTTTCATATACAGCATTAATGATAAACTTGATGGTGACCTTAGCAGATTGTTCATAAATAAGATTTGACTGTTAAAATTCCTCAATTGGTGTGTCCTTCCTGACTGATTTAACTGCTGAAACAACTAATGCAGCGTTTCTTCTCCTCTCTTAAGATACTATTGAGTGATTTATTGCTAAGCACAGGTTTTTAGTGTGAAAAGTTTTCTGATATATTTGATGAATTGGGCCTAGGATAAAAACACCTCTCTTAAACGCCGTTTTCTGAATCAACCGAGTATGATATTAGGTTCAGAGAGAAGTGCTGTCTCCGTTGGGACCACATATCTCTTTGATTTGAGTAGTCTTCCTGGCTACCCTGGTCAGGATGAATTATGGTGTGGAAAAGCTTGTATCAGGAGATATAAGCAGTCAGAGAGAGAAGGATAAACAGAAAGTCATTTTTAAGCCAAAATGATCCCCATTATTTTGGTTCATTGCTGGATTATGTATTTTCTTGCAATGAAAAAGGAAATTACTTACCTCCCAAATATACTGTTAATTATAATGTGGTGTCATTAAGAGGTAGAACACAATTTTAGATTTATATGTATAAGTGTGGAGAAGCTGCTGCCCACTTTCACATAGCAGTTAATAATACAGACACTATTAGAACTCAAGAATAACAATTCCAAATCTGCAGTTTTGGACTGTTTTCCTAACTGTCTCCATCCTTGAACTTTGTCAAACTGAAGTTCCCTACAATAATATTTAAATTTGATAACTAGGTATTATAAACAGAACAATCGGTAAAATGTTTTTGTTTTAAATGAATTCAGTATTTTCCCTAAAATATCTTATTCTGAAATATTGAGGGTAAAATAAAAAGAAAAACAAAACAAACAAACAAAAAGTATATAAAATATTCCATTGGTTTGTGATTTTTAATTCTCATGTCCTAAAGCTTAACATTTAATCAACAGAATGATTCATCTAAAATATAAATCTGATCATGTCATTTTTCTTCAAAAGACTACAACATTCATCTGTTGATGGACACTTAGGTTGCTTCCATGTCCTGGCTATTGTAAATAGAGCTGCAATGAACATTCTGGTACATGACTCTTTTTGAATTATGGTTTTCTCAGGGTATATGTCCAGTAGTGGGATTGCTGGGTCGTATGGTAGTTCTATTTGTAGTTTTTCAAGGAACCTCTGTACTGTGCTCCATAGTGGCTGTATCAATTTACATTCCCACCAACAGTGCAAGAGGGTTCCCTTTTCTCCACACCCTCCCCAGCATTTATTGTTTGTAG
Source organism: Aethalodelphis obliquidens (assembly GCF_003676395.1). Classification (NCBI taxonomy): domain Eukaryota; kingdom Metazoa; phylum Chordata; class Mammalia; order Artiodactyla; family Delphinidae; genus Aethalodelphis; species Aethalodelphis obliquidens. Next base: position 7,612,314 of record NW_020838024.1, on the reverse strand, counting down.
ATTTTTTGATGATGGCCATTCTGACTGGTGTGAGATGATATCTCATTGTAGTTTTGATTTGCATTTCTCTAATGATTAATGATGTTGAGCATTCTTTTATGTGTTTGTTGGCAATCTGTATATCTTCTTTGGAGAAATGTCTATTTAGGTCTTCTGCCCATTTTTGAATTGGGTTGTTTGTTTTTTTGTTATTGAGCTGCATGAGCTGCTTGTAAATTTTGGAGATTAATCCTTTGTCAGTTGCTTCATTTACAAATAATTTCTCCCATTCTGAGGGTTGTCTTTTGGTCTGGTTTATGGTTTCCTTTGCTGTGCAAAAGCTTTGAAGTTTCATTAGGTCCCATTTGTTTATTTTTGGTTTTATTTCCACTTCTTTAGGAGGTGGGTCAAAAAGGATCTTGCTGTGATTTATGTCATAGAGTATTCTGCCTATGTTTTCCTCTAAAGGTTTGATAGTGTCTGGCCTTACATTTAGGTCTTTAATCCATTTTGAGTTTATTTTTGTGTATGGTGTTAGGGAGTGTTCTAATTTCATACTTTTACATGTACCTGTCCAGTTTTCCCAGCACCACTTATTGAAGAGGCTGTCTTTTCTCCACTGTATATTCTTGCCTCCTTTATCAAAGATAAGGTGACCATATATGCGTGGGTTTATCTCTGGGCTTTCTATCCTGTTCCATTGATCTATACTTCTGTTTTTGTGCCAGTACCATACTGTCTTCATTACTGTAGCTTTGTAGTATAGTCTGAAGTCAGGGAGCCTGATTCCTCTAGCTCCATTTTTCATTCTAAAGATTGCTTGTGGCACATATATACAATGGAATATTACTCAGCCATAAAAAGAAATGAAATTGAGTTATTTGTAGTGAGGTAGATGGACCTACAGTCTGTCATACAGAGTGAAGTAAGTCAGAAAGAGAAAAACAAATACCATATGCTAACATATATATATGGAATCTAAGGAAAAAAAAAAAGGTCATGAAGATCCTAGGGGTAAGATGGGAATAAAGACACTGACCTACTAGAACATGGACTTGAGGATATGGGGAGGGGGAAGGGTAAGCTGTGACAAAGTGAAAGAGTGGCATGGACATATATACACTACCAAATGTAAAATAGATAGCTAGTGGGAAGCAGCCGCATAGCACAGGGAGATCAGCTCGTTGGTTCGTGACCACCTAGAGGGGTGGGATAGGGAGGGTGGGAGGGAGCGAGATGCAAGAGGGAAGAGATATGGGAACATATCTATATGTATAACTGATTCACTTTGTTATAAAGCAGAAACTAACACAGCACTGTAAAGCAATTATACTCCAATAAAGATGTTAAAAAAAAAAAAGACTACAACAGTTTCCCATTACATTTAGAACAGACTAAAACTAAGATCTTTCTCAAGATGCAAGGGAGAATTTTGGAAATTTTTCCAAGTGCTTTGTTTATCCTACTGACTATGACACACTGTATTTGGTAAGGCGAGAGAGCAGGAGTTCTGAAATTCAAAGACAATACCACACAACAAAGAATTGCCCTGAATGTTTCAGTATTTTTTATTGTCTGGCTTAGACTCAAACACCACTTTAAATGTAAATTACTTTCCTATTCAGAGAAGACAAAAATTATGCAAATCAGGTGAAGTTAGGACTGTGCTTTCATCAAAACTTTGCCAAGCAAGCATTGTTCACTTTTTTGAGCAATCAGAAAGCCGTAACCCAAAGTGTCTGTAGTGCTGAGTTGCCAATACAGACTACAGGCATAGCTGCAAGGGTCACAGTAATTCTACATATGAGGGCAAGCATCTAGCAGCTTTATTGTGTCATAAAGTATAGTTGTGCCTTTGTATTGAAATGCATACTTTTATAGGTTACTTTATTTTTATTTTTCCTTCATATTACTGTTAGGATAGTATATTACCTTTAAAAACACTATGCATACATTGGTTAAACAATCTATGGTTTTCATTTAAAGATGGTAAAAAATGTAGAGAAGGAAAAAAAAAAAACTTTTTCCTCCACCCTCCTAGTTTCTCTAGCTGGGGCCCTGTGAATTAGACTGACAAAAGACGGATTAACAAGAGAAAAAACAAATGGAGTTTACTAGAGTGTGTAGTGTGCATCCTTGCAGGAGAAACTCAGTGATGAGTAACTTAAAGGAATGGTTAGAAATTTAGCTTATCTAGAACGTTAACGATAAATGTGTATAGAAGTGACAGACAAAAGAAAAGACTTTAGGCTTCCAATGTGGCAAACTGTGGGAAGGCAAACATATGGGGGAAATTAATGGAGTAATGTTTATGCTGGTCCATTTCAGTGCCAACTTTTCCTCTTCATTGTGGTCTTGAAACTTCCCAGGAGAGGGGATATATGGCAATCCTCATATCTCAAAGGTTTAGTCAGATAAGGGAAACTCTGGGAAAGCTTCTTTTCCCTCTGTTGAACTTCAAATGCTTTTAGCTCAAAATAAGGGGCATATTTTGGGGTGTCATATTCCAATCCCCTACTTTATACACACACACACACACACACACACACACACACACACACATTTGTCAAAAGCAGAGGTGCTCAATTCAATACATTCAGGAAGAACTGTCTCTCACACCTTCTCTCCCTGGCTGACATTAAGACTTAAACTGCTATCATCTGTATTAGTTACTAAGTTCCAGCCGTATTATTCTCCTTGTATTTTTTTTTTTTCTTTTTTTGCGGTACACGGGCCTCTCACTGTTGTGGCCTCTCCTGTTGCGGAGCACAGGCTCCGGACGCGCAGGCTCAGCGGCCATGGCTCACGGGCCCAGCCGTTCCGCGGCATGTGGGATCTTCCCGGACCGGGGCACGAACCCGTGTCCTCTGCATCAGCAGGCAGACTCTCAACCACTGCGCCACCAGGGAAGCCCTCTCCTTATATGTTTTGAACACTCTCCTAATCATGCTCCTACCTCAAGGACTTGTACTTGTTGTTCCCTCTACCTGGAATGCTGGAGCCTCAAACAGTCACATAGCTATCCCCTCCTTTTCATCAAGGTTTTATTTAAAAGTGACTTTATCTGAGAGGAGTACTTTGTCAGTTCTAGCAAAAAATAGCAACTCTCTGTCACTACTTATTGTCCTCTCTGCTTCCTATATCCCCATAGCATTTATCACCACTCTACAGCATGACATGTAATGGTATGAGCTTCTTGAACTAATTTTTTGTCTCTTTCTTTCTCTTTCTCATTAAATATAAATTTCTTAAAAACCTGTAGAGTTAATTTATCTACAATCATATATATGTATGTATACACACACACACACACACACACATTCAACTCTTCCCGTTTCTAAAGGCACAATGCAATGGCAGTGTGAAAGAGAACAGTGACAAGGAATGCTTGGGATTAACATTTCCCAAATGTTTTACGTTTAGGGGCAAAACAGATTTACACCTAGTTTAAAGGACAGTCAAAGATCTACTATAAATGGGACTCAAAATATCATCTGAGTGAACGCACAATCAGCAAAGTATTTGAAGCACGAATTACAAGGACAGGGAAGCATCTTTGGTAAAGATGCTGATAGAGACCTTTTAATGGTTTTACAGAAAAGGTGACATTGGTTTTATTGAAAGGAAAAATATTAGCCTCTAGTATTTTTAAAATGCAGACAAATTACAGGTTTAGAGTCAAGAGTCTACTGCATCTCTGCATACTGAATGACTGTTGAGAAATAAGTACTTTCTTGAAATGATATTGAAAAGCACAGTGTAAGCTTTTGTAAAGAATATGTGAGAGGACTTCCCTAGTGGCACAGTGGTTAGGAATCCGCCTGCCAATGCAGGGGACATGGGTTTGAGCCCTGGTCCGGGAAGATCCCACATGTCATGGAGCAACTACTGCCCGTGGGCCACAACTACTGAGCCTGCGCTCTAGAGCCCACGAGCCACAACTACAGAAGCCTGTGCGCCTAGAGCCGGTGCTCCACAAGAGAAGCCCACAACAAGAGAAGCCTGCGCACCACAACGAAGAGTAGCCCCTGCTCTCTGCAACTAGAGAAAGCCCACATGCAGCAACGAAGACCCAACACAGCCAAAACTAAACTAAATAAATAAATTTATTTATTTTTTAAAGTCTTGAAAAAAAAAAAAGAACGTGAGAAAGATAAAAAGGAGAAGGGTATAATTCTTGATCTAAAATGAAGAACCCGGGAAGTGAATATCAAAAATAGCATATACACCAAAGTTAGCTATCAATTGATTATTTTTTGGGACTTCCCTGGTGGCACAGTGGTTAAGAATCTGCCTGCCAATGCAGGGGACATGGGTTCAAGCCCTGGTCTGGGAAGATCCCACATGCCACAGAACAACTAAGCCAGTGCACCACAACTACTGAGCCTGTGCTCTAGAGCCCATGAGCCACAACTACTGAAGCCCATGTACCTAGACCTGTGCTCTGCAACAAGAGAAGTCACCGCAATGAGAAGCCTACACACCACAACAAAGAGTAGCCCCTGCTCGCCGCAACTAGAGAAAGTGCGCGCGCAGCAACAAAGACCCAATGCAGCCAAAAACAAACAAACAAACAAATGTATAAAAGAAATCAATGGATTATTTTAACATGTGTAAGCCATATGTGTTAATGGAAATACTCTATGCTAGTTTTTTTTTTTTTTTCTTTTTTTCCTCAATCAATACTGGCTGAAGGAGAATTTGTATTTTATGTACAGAAAACTCAACAGTATACATTAAGCCCAGTTTGGTGGCCAGTTCCTTGCCTTTTGCCTTTTCCAGCTTGGCAATGCGAGCCACCAATTTCAGATCCAGGACATGGCCTCCCCCAGTGACAGCGGACCTTATCATATCTGTCACTGTAACTGGTCCTGATAGCTTCCACCTGCTTAGCCAGAGATCCTTTGTCTTCTCAGTTAACTTGTGTGAAGGTGATGGTGATAGGTCTTGCTGTGGACTAGATGCCCCAGCCTGGCCTTCCCCTTGATAACGCAGTAGGAAACGCCCACTTTAAGATACAGGACGGGGAAGAAGATAACCAGCCCAACGGGACCCAAATCATGTGCAGTCACTACCAGTTGAGCCTTCTTGTTCTCCACCAAGGTGGGGGCAGCATTAACCCCTGCTCGAAGAACAGGTGGCCTCTTCGTGGGGACATCCCCTTTACTGGCAGCTTTTTTCTTAGGTGGAGTCAACAATCTCTTGCTTTCTGTCTGATACGTACTTGTGGGCCAGCTTTAGCAGCTCTGTAGCTGTTTGGCTGTCCAAGGGTTGGTTAACTGGGTGAACTGGTTAACTGCAGGAGGCACTTTCAACTGCTTATAGAGGACAGCCCTTTGCCACTGCAGTTCAATGCAGCTTGGCCATTTCACAAATAGGTGAAGTGCCTTTTGGGTTGGAAGTCCTGCCCAGTGACAAAATTCTTGGGCCTTTCCTCGAACAGGGGATTTACCACCTTCTTGGCCTCCTGCTTCTTCACGACAGCAGGGACAAGGGCTAGCTTCACAATAACTCTATCAAGTAAATGCCATTATTTTCCACTGTTAACAAAATGAAAATAGCATAAAATCACGTAACTGATATGTAGTGAGACCAGGATTTGGACACAATTTGACAGTCACCAGAGACGATCATTTTAATCGTGAAACATAAATAACCATGTATAGTAAATTTTTTTTAAATCGATTCTTTTACAAACAGTCCACGAAAAGAAATGAGAATACTCAATGTTCTTTCTGAGACACTATGCCTGACATTCATAACACATACTCCTATCATGAAGGACTAATCCCTAGTTATTCATAGACATCTGGAAACTTTGGAAAACCCAAACCAATGGTACAGTTTATAAAAAGAATGAAGGGAAAAAAAGGAGGGAAAGAGGGAGGAAGGGCAGAGCCAAGTCATTTTATAGCTTTTAGTCTGTACAACTCTTACTAATTCTTTTTGACCAAACTAAAATATCTCCTCCCTCAAAAGTTTTCCATCACCAGTGCATTTTTTGTTCCTGGTTCCCCTGTGCTACCACGATATTTTCTTCAAATTACTGCAGTAGCACAAAAATTCTTACCTAACGTTATTTATATAATAAACTGTGCTATTTAAATGTATAACACATCAGATATTATGAAATGTAGAATGAATTTTTATGTAGAAAGTGTCATCAATTTACGATTAACTTGAGTTTCTGTTTATTTGCTTGATGAGAGATTTCAGGATGTTACTCAACTAACAACATGGCAATATGATTAAAAAAAATTTATAGAATGGAAAATCAGTTTCCTGTCACAATGAGATAAATATGATAAAGATAAATCCAAGTATCAAAAGCATATATGTTGTTTTGTTTACATGCTGCAGTTATGTGTTCATAAAACAATTATATCACAGCAAAAGAGAAAGTAAAAATACTGTTTGTAAGCCAGCTGGTAACCAATCTATCTTCCTCATATTCCTTAGCCCTAAGTAAACCTAATGACATGGAAAACATTTTGTAAGTATCTTGTCATGTTTACACAAAATGTTCAAACAAGATGTAATAGCTGCTGTTACAGCGTGAAAAGGCTGCTTGAGCAATAGAAATCTTAAATATGTTACTTTGCAAACAGCAATACTAACACAGCAGAGCTCAATAACAACTGATGCACACTTATACAAGAAGTCATTCAACTGCTGGTAGCTGCTGATGAAATATGATATTGATATATCTCCAAAATATGTGCACTTCTTTCATGAGACCTACTGTAAAGATCTCATCTATATCTCTTGTAGCAAAGATGTTAAATTTAATGGGTGTGCAATGAAAGCAGAAACACAGATGAAAATCCAGATGATTTTGTTTTCTTGATAAACAAATGGCACCATTGCCAAATTTATACACCTATGACTGAGCACTCAGGTGATTTTTTTTTTTTTTTTCGGTATGCGGGCCTCTCACTTGTGGTCTCTCCCGTTGCGGAGCACAGGCTCCAGACACGCAGGCTCAGCGGCCATGGCTCGCGGTCCCAGCCACTCCGCGGCATGTGGGATCTTCCTGGGCCGGGGCACGAACCCCTGTCCCCTGTATCGGCAGGCAGACTCTCAACCACTCACCAGGGAAGCCCCCTCAGATGATTTTTTAAAGCAGCAAGTGGAGCAAATATAAAAGAAATTTAAAGCAAACAACTGTAAGTGACAGCCTTAACTCTGTTTGGAAACGTATTCAGATGGCCTCTTCTGCAAGCAGTGTATAAAGTTTTAACTTGTCAGATTGCTTAAATTAAACTGCATCTCACCATGGAAGATATCTCCAAATCCATAAGTTAAAGAAAAGATAAGACAACCTCAGACACTCACTATAAAGGAGGAAAGAAAAAAAAAAACTTGCTTCTCCCTGACCTTAGCTGAAAATGAGCGTCTAATATTTCAAAAGTGCATTGCAGTGTCTACAACAGGAATCTGGCAGGTGACAGTGAGGAAGTTGCTGTTCTTTGCTATAACATTAAGCTTTCAATACTTAACTGTTAAAATGTTTAAAAGTTAAGTTGTGATAATAACAAATGTTTGTTAAAATTTCCTATTTATTCTTAGAAACAGAATTTTTGTGATAGTGATATTTGCCCTCACTCTCAGCTTTGGTCAAGACACAGGATTTGGGCAATAAATCCAAAAGAAATAGAGGAAATAGAAATAAAACCAAATGCAACCTTGTCAAAGAACACAGCCCCTTATTTTGACAGTTTAGAGAACTGAATTAGCTTTTTAAGAAAAGTTTTACATTTTCTTATGTAACCTGGAGGTTGAACAACTCTTTCTGATGTATCCAAAATGCAAATTTACTTTGATCACCCATTGCCCCTTTAAAATATACCTAGTGTGGTAATTACCAGGGTTCTCCTGCCCACTCTTAGATAAAATTTCTTCTAGGGATACTTTAAATTGTTATTCACAGACACAATTCAGTAATTAGAATGTTTAGTCCAAGATATTCATCACCACGAGGAATTTTGATTTAATAGCGTACTTTTAGGACTTTATATTAACACCAGCCTTTTTCAGGCTGGATGCCTTCAAGATTAAAAATGGTATAGTTGGCTTTTCTATTTATTCATCTAAACTTCTCTCACAAACAACTCCTTCCCTGCCCTCTTTTCTAGATGCTGTTTTCAAGGTAAGGACAGATCTTACTTTAACCATCATTCAGCTCTAATTTCCTGACATATTTTGCAAGTGTTTCTTTTCTGAGTTCTTCTGACATTCTCTGCAGGCCACCTCTCTCCCCCCTGCCTTTCTCTTGACTTTGTTCTAGGTGGCCCTTTGCCACTCTTTCCTGAGCTCTGAATACGCATCTTCAGCTTCTTGCTGCTTCATTCCCTCCGTGACTCCAGGTGGCGCTCTTGGACAGAAGTCAGGATGGCTTGCTCTCTACGCAGTTCACATCAGCTAGGAGAGAACCCTACAGGCATTCATCTATTGTTAGGACGTATCCAGGGAGTGTATGTAGGTCGACCCCAAAATAGCATCACTCTCTGAAGAGTTATTAAGTCCTTTTTCTTTTGCAAGAGTTCCAAGGTGAGAGTCAGACCCTAGTCCACCCTGCCTCCCAAATGAAGGCGTAACGTATCAAGCTTTCTATAGATCCCTGTGAGAGCCTGCGCCCCACATGAATGTTTAAGCAGAGAGAGGGAGAAGGGGAGGGAAGGAATTATCACATCCTACCTGGAGGAGGGGAGGTAGAGAATATCACATCACATGTTTATTCAAAAATATTTTCCTCCCAATATCTTCTCCCCCCAAACCCTCTCTCCTTTCTTTCTCTTCATCCCTTATATACTTGAGGTGAGAGGATTCAAAACACTAAGATCAACTTATTTTAATTATTTTAAATTTTCTTTGTAGATTCTTCAAATGGTGATTCATCTTTGGAATGTCATATCTACTGCACATTAGAGTCAAACTTAAGCTGCTCTACTTAAAGTCTTTATTATATAATAGTGAAATGACACTGGCTTCAGAAAGCATCTAAGATACTTAATTATATCTAGATGCACTTATAAGAAGCATGTGAGCAAGAAAACAGGAAGAGATTAAAGGAAGCATGAAAGAATCAGGCCATAGACCAAAAGAGACAATCAGTTTCTGACACTTAGTATCCTGGAATACATCTTCTGTTGAAAGAGAATGATGTTGAAGATATAAAATAGATTCCTGCAGGATTTGTTCACTTATTTGTTCATTTGTTCATTCATTCATCAATTCATCAAAATAAACGTGAATATCTTGAATGTGACAGGCTAAATGCAGTGAGCTGGAATGCTGTGCAAGAATATAAAATATTAGTCATATTTTACAGAACTAGTTATAATACCTTTCTAATGAGAAGTTCATATAACATCTTCCAAATTTTCTTATAAAAAATTTAACAAGTGACATTATACGATGTTCAATGTAGGAGCATAAAACATGTTTTGCTTCTTGCCCGCTACCTAATAGTATTGGCTTAATTTCCTTTTAGTATGTTATAATGGGGATTTGAGCTGGGCATTTTTATTCTATTAATTATGAGTCCCTCAGATTTTGAAATGAGAAGTCAACAGAAATACACCACTCTTGAAAATTAACAGAGCTTTTCCAGATTTAATCTGGTGATCTCAACCATGTTAAACTACTCATACGTTTAATTTTAAAAAAAGTCTTTCAGTGATGACAAATTATTTAATCATAAAGTCAATTAAGTATACACAAACACGAAACTAGTAAGAAACTATTATACTATTTACACAACTACAAAACCAAAAAATTACTAAATTTAAAGTACATTAAATATTGAGGAATTAGATAATAAATTGATGTAATGTGGCAGATAATGTTTTGCTGAAACTAAATCACCTCTTAAAATACAAGAACAATTTTGCCACACCAACATGGGTTTTTTGAATTCCACATACTTATTCTAGTTTTAGATATGTGATGATTCCATTCTGGAATCAATTTTAGTGTTATTATTCAAACTACTCTAAAATGATTATACCATGAGATCCCTTGACCTTGGCTTAGCAAGAATATTTTATTTATTTTTTCCTCGGCCTCCATTCTTTCTCATTAACCTGAAACCATTAAAAAGTAAAATGATTCATTGACTTAACAAATCATAAAATAAATCCACTCACTGAATTCATTCTGTAATGGTGCCATTATAGTTGTAATTAACTATTTAGCTCTAAGGTAACTGTTGAAATAATGCAGAATATACTACATTGTTTAAACTTAAAATTGAAGTAAATGCAGACATTTAAATTTTTCTCATGGTAACCACCAAGGAGAAGGAGGAGAGGGAGGAGGAAGAGTGGGAGAAGAAAAAAGAGAAATTTTCAGGACCTTCAGGAATATATGGCTCCCCGGGAGATACCCATTTAGACCTTGTGCTCCTGTGTAATCTAAAGTACAAAGTTTAAAGTTAGTTTATAAAACAGTATTTAATTTTATATTAGCCTATATAATTAATATATTCCTTTTTAAGAGTTTTATTTATTATTTTTAAATATTTGATATATATACAAATACTTGTGGCATGCATATACGTTTTGAAGCATAAAAGAGTACCTGAGAACCTACAATTTAAGAACAGCAACTTACTACAAGGAACCCTATCACTCTCCATGTAACACTTTCCTCTTTCAGGATTCCAAATCCCTGATAGCCCCCTTCCCAGTCAAGAGGTAATAACAACCTGAATTTTAAACTTATCATCCTTGGCCTTTATATATATATATATATTTTTTTTTTTTTCTTTCTTTCTTTTTTTGCGGTACGCAGGCCTCTCACTGTTGCTGCCTCGCCCGTTGCGGAGCACAGGCTCCGGACGCGCAGGCTCAGCGGCCATGGCTCACGGGCCCAGCCGCTCCGCGGCATGTGGGATCTTCCCGGACCGGGGCACGAACCTGTGTCCCCTGCATCGGCAGGCAGACTCTCAACCACTGCGTCACCAGGGAAGCCCTTTTATTTATATTTTATCACGTTTACAGTTAAACAATGTATTGTTTCATTTTACTTATTTTTCATATCCATATAGTACTTTGTGGGTTTTTCCCCCCCTTATTTACTTGTTGCTGGCTCACTTTCATTATTCTACCTTTTCCTCCTCATAGAGTTTAAAGTTAATTTATATTCATTTCTTGAAATGTCAACGTTGAAGTCCATGAGAGTCTAAATCTGTTGTGGCTTTTTTGTCCCACAGATTCTTGTTAGTGGTGACTGTGTGTGTGTGTGTGTGTGTGTGTGTGTGTGTGTGTGTGTGTGTG